>NW_027555736.1:121419507-121954507 GCF_003287225.1 Phascolarctos cinereus
CAAATAAGTCTTTGGTTTTTTTAAAATATTTTTTCCCAAATGGTACTTTTTTAAAGATCATTTCTGTAGTATATGTGGGAAAACTATATTTAACTTTTTACACTTCCACCTTTACAAAAAGTCATCTGCTTCTAGAGTAGTTTGTTCTATGTCTATTCAACCCATGCTGACTCCTATTAAATTTCACATTCTGAATCTACACAAATCATGTCTTGAATCTAGAAATAGATGGACGGATATCAATTCACAATTTCTCCCCACCCTCCAGGAACCTTTTGAAAATTAAGACATTTGTCTCCATTTTCCCATTAATTTTTTTTCTAGTCATGAGATCTAGTGCAGTGCATCCTTTAGTAGGTGTTTAACAAATATTTGTTGAATTGAATTTCAAATATTCCTTTATAATTTCTTAGAAACTATGAAGAATGGTTCTAAAATCACATCTGCCAGGTTACTTGATATCATGGTGTACGATTTCTCTTAGCCTGAAGATTTGGTTTTATTTATAGAGTCCCTATTACAGTAATTGTGATGGTAATGATAATAACATATTCAAATTTTTACTTCTACACACAGTCAAAAATTTTTTTCTTTTATAATCTACTTTTGATAAGGTGTACTCATTTTTACATTTTTTTATCCATGTGGAGATATGTATCCTTTTTTTTTGCTTCTGAAACTTCTTAAAGTCTACTTAGAGAGGCTAATGTACATGTCTATTCAATGTCATGCTTGCTCAACATTTTGAGCTCCAGTATGACATGATCACTTTCTTTTGTGACTACTATTTACTAACTGGCTTTCTCATTGGAAGATTCCTTGTTATTCTGAGTTTTTTTTTCATTGCTATAGGAAAGCTGGAACTTGTTTGCTTCAATTGGGGCTACGGTGTCATAGACTGTATATGTCTTATTAGCTATGTTTTATTAACAATTTTCTTCTCCTGCCCCCTCTACCCAAGCCCATAGCTCACAGATACTGTACAATTTTCCCGGTGTCTTAGCTAGGTAATCCACTTCCTTACCTCACATAAGTCCTTAACTGTGTTGGTATCCCTTTTCCATAGGAGAAGATATGTAAAACTATAAATTATCATGTGAATATGAACATATTCTGTAAGCACTCTAAATCCTATTATGAGCTTGTGCTCAAAATTCAGAGTCCTGAAATCCAGCCTATGATTCCTCCCTAGTGGGCCAGGATGGTTAATCACTCAAGGGAAAAAAAAAAAAACAAACAAAACAAGCTTTTATTAAGTACCTACAATATGCCATGCACTATGCTAAGTGCTTTGCAAACAATTATTTCACTAATTCTTCACAAAAACCCAGAGAGATGGGTGCTATTATCTACAATTTATAGTTGAGAAAACTGAGGCAAATAGAGGTTAAATATCTTGGTCTAGGATCTTACAGTTAGTCCTAAGTGTCTGAGATCACATTTGAGCTCAGGTCTTCCTGACTTTAGGCTCAATGCTCTATCCACGCCATCATGTATCTGCCCCTAGTCTCAAGGGACCTGGAACTACTGGTATTGGTCTGATAGACCTTCCATGGAGGTGGGGAAAGGGTCACTCTTCAAGGCTCATAGTAAGCACCATATAAATGTTAGATCTTATTTTTATTAATGTCTCATCTTTTAATGTGGCTTTTGGGAAAATTCTAATGGCAATAAGGGTTAGAGAGAGAGAAGGTTTGGTTCTTACTTAAACACTGAATCCTGTCTCCCTGTTTCATTTCCATCATGAGGGGCAAAGATAGAATAAGATAAGAGAAAGAAGTGGAGGCATTGTTCTAATCTCCCTGGCAGGTCCACAAAGCGCTGTCTGACCACATACTCTTGTCTCTTAAAAAGTCAGATGCATTCACTATTATCTCTCTGGGAAGCTTTGCAGCCTTTGTCAGAAATCACTTTGGGTGATGAGACATAACAGATTCAAAGTTTCATTAGGCGGTAAGAGAGAGTGCTCTGTGGGGAAAAAAAATGTACATGATTTTATTTGAGCAACTGAGATTTTAGACAGGCAACAGGATTTATTTGGTCAATGGAAGAGATTAGAGGGTTTGAAGGAGGTGAGGTTTGTGTGTGGTGTTTCACCACTCCTTCCCTCCACCCTCCTCCTCAGTTAGCTGTGGAAGATGCCCCTTAGTCCACTCCTCCAAGAAATACAGCTGATGAGCAGGAGTAAGGAATGTAGGTTATATAGAGGGTACAGGCTTTACAAAGAAGAAGCTTTGGGGTTTCCCCAAGACAAATAGCAGAGTATGCTACAGATCTCAGAAAGGTCAGGAGAGGCCTCTTAAATCTGGCTGCAGAGCTGCATTTTTTACACCCTCCCAGTCTTTAGAGGATAGCTCTGAGGTCACCCAGGAATGAATTTACAAAGGAGGGGATTTTTCTTTCTTCCCTGACGGGAACTAGAAATTCTATTGTAGCCCTTGTTTCAAGAAACACCAGTGTGATGAATATTTTGAGAAAGGTGGATTGGGGGCATTTAATACATTCTGAACAAACGGGGGCAATATATGCTTCTAAAAAATATTTGGTCACTTTTTTGGGGAAAAGAACAACCTCTTTCTATTTGTAGTCAAGACGTCTGGTACGGGGAGAAAGGTAGCTTGATGCAATGGATAAAGTGTCCAGCTGTCAAACTTTGTTTATCAGCTTTGGTTGGCTATAGAACATGAGAAAAGTAGCTTTTTTTCAGCTACCCTTTCATTTGCTTCTCTATACGATGTTGATGACTGCTTTCAAATATAGACTACAACAAGCTTAGAGAGGCCAATTTCTGTATATGTAGATCCTGAGCACTGTCCTGATACTGGTGGGGCCCCTGTATCTTCTGCATTATGACTAGTATAGCACTGTTGGTTCTGTGTTTGAGACAAAGTATCCAGATACACTAAAGTATTATGCAGAAAAAAGGTTTCATGGGTTAATATCTGAAATACATCTATCAGTAATATAGGTCATTCGGCCATCAGATGAGGCCTAATTTGGAGGTGTAGGAATACTGACCAGCATTTGTTCATCTCTACAGAGTTCAAATTCACATTGATTAAATAATGGCAGAGCACATGACAGAAGGGGAGTGAGGGAAATCAAAGGGGAAAGAAACAAACATTTATTAAGTACCTACTCTGTGCCAGGTACAGTGCTAAGCACTTTACAATATTGTCTCCCTTGATCCTCACAACAAACTTGGGAGGTGTTTTATTATCCCCATTTTATAGTTGAAGAAACTGAGGCAGATAACTATTAGGCGACTTACCCAGGGTCACACAGATAGTAAATGTTAGAGGTTAGGTTTGAACTCGGGTCTTCCTGACTCCATGGTGCTTCTTCTTCCTCTTCCTCCTCCTCTTCCTCCTCTGCATTGTCTCCTTTGGTAA
The DNA here is from genome assembly GCF_003287225.1 of Phascolarctos cinereus. Lineage (NCBI taxonomy): Eukaryota > Metazoa > Chordata > Mammalia > Diprotodontia > Phascolarctidae > Phascolarctos > Phascolarctos cinereus. Next base: position 121,422,900 of record NW_027555736.1, read on the forward strand.
CACTTCTATAACCTCAACCTTGACATCTGTTCAAGCGACCTCAATATCTGTGTCCCCAGTCCTGACTTCTTGTCTTCTTAGATGCAGACTACATTTTCAGATGCTTCCTAGGTATTTAACTGACACTTCAAGCTCAATACATCCCAAACTAAATCCACCCCTTTCCCTCCAAAACTTACTTCTCTGTTTTTGTATTCACACTTTCCTTTTCCCATCATACAAACCCAAAATCTTAACTTCATTTTGGACACCTCTCATTCTTTTAACTCTCATATACAATTTGCAATCAAAACAGTGCTTTATACAGAATTAGAGTTTATTGAATTGAAGTCATCAGCAAGTCTCATTATTTCTACTTCCATAATGCCTCATATTCATCCCTTTATTTTCATTTCCTTTGCTACCACCCTACTCTAGTTCAGGGCCTTGTTGGTCTATTCTCATCATGGTCTAGCTGATCTCACATAATTTTACTTGGAGGAACAGTTAACTCATTTATTTGAAAAGGAAGTTTTGATCTTATAACGGGGGAGGGGAGAATATATCCGAAAAAATTAATACAAAGGATAATGTGTCAAATATGAAGGAGAAATACATAGACTCCTTGAGTTCAAATCTGACCTCAGATACTTATTAGCTGGGTGACCCTAGGCAAGTCACTTAACACTGTTTACCTCAGTTCTTCATCTGTAAAATGAGACGGAGAGGGAAATGGCATGCCTCTCCAGTATTTCTGCCAAGAAAACCCCAGATGGAGTCAGACATGACTGAACAACAATAACAACAAATCTGGTGCTTAACATATCAAGAAACACTTGGATGCTTAAAGAATATCACTAAAATACAATCTTTACCAAAATAAAGGAAGATAAACAATTAGAGAGAGATTCATTGCTCACAGGTGATTTTTCATAAAATCATATGAATAATCATTAGATCTTAGATTTAGGGCTAGAAGGGATCTCAGGGGTCATCTAGTCTAATTCTTTTATTTTGCCAATAAAGAAACTGAGGCCCAAAGAGGCTAAGTGACTGGCCCCAAACTGCACAGTTAGCATGCATGAAAGCTGAGATTTAATCATTAATATATAAGACCAAGAACCATTCTCCATTAGATAAATGGTCAAAGTATATGAGTAGGAATTCTCTAAAAGAATCCGATTAGTCAATCATATTAAAATCACACAAATCACTAATAACAAGAGCAATCCAAGTTAGAGCAACTTAGGTCTTACCTCATATCTGTCAGGTAGGCCAGATGAAAGTGATAAATACTAGCACATTTATGGGAAGATAATTATGTATTATTAGTGGAGCTATGTATTGGTCCAACTATCCTGGAAAATAACCTGCAGCAATACTTGAAAAGTTACTAAACTGTGTCTCTGTGTCTTTTTTTCTCTGTCTCTGTCAGTCAATAATCACTTATTAAATGCCTACTATGTGCCAGACATTGCATTAAGTGCTAGGTACAAAGAAAGAAGGCAGACAGTTCCTGACTTTGACCAGCTCATAATCTCATGGTGGAGACAAAAAAACAAACACATATGTATGAACAAGCTTCATAAGGCACAATAGGAAATAATTAACAGAGGGAATACCACTAGTAATAGGAAGGGCTGGGAAAGACTTTCTGTAGATGGTGGGTTTTCTACTGACACTTGAAAGGAACTGGGAAAGCCAGAAGGTAGGGATGAGGAGGGAGAAAATTCTAGGCAAAGGGGATAGCCAGAGAAAATACCTAGAACTGATGTTTGGAGTATCTTGTTCATGGAACAGCATGGAAGTCAGGGATGGCATAATGTGTAAGAAGACTAGAAAGGTAATGGAGGGGTAGGTTATGGAAAACCTTGAATGCCAAACAGATAAGATTTTGTATTTGATCCTGGAAGTGATAGGAAACCACTGGAATTTATTGAATATGAGAGTGACAGATTGGACCAGTGATTTAGGAAAATCACTTTAGTGGCTGAATGGAGAAAGGGGGTGAGACTTGTGGCAAGCAGGCCAACCAGCTGGCTATTGCAATACTCCATGTGTGAGGTGATGAGGGTCTGTACCAGGGTGGTAATAGTAGCAGAGAAGAGAAGGGGGTGTATTAGAGATATGTTTTCAAGGTGAAATTGGTAGGCCTTAGCAACAGATTGGATATGGTGGGGGAGAGAGAGAATGAAGAATCAAGAATAACACCTGGAGTTGTGATCCTGGAATACTGATAGGATAGTGACACTCAATAGTAACAGAGGAGTTTTAAAGGAGGAAGAGTTTAGAGCTTGCGATGCTTACTGGACAGCCAGTTTAAGATGTCTGAAAGGCATTTGGAAATGTGAGGTTGGAGGTCAGCAGAGGTTAGGGCAGAATGGTTATCATCAGCATAGATGCTGAGAATCATTAGCATAGAGATAATAATTAAATTTATAGGCACTGATGAGATCACCAAGTGAAGTCGTACAGCGGGAGGAGAGTAGATGGTCCAGGATACAGCCACAGAGCCACCCTCATGGGTAGTGAGTATAACCTGAATGAGGATCCAGAAAGAGACTGCCTCTGTCTTTGTTTCTCTGTGTCTTTCTCTCTGTGGGTATCTCTCTGTTTCTCTTTCTTTGTTCCTTTGTGTCTCTGTGTTAGTGTCTCTATGTCTCTCTGGGTCTCCCTTTCTTTTATCTACCTTTCCTCTTTTTTCTAATAATACCATTACATGGCACATACCCCAAGATGTCAAAGGCAGAGGGAATTACTCTTCATATATGAAAATATTTATAGCAGCAATTTTTGTGCCAGTCAAAAACTAGAAACTAAATAGATGCCCATGAGTTAGGGAATAGCTGAACAGATTGTGATATATAAATGTAATGGAGTATTATAGCACCATAAGCAATGACCGTTATGAAGAATTCAGAGCAATTTGAAAAGACTTGTATTTGTTTACTGATTTCAGAGCAAAATAAGCAGAACCAAGAAAACAATTTACACAATATCCAAATAATATGAAAGAAAACAAGATTGGAAAACTGGAAAACAGCATACCTGATCAAGGGTGTCACTAACTGACCTCAAAAGACTAATGGTAAAGTATGATTTTTTTCCCTTGTTGAAGAGGGAGATGACCTCTAGGTATGAGATGAGTCATATGTTAATATAAGAGGCCCATGCATTGGTTTGCTTTGCTTAACTAGTTCTTGATTACAAGGGAGGATTCTAGGTGTAGCAGGGGTGGCAGTGCTAGTTATTGGGAAATGACAGTGATGGTAAAAATCAGTAATTTTCTTTTTAAAAGGTGAGTTTACTTGAGCTATGAAGTCTAGGAGGAACTTTAACAATTTTTGATGGGATGGGAAACTCATTTTAGTCATATGAGAGTCTAGGAAAGATGTGATAGATATTGAAAGTGCCCAATAAAATGGGGGTGAAAGAAAAGAATGGTCCAGAATAAAGGGTATTTTATGAGATAAGGGCAGAAAATGTTGTTAGGACCAGATTCGGCTAAACTTTGAACACCAAACTAAGAAGCTTAGTACTTTATTTGGAATGCAAAGGGCAGCCACTGGAGGTTTTTTTTTTTTTAGTTGAAGAGTGAAGTAATCAGAATAATACATTAGGGAGGTTATTAGTTCAGCCTAATGAAGAATGGATTAAAGACAATATAGATTGGAGGCAGGAAAATCAGTTAGAATTCCATTACAGTAGTCTTTTAGGTGACTGGTTGCCCCCCTGTGGATGTGGGATTAGAGCAGAGACAAGGTCTGAAGTGTTTGGCATCTTTCTGCAGGTGGCTGAGGGACACTGAAAGAACCACTCTTCTGATCTGGCTCATGGAGTGCTGTGCTGTATCCTAGACTGTCTTGCAGATCTCCAGATATGTGGTTAACTCAGCAGGGCAGAGTGGCCTGACCCAGGCTACTTGATCATTATCCTTATGGGGATAGTAAGAGCTGCCTATAATATTGGTGATTGTGTGTGGACCCTGGATGGTAATTTACTGGCAGGGGGCATCTTGGCAGTGGTACCACATTTGACAGTGGACATCATTAAGAAGCTGTCTCACTAGGGGTGAGAGTGTGTGTGTGTGTGTGTGTGTGTGTGTGTGTGTGTGTGTGTGTGTGTGTGTGTGTGAGAGAGAGAGAGAGAGAGAGAGCGAGTGAGCATCCCTTCCTACCCCTTTCTACTTCTCATTTGTTGATCTCCCTCCCTGTCTGTGGCCCCTTCCCAGAACATGACACTCAGCTACACAAGAATAAAACACTGAAATGTAAAATATAATTAGTAATAGGAAATACTGATGGAATGCCAAGGGTGTTCTAGGCTCTTCTCAGAGCATAGAGAGAAATTCATTCTTGGTCCAAGATCCTAGCAATCTAAATTAGACAGAGATGGACAGATCAAACAAAGAAAACCCAGTGAGGATGTAACCAACTTGCAATGGAGCGTAACCGAGACCTAGGTGACAATGGAGAACACAATGGCGTATGGACCTAAATGCTATGTAATCCCATACCAGCTGTTTCAGAGAAAGTACAGTCCAGGAAAGGTTAGACTAAAGACATGAGTTTTAAGGTTGAAATAGAGTGAAGGTCATTTGTCAGATGGATAAGGGAGAGGAAAACGGGAAAATGTTCAGATGTGCCACAAGGGGAGCAGGGGAAGCCAGAAAACTAGCAAAGCTGGTATTAATTGACTCTTAAAACCCTGCAGAATTTCCTATTTTCACACATTCCAGAGGAGTGTGCACTGCAAATGGTTTCTAATCCCACACATTTCTTCCTTTTTGGTGCTACTCTGAGTTGTAGGCAGAGCCTGAAGAAACTTAATTCACTGAATGCTTTCTCTGTCACTACTCCCCTTCCTAGTCACAGTTCCATGAAGACTTACATCTAGATAAGTAGTCCCTTAGTAGCCCTGCAGTTTCTTGAATTCCCATTGCATTTAAAGTTTGTCTTAAAAAATTGGTTATATGCTATCTTGCGTCATTTTCTTAATATTTAATATTTATAAGCCTTGTCTTCCCAAATGGTCTGCTGACTCCTTTCCTTTCTTTCATAGGGGTTCTTAACCTGGGGTCTATGACTTTAAAACATTTTTTCCCAGTAACTGTATTTCAGTATTATTGATTGCTTTTGTAATTCTTTGTGTTTTATTTTATGCATCTAGAAATCTCATTCCAAAAAGTCAGATTGATAAAGGAGTCCATGACCCAAAACAAAGTCAAGAATCCTAGGTCTTTGTGTATCAGGAAGCTGTGTGGTGTATTAGTTAGCTGTTTTTTTTATGTCATTTGCATTCTAGTTATTTTTGTTTGTTTTGTTTTGTACTGTAATGATTCCTTGCTGGGGATGGAGTAGGGAAAGGAAGGATGTCACAGGATTTGTTACTGAGAATAAAGTTTTATGTCCACTAGATAGAAATGAGAGCCAGGGCTCAGACCCAGGCTCTATGCTTTTGAGTTGACCTTAAGTTCGGACCTTGAATGCCTTTCTGGGTCCTCAGATTTCTCTCCTGCAAAATGGAGTAGACCACCTCTATGACCCCTTCTAATTGTGAACCTGGTAGCTCTCATGCTTTCTGCTATAAATCTTTGAACCAAAGCTCATGTCTTGCCTCTCTTACTGAAAATAAAATGACACTCCTTGGAGGCATGGAAAACATCATCCTTTTGTCTCCCCCACAAGTATATTGAATATTATTAAACATGTTGATGGTGGTCAATAACTTCCTAGATTATGGATCATAGAATATTAGTGCTAGTCTAGCGCTCTCATTTTGCAGAGATGGTGACTGAGACCCAGTGAGATTAAATCATTTGTCTTAGGTCTAATGGAATAGCTAGGTGGCATACTGGATAGAGCAGTGGGCTTAGATTCAGGAAGGTTCATCTTCACGAGTTCAAATCTTGCCTCAGACACTTACTAGCTGTGTAACCCTGGGCAAGTCACTTAATCTTATTTGCCTCAGTTCTTCATCTGTAAAAATGAGCTGGAGGAGGACATGGCAAACCACTCTACTATCTTTGCCAAGAAAACTCCAAAATGGGGTCAGGAAGAGTTAGATATGACTGAAACAACTGGACAACAGCAAAAAGGTCAAGTAGGTAGTAAAGTGGAAGAGCCAGGATTTGACTCCAAATCCATTGTACTATTTTAATTTAAAAAAAAGGAATTTATTTTCCATAGAGACTAAATAGTTTGGGCAAAACCCATAACAAGTTAGCAGCAACTATGTCTACTGACTCCTAGTGTAGTGTTCTACCTCTATCCTACACTATCTGTAGAATGGGTAGAAATCGAAAGGAGAAACAAAAATTAGATGCTCATGATTTTTACTTAAACTTTCCTTGCGGGTATACATTTATTTTGCCCCATATAAAGATTATATAGCCTTTTGTTTTCAGGGTCAAAGAGGCTTTATAGTACTATGCAGTTGGACTCCACTTCCGGGAGCCAAGATGGCAGAATGAAAAGGTAGTTGCTCTCAGTCTCCCCTATCAACCTCTGAAAACCCAGAAAATATCACCCCAGAAAAAAAAAAAACCCTGGAACACCTGAACTAGAAGAAAGACGGAGAGCAGCAGTGCAGCAGCCCAGCAAACGGGTCTCCCAATGCCTCAGCAAAAATAAGGGAGGCAGAACTACAAGGGGACCCAAGCAGACAAGTACCCTGTGGCATTCATCTGGAAGGAGGTGAAGAAAACAACCTAAAGGCTTCCTAAAGCCCCTTCCTTGCTGATTCCAATCCAACACCAGGTAAGCTGTAGGAGCTCTGAAGCTTCCAATTGTGAAGAAATCCTGAAGCCCAGGTGGTAGAACAGGCAAACACCAACACCTGGACCTCTGAGTGCCTCAGTGAGGGCGGGGGAACCGGTGGAAATCAGCTCAGAAAACCACTAGGAGCCTGGGCACTCCACCACAAAGGAATCTCCCAGTGCATTAGCAGAAACGAGGGAGACAACACTGTAGGGGGCCCCAGGTAGATAAACATCTTGCAGCACCCATCTAAAAGGAGCTGAAGAAAGCCAAAGGAAAGGAAAAGCAGGCAACCTAGAATTGCCTGAAAGTTCCAGCCTTGCTGATTCCAGCCCAACAAAAGGTAAGCTGCCAGAAACATAGTACTATGCAGTTTTTTCATTTCTTGGAGCTGTCTAGTGCCAGGGTATGTGGGGGGGAGGGGTAATACAGCTTCCTTCAATTCAGTCTCATCGAAGATCAACCTAGTTATCACAGTCAGTTGAATTGAAAAAGTCATGTTATAAGGAGACAAACTAGAACAGGATATACATGGATATTTTTGAATATTAGATCCATGTACTCAGAGTACGCCCAAACCTGCTCCCCAACTAAACTCTGTTGATCACAGTTATTCCAAGTAGCTCCAGATTAAAACTAGGGATCTGGGGCAGCTCGGTGGCACAGTGGACAGAGAACTGGCCCCAAAGTCAGGAGGACCTGAGTCCAATCCAGCCTCAGACCAAACACTTGACACTTATTAGCTGTGTGACCTTGGGCAAGTCACTTAACCCCAATTGCCTTAAAAAACAAAAACAAAAAAACTAGAGATTCTTGGGATTTTGGGAATCCTGTAAACTATGGAGCCATAGTGGGAGTGCTAAAATCTATTAATACAATATAGGTTGTTCTGACCTGCTTTGTTCTAATATGTAGAGGCTTGAATTAATGCTGGTGTTCTTTCCTCCAGCTCAGACAGAGGAGCAGCAGCCATATCTAGAGAGCGAAGATGTTAGTATGGGCCACTGGGCCCCAGGGAACTTAGTTCAATATCCTATAACAAAATAGAATTGGCACAAGAAGGAGTTTGCCCTGGTTTTAGTTGGACCTTTTCATGACACTGTCTCCAGTTTAATTTCCTCTTCTTCTTTTAATTTCCTCCCCTGGCAGCCCTGGCAGCTACAATGTATGTGTCCCTTTTGCTTCTTTCTTCCTAATTCTGCATCAAGGTTATAGTCTGGCGGTGCTTCCTCTCCCTCCCTTATGTTCAGCTATATTTCACTTGTCTGGCCCATCCACGGGAGTATCATGTGGGTTGTAGGTTTTAAAAGAGAGCCCTGGTCACCAGTTGAAAGAATGCTGATTAGTCACAGGGAGGATGGGGGCTCAATTCTTTTCAGCTGGATTGATAGTGTTCAGAATGTGCCATGATTAGTTTTGGCATTAAAATGAAGCCAGAAGCAACTGTGCTCTGGGCACCAAGCTCAGGCCACTTTGGGTGGTAGAACTGCAGTTCTGCCAACTGGGTGCAGTTGGCAGAAGCAATGCTACTGCTGGCCAATGCACTGTGTTGGGCTCTCTCCACCTGGAAGTCAGAGTAAATTCCCAAGATTCCAGGTTACTTCAAGAAATTTCCATGGGCCTTTTTTGGGGGGTTGAAGGAATGGGAGAAATCTCATGGTTTTCTCCCTGCCTTTACCTGGAAATATGCAACATTTGTAGGTTATTCTCATAGGTTAATTTTTTGCCCTTTGGGGCTAGTTCAACGATGTTCAACCAACAATATGGTTATTCATTGTATTTCTCTGTTCTTCTAAAAAATAGCAGAGTTTTTTTGTTTTGTTTTGTTTTGTTTTTTACCATGGAGTGGTCAGGGAAAAGAATGTATCACTGTTCAGAATTGTTTGTAAAACTGGGAGGTTTTACTCTTTTACCTTTAAACAATATTCCATTTGAGACCCAGGAGGATAGCATCCTGCTTAGCTCTACGTGAAGGTAGTTAATGCTTTACTAAAAGGGTCAATGTATTTTTAAAAATTTTAGTGACATCTTTGTTGTTGTTGATCATCTCATTTCCCAAAAATATTTCTCTTCCTATTCCCAATCTTGAAAGCCAGTCCTTTGCAACAATTTTTGTTGTTCAATCATTTTAGTCATGTTCTACTCTTTGTGACCCATTTGGGGTTTTCTTGGAAAAGATACGGTAGTGGCTTTCCATTTCTTTCTTCAGCTCATTTTACTATAAGGAAACTGAGGCAAACAGGGTTAAGTGACTTGCCCAAGGTCATATAGCTAGTAAGTGACTGAGGACAGATTTCAACTCAGATCTTCCTGACTCTACACCCTGTGCTCTATCCACTGTGCCACCTAGCTGCCCCTCACTCATAATGAAGAACAAAACAAAAAAAAATAATACGGATAAAAGAGAGTTAAATAAAACTAACCAATACATCGAACAAGTAGAAATGCCTATGTAATATCACACACCCGTAGTTTTCCACTTCTGCAAAGAAGGAAGGGAGGTGAATTCTCTCTTCTACTTCAGGGCTAAGTATAGTGATAATTATAGTGTTGAGTTTTTATCTATTGTCTCCATTTATGTTGTTGTAATCTTGGTATATGTTAATTTTCTTGTTCTACTTACTTCATTTCACCTCAGTTTACATGTCTTAACCATGCTTCCCTGTATTTTTCGTATTTGGCTTTCTTCGAGCTACAAGTATATTGGTGTATTATAATAGATTCATTTGACATAATTTGTTTAATTCACAACCCAGTGGGTGTCTACTTTTCCCTCCTAGTTCTTTGCTAATGCAAAAAGTACTGCTACAAACAGTTTAGTCTACATGGAGCTTTCCTATCATTGACTTTGTTTGGTTTTATACTTAGCACTGGGATAGGATAGATAAGGTTGATATGGAGAACCATACATATGTCAGGATAAAAGGACACATGTGACCATAATTACATAGCCCTTTAGGAAGCATATGGTGTAATGTATATTATATATATACATATATATAATATTAAACATGTATGTATACACACACACACACACATACATACATACATATACGCCATCTCCAAAACATGTCTTTCATCTGCTTCTTTCTCTCAACTCACAGAACTAGTACCAAAGTGTGGGTTTTTATCACCTCTCACCGCGACTTTTGCAATAGCCTCCCAATTGGCTTCTCTGTCTCAAGTGTCTCCCAACTGCAATCCATTTTCCAAAAAGTCACCAAACCACTTTTTCTAAGTGTTAGCATACCATGTCCCCCTACCCCAATCTACTCAATGTAGTTTTGCTTGTACTTCAATGATTAGATATAAATCCTCTCTGACTTTTATAGCCCTCCCTGGACAACCTGGTCACATCCTAACTTGCCTGCCATATTACACTCTACAGTCTAGTCAACTGCTGCTATTATTGTTCCTCACAGATAGATAGAACTTTATCTCCTGCCTCCAGGCCTTGGCAGTGGCTCTTCCTTATGTCTGGAGTGCACTCCTACCTCACCTCCATCTCTCAGAAACTCCTGTTTCCTTCAAGACTCAGTTCAAGTGATGCTTTCTATATAAAGCCTTCTAGATCTCTCCATATGTTAGTTTCTTTCACACAAATTATTTTGTATCTATTTTTTGGTATATATCTATATATGTACATGTTGTCTCCCCTCAACAATCTAAACTCCTTAATGAGAGGGATTGATTTTATTATATCTTTATGGCCTCAGCACTGAACCCAGTCTTGGTATACAATAAGTACTTAACCCTGTAGAGTTTCATTTAGCTTGTAGATTGATTTTATATATATATATATCTATATATCTATCTATCTATATATAGATATATAGATAGATAGATATATAGATATATATAGATATATCTATATATAGATATATCTATATACACACACACACACACACACACACATATATATATAATCGATGAATATATTGATATTCATATCATGCAATTACTTTAATATCTAGTGTTTGATGGAATGTTGGGCTTCTTCCATGGAATCATGTTGAGAAGAGACAATGGCCCTTACTTTTCACTTACCCTAAAATCTCTCATAGTTTAAAAAACAAACACAAAACAAAACAAAACAAAATGTGCTTGATTGTTTTGGATTGAAGGGAGTCATTGACCCTGGTAGAAGGTAGGTACAAGGAAAAGATAATAGAAGGGAAGTCAAAGGTTAAAGTTGTACGTGAAAGTGGCAAGGCTAAATTTTAAACTCCCTTTACTTTAGAGGAAAAGCTTAAGAGATTTCTTAATGTCCCTCCTTTCAAGCATGGTAAGATATGCCCTTTTCAGACATTACAAGTTTTTTCAAAGACAAAGCTCAAAGCTGGGTATTACCATGGACAAGTGACAGATGTTAAGCATTTAATAGCAAGTTGTAGTAGAAAGAGTACCAATGAGATCAGAGAATCCAGGTTTGAAACTTCATGCACTGACCTTTTAACCTTAAGTAATTTAATTCAATGCACTATTAAGTACTTCTGATATACAAGGTCCTATGTTAGGTTTTTGGGAATACATATGGAAAAAAGACACTATTTCCCAACTCAGACAGCTTAAACTCTAATGGGTGGGGGTGTCATATGTACATAAATAACTGATATAAATAAGAATGTGATAAAATGCAGAGGAAGGAGTCAGAGAAAGTATTATGACAAATATGAGGCCAGAGAGATTTTTTTCTTCTGGGTTGGAGTTTGTAGAGATCAGGGAAAGGTAGTATGTGGACTTTCAAAACCTGCCTTTCCAGAAGATGCAAAAGTTCAACAAGCAAAGAGGGGAAGGCAGAGTGTACCAGATGTATAAAAGGTTTGGGCAAAGGCATGGCAACTGAGGAGAACAGAGCAAGTTCTACAGTCAGCAAGTAGTTCTAGTTGGAGAATATAGGGCAAATAGAGAGGAATAATAGGAGGTAAGTCTGGAAAGGTGGGAGGAGTCTGAAAGCCAGCCAAAATAGTTCCAATGTTTCTCAACAGGAATGAGAAGGGACTTAACGATTTTTGAGCAGAAATGATATTCAGTCAATCAGACATCAAATGTTTGTTAAATGCTACTATGAGCTAGGATTTGTGCTAAGAGTCATAACTATAAAACGAAGGCAAAAATTCAATCCTTGCCCTCGAGGAGCTTACACTTTGTTTATGTAGATGTATATTGTATATGTATACATGTATATGTATACACATATATGTATGCATACACACATATGTCTATGTGTATGTAGTATGTATTTATTTTTACAAGCATTTATTATTTTCTACTTTTACTCTGCTCATTAAACAATTTTAAAAGAAAAACAAAATCCTCATAACAAATGTACACAATCCAGAAAAAAGATATTTTCCTATTTTGGTCATGTCCAAAAACGTATGTCTCATTCTGCATTTTAAACCCATCACCTCTTTGGCAGAAAGTGGGTAGCATGATTCACCTTCAGTCCTCTGGACTCATTGCTAAATCACTTCATTAATGAAAATTCTGAAGATTTTCAGAGTTGTTTTTCTCTATAATGTTGTTGTCATTGTATTAATTAATCTAGTTCTGCTCACTTCAATTTGTATAAGTTCGTAGACTTCTCCCCAGTTTCCTCTGAAACCATTCATTTCATCATTTATTATTGCACAATATATCCCATTACATTACTACAATTTGTTTAGCCATTCCCCAGTAGGTGGCTATTCTCTTAGTTTCCAGTTTGGGGTTACTACGATAAGTGCTACTGCGAAGAATCTTACAACCTATTCAGAGAGATGACCTGTAAATGATGAGGTGGATACAAGATAGAGAAGAGATAGGAGTCCATCTGAGAGTGAAAAGCATTAGTAGTTACAGGGATTAGGAAAAGCCTCCTGCGGAAGGTGGTCTTTGAGCTGGATCTTGAAGGAAGCCAAGGACCCTAAGAGGCAGAGGGGGGAAGAAGAGCATTCCAGGCATGCCATTGCAAAGGCATTTTATGAGAATACTGCCATGTTTGAGGGATTGCATGTAACCCAATAAAGGTTGATAGAATGAACATAAGTGGGTAAAGTGTAAGAGGACTTGATGAAAAACAAAAACAAAAATTTTATATTTGATCTCGAAGGTAATAGAGTCAGTAGAGTTCACTGAGCAGGGAGTGACATGGTCAGACTTACTCATTCTTTAGAAAAATCAACTTGTAAGCTGAATAGAGGATAGATGGGAAAGGGAGGAGACTTGAGGAAGGCAGACTGGTTTGTTTTTTTTTTTTGAAACTATTTCAATAGCCCAAGTTAGAGGCATTGAGATCTGGACTTTAGTTGTGGTCATATGAGTGGAAAGAAGGAAATGACAAGATCTGACAGCAGATCAGGCCTGTAGGGGTAAAAGTAAAGAGTAGAGGATGACACTAAGGTGATTGGGAGTGATTGGGAGGCTGGTGGTACCCTTAACAGTAATAGGGAAGTTGGGAGGAAGGGAGTGTTTGAACTATGAGACAGACAGAGAGTTAAGTTTGGATATGGATATGTCAAGTTTGTTATATCTGCGGGACATGAAATTTGCAATTTGAGATGTCCAAAAACTCCATTGGTGACATGGTACTGGAAATTAGTAAAGTGATTAGGGTTGGGTATATAGACCTGAGAATCATTTCAGAGATAATTAAATGCATAAGAGCTGATGATATAACTGAATGAGATGGTATAGAAAGAAAAGGAAATGGGTCCCAGAACAGAGCCTTGGAGGATACCTATATTTAATGAAAAATAAGGAAAGGATGTTGAGGAGTGGTCGAACAATAGAAAAGCCAGACAAGAGCAGTGTCACAAAAATCCAAATGAGAAGAATGCCTAGAAGAAGAAGACAATGTCAAAGGTTGCAGAGAGGTCAAGAAGGATGAAGATTTAGAAAAGCTCATTGAATTGTCAAAAAAGAGATAGAGGTAAAAAAAAAACCCAACAACAACCAAGATTTGGTTACAAGTAACAGGAATTGGATAAAATAGTTTCTGTTGAATTTTGGACCTGGGAGCTGGTTTAAAGGGATTCTAAGAGAGTGAGAGGAGAGGAAAGAAACTGTGAAGAAAGCCTTATAAAACTTCAAGCTATAAATATGCCATATTTGTTGTTATTATGACCTTGGGCTTATTTGGGGCAGGTCTATAAGATGCACCGAATAAAAGATAAAAAGTCAGGAATGCCCAAGGACAGCTAAGTGGCATAGTAGATAGAATTCTGGCCCTAGAGTCAGGAAGACCTGAGTTCAAATCTAGCCTCAGACGCTTAGTAGTTATGTGACTCTGGGCAAGTCATTTGACTCTGCTTGCCTCAATTTCTCATCTATAAAATGACCTAGAGAAGGAAATGGCAAACTATTCCAGTATCTTTGCCAAGAAAACCTCAAATGGGTTCACAAAGAGTTGGACATGACTGAAATCACTAAGAACAACAAAAAGGAGTGCCCAAAACTTTGAGTACTGCATTTCCACTCGGTGGTCAGCAAGAGCCAGGGTTATTTTGAACTGGATTGACAGGCATACCACAGACCTCATCATCCTCTGGATGACCTGCAGATGCTCTCTGAGCTTTAATTTTTTTCATCTTTAAAATGAGAATAGGTTAGACAAATTGATTCCTATGTTTCCTCGTACATCTAATAATTCTATGATTTTATTCAGCAGCTACTATATGTGCTGTGCAACATTAGAGGAATAAGAAGAATTCCACAAAAATATACTCAGTGGATCATATAATTTAGAACTGAATGGATGCTTAGTGATCATCTACTCCAGGGGTGGGGAGCCTGTGGCCTCCAGGCCACATGTGGCCCCATCTGTGAATTCTAGTCCTGTTCTTTACTTTATGGCTTAGAAAACTAAGACCTGAACCCTACACCCACCCCCACATGTGTGTATGTATAGAATTTTTTTGATCATTTTGTGATATTCCTTCTCTTTTATTTTCCACATTAATCTTATTAATTCAAGTTAATTCAACAAATATTTGCATACACATGTACGTATACATAGATATGGAGAAAGAGACACAAATAAAGAGAGGGAGAATTGAGAGATCTCAAAGGAACTTTAGACATTATCTGGTATCTCGTTTAACTCTTTACTCTATAAATGAAGAATATAAGGACACGAGAGATGAAGTGAATTTCTCAAAGGCAGTAAGCAGCACAAGCAGGATTTGAACCCAATTCTATTGATTTTTAGATCCAATATTCTTTCCATTATACCATGCTGCTTCACACAGATGAGGAAAATGAGTCTCAAGGGGTTTTCTGTACTTAGAGCTGATGAAGACTGAAATACATTCTTGAAAGTAAAGCATATATTTTAAGGAAACAGAAATTTTTTGACTTGATGAAAAACATGTTAATATTTTAAAGGGATACATACTTGTAATCATTACTAAAAAAGAAACAAAAGCAGAGGAAGTCATTCAGCATGATGTTTCTTCTAATTTCCTTATTTCCATTTCAGGCATCGCCTCCTTCCAGTCACACAGATCTGCAGCTTCAGTCACCTTCCCCCCTTTCCTTGTCCTCTTCACTTCCATGCAGTTAGTTACCAAGTTTGTGGTTGTCCTTGTTCAGTTCTCCTCCATCACATCTCTTATATCAACTCCTCTTTCTCCATTCACACAACTACTCATATGGTTCAGGCCCTTGTTACTTCTTTTTTTTTAATGTAATATTTTATTTCCCCCCCAATTACATGAAAAAAAAACAATTTTAACATTCTTTTCCCCCAAAATTGAGTTTCAAATTCTCTTCCTACCTCCCCTGTTATTGAGAAGGCAAGCAATTTGACATAGGTTATACATGTTTAGCCATGTAAAACACTATATGGAAAAATTTAACAGTAACCTTAGCATGGGCTAATGGATAAAAACCCCAGCCTCAGGTTTAGGAAGACAGGGGATCAAGGCCTGACTCTGTGCCTCTGACAATTCATTTAATCTCTTAGCGCTCTGGACAATGTGAAGACTACAAATTGCAGTATATGTGCCCATTTTTAAAGGGACTTTTCTCATTAAGAGCTTCCTATGCCAATGAAATCATGTCTAGTTAGAATTTCTCCTTTGTGTTTCTATGTATCTATGTTTCTCTGACTGTGTCTCTCTCTCTGTGTCTTATCTGTTTCTGTGTCATGTCTGTCTGTCTCTACCTTGTTTTTATTCTGTCTCTGTATCTCTCTCTTTGTGTCTGTCTATCATGCTCTGTCCTTTGTCTATCTGTTGACTTCTCTCTCTCTCTGTCTATCTCATTCTGTGTTGTGTTTCATATTCTCTCTGTCTCTGTGACTGTCATGCTACATGTATGTGTGCGTTTCTGTCTTTCTGCATATGTCTGCATCTGTCTGTCTATATTTGTGTTTGTCTGCCTCTGTGTCTGTTGGTCTCTATCTCTCTGAACAAAAATATCAAGTTAAATGTTGCAAGAGTACATACATGAAGATATCTAAACTTGTGGTGATGGTGGAATTTTGTTGATTGAATATTGCTTTGAATATAAAGGCCATTTGTTGTAGATTGGTTTTCTTTCTTTTTTTTTGATGTAGAGATTATTTTTATAATCATATTGGTTTTAACAGAATTTTACCTATAATATAAACCACAGATTAACAGATGGCCTAGAATTAGGTGGGGCTGTTCAGAGACAGTTCCTGAAAAGAAATGAGTACTGAGAGAGTGGAAGTGCACAGACTGGCTGAGAAGAGGGAGTGTCCTGATCTTGGATAAATATGTGCTCTGGGGAAATTGATACTGTAATGGTACCTTTTAATGTGATCTTGTTATGGTACAATAACAACTAAAAAGAAAACGCACAGTTATGGGGAAGATAAAAAAAAAGTTGATTTGGGAGTTCTAAACCTGTCTGTCTGAATAGAGGAAGGCAGAATTTCTCTCTCCCAATGATTCACCTTTTCCAAATGGGAGCTTTTCTTGACAGCTATGACAGGTGCTCGGTCACTGCAGTGGCATCTCGGCTATTCTTTTAATAGCTATTCAGCTATTCTATGAGCAATGAGATGACCTGGTACCTAAGACAGAGAGGGAGCCACAGAAAGAAGGTAAATGATTACATACCAGGCATTTATCTCTGAGGTTGTCCCCCCAGCAAAACCAATTACTGGCCTTTTCCTCTGGGACGTGCATTGAGTATCAACTTCTTGGTGGATAGAAGAAGGAGGGGTCAAGATATATTGCAATGATATTCATGAGTCTCTCCAGAACCCCAAAGCAAGGTCTTTACCATTTCAGAGCTTCAACATGTTGAGAGTGTTCAAAGGACACTATAAAATCATTATAAGGTATGGTATATCGAAGAAAAATGTGCACAATAGGGACTTATTCAGGTGGTTTTAACCAGGAGACAGATTGGAACTGGAAAAACAATTGATCAATCTGATAAATGTCTGGAAAAAAATGACAAATGAAATGCTCCCTTGGAGTGAGATGCAGGGAAGTATTTCTCAGGGCAACATTGAAGTTATAGAGCAGAGTGGATCTCATCATAAAATAATAAAGTTTCAGAATTAGGAAGAAAAAAAAAAGATATCTTCTACCTATACAAGAATCCCCACTGCAACATCACTAATAAGTGTGTATGTTGCTCCTGCTTTGAAGAATTTAAATGATTGAGGACCCACTATATTCTGGGAGGTTTTTGTTCTTTACACTGAGCCTTACCCTGTCTCTCTATAACTGTCGCCTATTCATTGCTCCAATCTCTGATTCCTGAGGCCAAACAAAGCATGTCTAATTGATCTTCTCTGAGGTAGCTCTTAAATCACTTAATGATAGTTTTGGTGTCCCCATTCAAGTGCTTTCTCATCTAGGATAAACTTCTCCAGTTTCTTGGCATCATCCTCAAATTATATGACTTCGGGTTTTCTCATCACTTTGGGTGCCCCCTTCTGGACACAGTTCGACTTCTCTACATTTTTACTTAAGTATGGTGTCCAGAATGAAATGATCTTGTGGTTTGACCAGTAAAGTGGATACTATGATTATGCTGGACATTATGCCTCTCTTCATGCAGTCTAAGATAATATCACATTTTGGGGAGATTTCTATGTCTCACTGTCATCACAGCTTGAAGTTCACTAAAATTTATCTTTTAAAATATATTCATATTTCTTGTTTTATACTACCTTTATTTCCAAGTATATTCCTTATCTCTCCCCTCCTGATAGTCATCTCTTATTTAATAATATGGACCTGCTGCTGATTTTGGAAATAAATGCATCCAGGAACCCAAGGCCCAAGCTCAATTCACTTTAGGTACTATATGTTTGTAGATGCCATGTTACTGGGGTGGGAGAAGAGCACCATCCCTCCCACCTACCTTTAGTCAGGGAGTGCTACTTTCCACCTAGAAGGCAAAGGAAGTATTATGAAGGTGCTTCTCGTGTTTAACTGATGCAGTACCTTGGCTCTTTCAGAGTGGAGAATGGACCAAGAACCACCTAAAGTTTACTGTGTCATAACAAAGCAGAACTGAGCTACATATTTCCCATAAGTCACCAAGGCACAGACCCTGCTCTCTATGGGGTGTGCTCTAACCAGAGCAGACTGGAAAGGATTGCTGTTCCCACCACCAGGCTCCCATTATAAAAAAGAACAGGTTCTGTCCCCTCTCTACACAAGTTAACAGCCCTACAAAGAAAAAAGGGGAGGCTGAACAAGTGGAATAGACAAGCAACTTAACCCTCCCAACATTTCCCTCCAAACAACTTTAAAATAAGTCCTCAAATTGATTTATGAAGTGTCAAAGCCAATAAAAAGTCAGAGTGAGGCATTTTTTCCAGTCCAAGAACACTTAGGAGCTTGAGAGGAGAAGTCTGTGATATTGGGGTGGGTGCAGGCCCAGAGCGCCAGCAGTGGCCCTGGGAGATGGTTGTGACAGTGGCTGTCTCAGCTTCAGGAGCTCTTGGCCCAGAGACGATAAGGGAGTCAGACAAATGGTGAGAAAGAAACTCTAGGGAATCCTTTTGCAGGTCTTGACACTGCTCCACAACTGTATTGCCTATATGCAGTTCTGGGTCATAGTTCCAATGGGTGGAGAGGAGCAGTTGTGATTAGGGAGCAGGGGACCTGGTCACAGTTCCAGGCCTGAGAGGAGTGCTAGCATTTGTAGCTGCAGGGGAGCAGGGACTCTTCCTGGATAAAGACCAGAGCAAAGACTAGGAGAGCAGTGACCACACCTTTCCCCTGAATCATACCACTTTGGAAGCACCCAAAACTTGCAGACCCCCAGAAGTAGCTCTGAAAACATACCACAAAAAAGTCTGAAGCTTAGGCCACTGCCTTCTCTTGCTCAAGGTGAGCAGAACCCAACTTTATTGTAAAGTTCAAAATCAAGAAATAGGCTGAAAAAATTAGCAAACAACAACCAAAAAGAACTTTACCAAGAAACAAACTTAGAATAAGAAAATAACATGAAAACAGTTATATACAAAGCCTCAAAGAACTGTATTAGCTTAACCAGAATTCCTGGAAGAGCTAAGAAAGGCATAAGAATGGTAAAGAAAAAGTTGGCAAAAGAAATGAGCATGATGTGAGGAAATTATCAAAAGACAACAGCTTGGTAAAAGAGGCACACACACACACAAAAAAAAAAAAAACCCTGAAGAAAATAGTACTTTAAAAATCAGTATAGGCCAAATGGAAAAAGAGGTACAAAACCTCACTTAAGATAATAATTCCTTAAAAATTAGAATTGGAAAACAATGACTCCATGAGAAATCAAGAAACAATAAATGTCCAAAGAATTAAAAAATAGAAGAAAATGTAAAATATCTCATTGAAAAAACAACTGACCTAGAAAATAGGTTGAGGAGAGGTAACTGAAGAATTATTGGACTACCTGAAAGCCATGATGAAACAAAAAAAAAAGAGCCTAGACATAATATTTCAAGAAATTATCAAGGAAAACTTCCCTGATAGCTTAGATTCAGAGGGCAAAATAGAAATAGAAAGAATCCATTGCTCACCTCCTGAAAGAGATCTCTATATGAAACCTACCAGGAATATTGTAGCCAAATTTCAAAGCTCTCAGGTCAAAGAAAAAATATTTCAAGCAGCCAGAATAAACCATTCAAATACTGTGGAGCCACAGTCAGGATCACACAAGATTTTGTAGCTTTCATGCTAAAGGAATGTAGGTCTTGGAGATTTCAGAAGACAAAGGAACTAGAATTAAGGTAGGCAGTGGTCAGGAGCAAAATGGACTCTTGAGACAGGATAAGGTTAAAAAAAAAGGAAGGAAGGATAAACAGAAAAAAAATAGGATGTAGGGAAAAACTACAGTTAGGAATAAAAACTCTGAACGTAAACTGCCCATAAAATTGAAGCAGATAGAAAAATAGTTTAGAAACTAGAATCTAACAATATATTGTTCACAAGAATACATTCTAAACACAAAGAAATACATACACAGAGTTAAAGTAATGGGCTGCGACAGAATCTATTATACTTCAGCTGAAGTTTTTTTTTTTAAGGCATTATTAGCAATCATGATCGCAGACAAAGCAAAAGCCAAACTATATTTTATTGAAAGAGATAATCAGGGAGAACAGATTTTGCTAAAAAGTACCATAGACAATGAAGTAATTAAAAAAAATTACAAGTTTCTCAGATAAAAGTCTCATTTCTCAAAGATGTAGAGAACTGAGTCAACTTTATAAAAACAAGAGCTATTCACTAATTGATACATGGTCAAAGGATATGAACAAGCAGTTTTCAGAAGAAGAAATAAAAGCTCTCTGTAGTCATACAAAAATGCTCTAAATAATTATTGATTAGAGAAATACAAATTGTTAACAACTCTGAAGTACTACTTTACAGGTATCAGAAATGACAAATTCTGGAAGAGATGTGGGAAAATAGATACATTAATAAGCTAGCGATGGAGTTGTGAGCCTGTTCAGCTATCTTGGAGAACAGTTTGGAACAGCCAAAGGGCTGTAAAACTGTGCATACCCTTTGGCCCAGAAATACTACTACTAATTATATATATCAGAGAGATGAAAGAAAAAGGAAAAGGACCTATACATAGAAAAGTATTTCTAATAGTTCTTTTTGTATTGGCTAAGAATTGGAAACTGAGGGCATATTCATTAATTGGGGAATGGCTGCACAATTTATGGTATGTGATTGTGATGAAATATTGTTGTGCTCTAAGCAATGACAAGCTTGGTATTTTCAGAAAAATCCCGGGGAAGACCTATATGAATTGATGCAAAATAAAGTGAGCAGAACCAAGAGATCATTGTACCCAGTAACGGCAATAATATAATTATGATCAACTGAGACTTAGTTATGGTGGTTAATACATTGATCTAAAACAATTTCAAAGGACCCATGATGAAAAATGCTATCTACCTCTTGAGAGAAAACAGATGAACTCTTGGTGCAAATTGAAATATAGAAATGTAATTCTCTATTTTTCTTGCTTTATTTGAGGGGGGCAACATGGCTAATATGGAAATGTTTTGCATGATTTCACATGTCTAACTGAGTTCATATTGCTTGCATTCTCAGTGGGTTTGAAAGAGGCTTAAGGGGGGGAAGAGAATTTGGAACTCAAATTTAAGAAAAAAAGAATGTTAAAAATAAATAATAAATTAAAAAAGGAATAAAGACAAGGACAGGAAGTTTATTTTTTTTCTCTTTTAAGTATTCACTCTTCTCATAGCACCTGCATTCCAGCACAGTCTGCTTCATCCTGCATTTGTAGCTTGATTTTGTTCTTTAACTGATGTGAAAGACTTTAATGTTTATAAAGGACCTAAAAATGTTGTGATTCTTAGCATCTTCTATTCCATTTTCTGCCACTATGTCACTGCCACTACAGAAATGGAAGCGACCACATGGGGACTGAGCCATTTTGTTTTTCTTTGTTTCATGGGTTGCTATGGTTAGCATACTAGTAAAGTCCCAAAAGGCATCTCATACTCAGTGTGTACTCATTCTTTCTGAACAAACTGAATGTTCTTCCCAAAGTCCCTGTTGTTGTTGAGAACACCTTCTTTCCAGTTACCCATGTTCACAGCATTTTTATCTCAATTCCTCACTCCATGTATACAATTGGTTACCAAATTTATATATACACAGCATCTCTCTCAGGTTCCCTTCTCTGCACTCACATAACCACTCCTTTAGATTAAGTCCTCATTTTCTCTTCACTAGATAATTGTGATAGCTTCCTTTGGTCTCTCTGATTCAAATCTCTTCTTCGTCCCATCTATCCTCTCCTCAGCTGTTGAAGTAATTACTCAATGCACAAGCCTGATTGTGTAACCTTGAATACTTTGCCACAAACAGACAGCCACCTACAATGGCTTCTTTTGCCTCTACAATCAAATATCAATTTCCTCATGTTGACATTTAAATCTCTTCATAACCTGGTTCTTACCTTCTCAGTCTTATTTTTGGTGCATTTACTCATATTTTGAGAACCAGCCAAAAGAGCCTGCTTTCTGTTCTGTACGTGCGCGCGCACACACACACACACACACACACACACACACACACACAACCACACCTCTATGTCTGTTTCCTGTGCCTAGAATGTACTCCTTCCTTACGTCTATCTTTTAGAATCCTTGGTTTCCCTCAAAACTCAATTCAAAGCCCACCTTCTACAGAGACCCTTTTCTGATTTTGCAGCTATAAATACCTTTCCTCTGAAAATTACTTTGTGCTACATATGCCATTAAAAAGCAAGCTCCTTAAAGGCTGGGACTGCTTAACTTTTTTGTCTTTATGTAACTATGCTCTTGTTTCACCCTCCTAGAATGAAGCCCACTACATTCCTCCTAAAGGTTTTAGGCTACCCAGGTCTCATTGAGAGTATCTTTCTTTAATCTTATTAGCTTGAGCCCCCATGTCTGTTTTCTCCCCACTGTTAGCAGCTAGTGATTTGTACCTCAGTTCCATTTAGCCGAATAAGATCAATTAGCTTTTACAAAGGGATATTTATTGCAAAGGGATAGCAATAATAGAAGTAAAAACTCTCCTTCCCTCACAATATCCCCCCACCCCTGCAAATATCTATGGTAGCCTCCTTTTGCTATACCACTTCAGCCCTTGGAGATCATGAGCTCTGATTTACAGAAGTTTCTGCATTGCATTAATCCCATTAAGTTTACTTCCAAAAGTTGTATAGCTTCCGGATGAGTATTTATCTCAGCTACTTCTAGACTGGGTTGCTCAGGTCATTTCTCAGGGCCTTGCTGTTGGACTGGCTGGCTGCAAGGCCTGGCATAGACTCTGGCTCTGAGACCTGTTATGACTTGCCATTCTGAAGCTCACAAAGTCATAGATATTCTTTATTTTTTATTTGCCTAAAGGTAGGGAGAATATGCCCAGAAAAGTCAGAACAACAGCATACCCAAACACCCATGTCTTCATGTTGGCTCCAAATGAAAGAAGATCCAAGGTTCCTCTCCTCCCCAGAGTTACATAGCAGGCCCATGACATCCTCCTTCTTGAATGTCAGCCAGGCAGGAAAGAGCCAGAACCTCACTTGAGTTGATTAGTGCCTTTTGAATGCACCCCAGGTCTGTCTATAAAGCCAATCAAAATGCTTTTTACCATATGGTTCGAGAACTAGAAACAGTTACAGAATGTCTGCACATGCTATGTGAGAATTGCATCAGCAGAGCACTCTGCACAGGCTCATAAAGACTGGGATCCCTGGTCAATCCTCCCCTGCCCACATTACATTTGTGTCTCTAGCACCTAGCATGGTGCCTGGCACGTAGTAAATAAATGCTTAATAAAAGCTTGTTTCTTAGTTTGATTGATTGATGAGTCTCTCCATATGTAGTGAGGCTGTTACTTGGAAAGCAGACTGGCTCTGTTGCCAGGATTGTAGTTGAAGCCCTTCCAGCATGGTAGAACCTGCAAGATCTTGCACTTGGCTAGTACAGACTTTGAGAACCCAGAAGCACGTCCACCCCATTAGATGTTATCTGACTAGGAAATTTCATAAAACTTACTGAAAGAAGTAATGAATGCAAGATCCTATTTTAATTTGGAGACCTATGGAAAGCTTTTGATTTGGAAATGAATAAAATAGCTCCTTAAAGTTTCTCCTTGAACAATGTCTTCCCATTCATATATCAAAAATTACTCAAGATTCCTTAAAAATATAAACACAAAAATAGTCTAAAAATGAAACTTTCATCATTAATCTTAGTTAAGACACAAGAAAGGAAGGTATATATTCACCAAACCTATTCAACACTGTCATGGAGGATGTCCAACACAAACTCCAAATTGAAGAGGAATTCTATGTAGATGGTGATATTCTCCAAATCATCCAGTTGTGAATGACTTTGTACTATTTGCAACAAGCACCAGCATTGTTCAGAGGTTCCTGGATGACATCCATATCATTCAAGAATTTAACCTATTGGTACCAGAAGAATCAAGCAGATGAAAGACATCTGTTGTCCAGACTGTGACATGAAGTTAGAGGGATAGCCTGTAGAGATCATCAATCAGCCTCTGTATCTATATTCCCATGTACCCAATCAGCATATACACAATATATATGCTTTTGTGTATAATAGGGAGTGAGTTGGGCCAAGATTTAATTAGGTGAAAGAAATGATGGATTGTCTTTAGCAAATTGCACAGCTCATTCAACTACTCCAAACTTTTCCCTGTAACAAAGGTCAATTTTTACAGAACAATGCTCTACCATTGTTGTATGACTATGAATCGTGAATTACAAACTAGTAGCATTCAGAAGACAAAGGTGAAGAACATGGTAGACATAAGCAGGTTGCAACATATTACAGATAAGCAACTATGAACTGAAAAAAAATGAGTAAAGGCTATCTTTACTCATGTGCGATCAAGAAAGAATAAGAACTGGTTGTGTAACAATAACAGCAGGTAGTTGATGGTCTGTCCGTGTATTCTACTGATATCCTCATAATGGCAAAAGTAAGATTCTCAGTATGTTGGGTGGATTTTTTGGGGTTAACTTGTGGGAGGATATGAACAGGCATGGATGGGTTGGTAACTGTATCATGGGAGGCATTATTCAGGTCCATAGATCCATAGATCCATTTGAGTATTGGATATAGAATTTATCCTTATTAAATGTAATCTTAATAGATTGAACCTATCCATAGACTAATGAAATCTTTTTGGAGCCATTGTTTTAGCTATAGCACCTCGTTAATGGCATACTATAAAGCAAATTGAATTAGTAAGAAGGAATCAGAACCACGTCTTCCACCCATTATTCTTAAAAGGTCCATTACCAATGTAAAGAAGTTGAGGCCTCTTCCTTCTTCTCCCAGAGAAGGTCTCATGGAAATGGACATTAGGATTGGGAAGATCTAGATTCTAACCTTCTATCAAGTAATAGCTGAATGACCCTGGATGGGATAAATCCTTGAATTTCTCTGAGTCTCCATTTTATCTAAAATTGGAGTAACAAACCTTATTCTGTTTACCTCCTGGGGTTATTGTGAGGATCAACTGTGACAACACAAGGGAAAACGCTTTGTAAAACTTCAACAATCTATAGAAGTGTAAGGCATTTATATTTATCATTCTTGAACACATTACAATGAGTTACTTTTATGTATAACCATCTTCCTGCCTTCAGAATATACATGACATAGAAGGAATTCCTGTGGTACCTGTTAGCCTAATGTTATGACGTTTCTAGGTTTCAGTTATCCAAAATTTTTTTTCACTCTCTGACTTTTTACACTCTTATAGAAAGCTTAAGCTTGGCTCATGTATAAGGTTTCCAAAAATGGGCAAATAGAAAAGGTACTCAATACATAATGGAAATCAGTTATAGAGAAACTTTTTATTTCCTCCTTTCAAAAGACACACTGGTATATATTGTCAGAAAAACTTAAATGGCAATATCTTATAACTATAATTATACTTTCCCTGGAAGTTGTTTCTTAAAACAACAAGATATGAAGCAGAGTTTTGTTGTCGTTGTTGTTGTTTTTTGACTGCTAAATTGCTATTCCTTACCCAAGATACTCCATCTCCTATTTTTATGCATTTCCATTGGCTGTACCCCCATAATTCTCTCCCTTGTCATCCTAATCTGCTAGCTTTCCTGACTCCCTTTATGTCCCAGCTAGAATTCCATCTTCTACTAGTATCTTCCTTTCGTTGATCATTTCCTATTTATCCTGCATATATCTTGTTCATATGTAGTTGTTTGCATGTTGTCTTCTCCATTAGACCAAAGGTTCTTGAGAGCAGGGACTGTATTTTGCCTTTCTTTGTATCTCTAGGACTTAGCTTAGGACTTGGAACATAGTAGACATAATGAATGTTCATTGACTGACAAATTTTATATTCAACTTGGCTTTCTACTGTTCAAACTTCTTCAGGGCCAAAAGCAAGTGAGGGAAGTATTATGATGATGAGACGCACATTAATTCCTTAGTTTCAATATCTTTGAACCACATTCTGGCATACCACTTGCAACTTCCTTATAAGGTAAGAGTTAAAGAATTCTAACATTTTTGCATCAGATTCTTCATTCTTACCTCTGTGATCGGTATGAAGGAGTAACTTGGCATAAAGGGGGGAATCCTGACACAGGCACTAAGAAAGAATGGATATACGATATCTATCTATACCTAGGTACACACATGTATGCATGGAGAAATGAATATTTACACATATGTACATATACCTAGTGCTTCATCAAATTCCAGGTAGCAGGTGAGGCTCCTTCTTTCTTCTACAGATGTATGTGGGAGGATTTTCATTTCTCTCCTTTACTTCCAGGAGGATGCATTCTCCTCCATACTTAAAGGATGGAATTGAGC
This sequence comes from Phascolarctos cinereus, assembly GCF_003287225.1. Taxonomy (NCBI): domain Eukaryota; kingdom Metazoa; phylum Chordata; class Mammalia; order Diprotodontia; family Phascolarctidae; genus Phascolarctos; species Phascolarctos cinereus. The sequence continues at coordinate 121,449,453 of NW_027555736.1, forward strand.
TCAACATGTTTTTTTTTTACAAGATAACATTGAGAGAATATTGATTCTTAATATCTCAATAAATATGGCAATTAAAGTACAAAGAGCAATACTGCTATATCCTGCAGGAGTGAAGGTTCCCCACCTCAGGTACTTTCTTATTCTCACATCAAGTTGGCTTATTTACCACTGGTTTAGGGAAAAAATTTTTTTCCCTCCACTCAAACAAGAGGATTCAACTGAGGAGGCTCCCATATTATCATCACTGCACACGCCAGAGCATGATGTAGGCATTAGGGAACACAGCAGACACAGCAGGCATGGAGTGCTTGCCAGAAAGACAGCAGTAGGGCCTGGGGCTGTAGGCAAATTGGGTTAAATACAAGCCATTTCATTATTGAGTTCAGCACTGTTACTTCCCGAGGTCGGCAGGTTGCTATGGCTGCTGTGCCCATTAGCTGAGGGAAGCAAGTAGAGGGAAAAATAATCTTCATTATGGCATCCAGAGAGAGAGAGAGAGAGAGAGAGAGAGAGAGAGAGAGAGAGAGAGAGAGAGAATATCACAGGTCTTGTGGGGAACATTTGACTATTGAATGAATAGTAATAGTAGATAATCAGGGACCTTAGGTTGTATTGCTGAGGGATAAACAAAGATGATAACATAGAGTGGCCAGCCAAAGGACTGTGGCCAGCTACTGAGCAGAAGGAACTGAAGAAATATAAAAAATTATTTCTAAGCACACAGAACACTTAGCAAACTTGGAGCCAGTGGTGGGAGAAACCAGGCCCATTCAAGTAGTTGCTGGGTAAGGACAACATATACTGATATGGAACTTAGTATAACTCCTTGTTATGTTCAAGAGCTATACTGCTGTGAAGCAGGGAATACTATTAAGTAGGTGATTGATCACTTGGCATTTATTAACTGCTTACTATGTGTCAGGCACTGCACTCAGTGGTAGGATTACAAAAATGAAACAGCTCCTGCTCCTGAATAGTTCATCACAGGAGAGAATGTAGAAGTATATGTAGGGTAATTTGTGGGATCAGGAAACATCAGGTAGCATTTAAGCTGAGCGTTGAAGGAAACTAGGGATACTAAGGCATGGAGGTGAAGAGGAAGTACGTTCCAGACACGTGAGATAGACAGAGGAAAGGCATGGAGAGGGAAGACAGAGAATTGTGTATGAGATACACAAGAAGGCATGTTTGGGTGCAAATGGGTAGCAGGTATGAAGGAGAGAAACATACAATTGGTATGGAAAGGAAGCCACTTCCTCTATTGTTGACTTCAGTTTTCTCACTTGTAAAATCAAGGGGTATACTAGATGGATGATCTCTTTGTTTCATCTCTAAATTTATGAGGAAATATGAGGAAAATCCAGTGGTTGAGTGACTTGCCTCTAATCCTATGATGAATACATATTAGCCCCTAGCTATGGGATCAGATAATTTACTTCTCTTGATCAAATATTGATTCTTCTACTCAAGAGAGGAAATCTAGTGGAAGGAAAACTAGATTTTAAAGTCTGAAAATTTGAATTTAGATCCTGGCTTCAACACTAATTAACCATATTGAGCAAGTTATTTTACTTCTCTGGACCTTGGTTTCCCCATTTTTAAAATGAAGTGATTATACTGGTTGATCTTTCAAATCCCTTCCATCTCTAGGTATTATGAGTCTCTAGATTGATGGAGTATGGGTGACATCAGGCCCATATATTTGGTTAAGTATATTGGGTTTAGTATATCATGGAATATAGATAAAACCTCACACTAATTTGATGTAACTACTTGGCTTATGAAATATATATATATATGTGTGTGTGTGTCTGTGTGTGTGTCTGTGTGTGTGTCACATATATATATATGTCATATATATATATATATATATAATATATATCAGGCACTTGCTGGATTCAAAACCTAAATACCCCTCCTTATATTAATCTCAGTTGCCTAGAAAACTGACATATCTTAATAGTGGGTGAAACCATTCTAGAGTATCATTTGTCTTACAGAATCCCCAGGTATTTTGCAGCCTCAGTATACTGGAAGAGAATATGGAGAATGCTTGACTGCATGTTGAATTCTCCCTCTACTAACGCAGTTCATTCAGTTTATGACATAGTACGTAAGTTCTATAGAGATACTAAAATCACATAGAGGCTTAATAGCTTACCCATGTTATATAGTTAGTAAGTGCTAGAGAGAAGATTTGAGTAGTGCTTCCTGACTCCAAACCCAACACTTTAGCCCCCAAGGTATGTGGCCACAGTCTCAATATCAGGCAGAAATGTTTTATTCAAACTTGAAATAATCCCCTTTAAGTGGAGCATAGGAAGACCTTGTCAAACACCCCCATGATAGTTTTAGGTATGATTTGGCAATGAACCTAGTATCTGGCTAAAGCCAGTAAGGGGTTGCTGAAAGAAGAATGTGATTTCTCTTGACTCTAAACTGGTTACTCAGATCCTTCTTTAAACTCCATACCAATCACTTCTCTAGTGGAGGGGAAAAATGATGCTTGTCATTTGTCTGGAGATAACTACTACTATTTCAGAGAGAAGGCAAGGACAGCAGGGAAAGGGCTGGAGCATCACCCCTATCTCCCTGGAGGTGAACCCGTTTAAGGACCAGACAACGATGCCATCAGTGTGCTAATGAGGAAACCATTGCCGATTTTAGACTTGGATGATCACATCTTGCCAGTGACAAGAATGACAGTTGCTCCTTTTGTGCATTGAAGAAGAATAAGAAAGCCAGATGAGCAGCCAAAGTGGCCAACTTGGGGAGAAATGCTGGTTTCTATCTCCCTTCCCTTCCCTGTGAATAGAGTGCTTGAAGATGCGGCTTGTGAGAGAGGGAACAGAACTCACTCGTCAGAAATGTCAAAAGCTACCAGTTAGTCTTAATCAAAGAAAACGACAGCAAATGAGGTGCCTGAGGGAACATTCCTGAAGCCTGTCTCAGCAGATGGGATGTTCCATTCACCTGTTCATTTTGAACCACAAACCTTGTCCTGTACTCTCCCTCTCTCATTCCCCCTCCCATTTCTCAGTCCATTTGACCAGATCCAAACCTATTTCCTTCTACTTCCAAATCACTGCCTGCTATTCAAACCTATGTAAACGCACTCTAGTTGGCATTTGGTTTGGAATTAATACATATGGATGGATGGTAATACATTTCTACCGGTGCATACATTTACTTGAAATACAATTTTCCATCTAATGCATTTTATTCACATCACTGCATGGTAACTGCATCCAGAATAATATCTTTAGTGATTATTCATTACTGAAATAATACATCCACACCAAACAGCAGCTTTTAAGTGGCTTCAGAGTTTTTTCTTTAAAATTGAACATGTTATTATTACACAGATAGAATAATCCCATTATCCCCACTAACTGGAGGCGACAGCTTTCCAAGAGGTGATTTGACACAGCAGCATGCCAGTGGGAATAGAACTCCTCTCATTTAGGAGTGAGACAATGTCTGGGAAGGTCTTGGCTTAAATGTAAATTCAAACATGGGATGAGCAGATTTGACGAACCAGATGCATATGTTGTTTATGAACCAAAGTAGAGAAATGTATAACTTATACAATTATACAATAAGAAAATAGGGATTAAGAGAAGTATTTGGGTCTGACTATGGGAACTTTCTCTCTCTCTGTGTATTATCATTTGCTCAGACATTGTGTGACAATGTATTCTGTGCTATGCTTGCAAATTAGATGCAAATAAAAAAAAATCATAGATAGTGGCATGAATCAGACCTACATTCAATGCAAAACTTGGATAGGTAAAGCTATGAACCTATATGGAGACAAGTTCTTTTTATAGGAGGGATTTTTACTACATATTCTTGTGCCTCAGAGGTGAGAAGTCAGTGTGACAGTATGTTATCATTAAAGGAAGAGGAAGTCTCTAAGTGCAAATGACATGTAATGTGTCATGAATTTTTGGTAAATGTCAAGTGATGAGAATGACCATTCAAGGCACTAGAAAGAGACCCCAGCTATATGTCACTTTCACATGTTTTTCTCTCCTCTTTTGTTTTCTCTTTGATGTAACCCTTCTAATTCCTGAGCTCAATGTTATAGGCTTCCTAGAATGTCCTCTATTTCATCACCTTATTTACCTTCCATTTGATAGGCAAAATTCAACAAATACCTATTAGATACCCATTATATAGCAAGTACTATGCTAGGCATTGAGGAAGATGCAACAGTGATCAAGATATGCTTACTACTCTCAAGGAGCTTGCAGTGCAATGTAAGAGGAAAACATCCAACCCAGTAAAATCAGTTTTTAATAAGCACCTTCTATGGATGTGACCCTTGAGGAGGTTACATTATACTGGAAGAATATGACAAGTAAATTATTGTACTCATTATAATTTGAAGGGCGAGTGCACTAACAACTAGGGAGATTAGGAAATGCACCCCATAGGAGGTAGCTTACAAGGAAGCTTTAGCCTTGATTCTCAAAGGCAGAAGTGGAAAGAAAGAACATTCCAGATGTTGGGGATAGTAATAGAATGTTGAGCTCAGGGGACACCATGTAGGCCAATTAGATTGGAGAGTAAAGTGTATAAAGAGGAATGTGTGAAATAAGTCTGGAGGAACACATTAAAGACATAAAGTAGATAGCTTGAAATAGTAGACTAAAAGGTTTGTATTCTCTCCCACAGGTAGTAAGGAACCACTGAAAATGTTTAAGAATGATAGTGGCATGGTGAGAATTTTGTTTTTAGGAGTTCCTAAGTGACAGTGATCTTTGTCTGGGTAGGAATAATAATCCTTTGCAAGAAATAGATTTTGACAAGTTTCAACCTACAATATATTCTCACTTTGATGAATCAATCAACAAACATCTATTAAGTGTGTACTGGGCACCAGACACTGTACTAGGTACTGGGGCTTCAAATACAAGGAATGAAGCAATCCCTAAACACAAAGAGCTTACATTCCAATAGAGAGACAAAGGGCTCACACATTAAGATAGATAGCATCAATATAAAGTTAACAAATATAAATATCTACAAAATAGTTCAATAAAAGGTACTGTAGGAAGGAAGACTAGCAGTTTCAGGGACCAGAAAAAAAAAGTTTAATCAGAAGATGTTGCTTGGAGGATTTAAAAGGAAGAGAATGACTCTATGAGATAGAAGTAAAAAAAAGAATGTGTTCCATATATCAAGGATAGTCAAGGCAAAGACAATGGGAGGGGAGAATGAGTGTTGTAAGTTGTTAGTGAAGAACAGAGAAGACCAGTTTGACTGGATCACAAAGCATGGCATGGAGTAATTTTCAATGAGGATGGAAATGGGAATTGGGTTCCAATTGTGCAGGACTTCAAAAACTACAGTGAGTTTATATTTTATCCTAGAGGCAAGAGGAAGTCATTGGGATTAATTGATTAGGGGAATCAGATAGTCATAGCTACCATTAAGGAAAATTATTTTGGTAGCACATGTAAGATGTACTGGAGTGGGGAATGACTTGAGGTAAGGACACTAATTAGGAGACTGTTTTAATAATCTAAGTGAAAGGTGATGAGGACCTGAACTAAGAAATGGAGAAAAAGGGGTAAGAGGTAAGAGAGAGTGGGATGTCCAGGATGATTCTGAGGTTAAAAACTTAAGAGACTGGAAGGATGTTGTTATTTTCAACAGAAATGTGGAAATTTGAAAGAGAGAGGGTTTGGGGAGAAAGATAAATTTAATTTTGGATATGTTAAGTTTAAGGTGTTTCAAGGACACCTGTTTGCAATGTGCCCCAGGCAATTGGTGATCCAGTACTGAAGCACAGGGAATAGACTGGAAATGGTTCTCTCTCTCTCTCTCTCTCTCTCTCTCTCTCTCTCTCTCTCTCTCTCTCTCTCTCTCTCTCTCTCTCTCTCTTCATAATTTAAAAAAAAATACCGAGATTAAGCTATGAGTCATCTTTATAGATATATATGTGTGTGCGTGTGTGTGTTACATACCCACACACATATGTATATCTTCAAAAATAAATCCAGAAGTTCAGTTTTTTATTCTGAACTATACTATATGTATGGACAACTAGGTGGTGCAGTGGAAAGAGCACCAGGCCTGGAGTTAGAAAGATCTGAGTTCAAGTCTGGGTTCAGATACTTACCAGCTATATGACCCTGGGCAAGTCATTTAACCCTGTTTGCCTCAGTTCCTCATCTATAAAATGGGGACACAATAGAGAAGGAAATGGCAAGCCATTCCAATATCTTTGCCAAGAAAACCCCATCAACCAACTCCGTGGAATCACATAGAGTCAGACCTGACTGAATGACTGACCAACAATATACTACATGTATACTAGAGGCAGCTAGGTAATATAGTGGATAAAGCCAGGAAGACCTAAGTTCAAATTTGACTTCATATACTTACTAGCTGTGTGACCCTGAGCAAGTCAATTAACCACCACTTGCGTCACTTTCCTCACCTGTAAAATGGAGATAAGAATAGCACCTATCTCCCATGGCTGAAATAATGATCAAATGAAACAATAATCATAAAGCACTGGCAAATAGATGGTATTTAAAAAGTGCTCATCTCTCCCTCCCTCCCTCCCCATGGAATCCTCTTTCTTCTTTGTATGTTGAAATACATTTGTTTTGTAATGATTGTCAAGTCCACAATTTAAAAAAGGAAAAGTTATTATTATTTATAAAAGAATCTGAGAGACTTAGCCATCATTACAAACCTAGTTAGTAGTAAGGTCAAGGCTCAAACCTAGTTCTACCAATTTACTTTTTTCCCCACTATAACATGTCCTTCACTACTATAACTTGTCCTTTTAAAAACATTCTATCCGGATATATAAGTATCCTTTATTTGATTATGACATCTTAGAGTGGGCATGAATTCATGACACCCTCACTTACTTGTGCTGATAAATTCAATGTTATTATCAAGAGGAATCTAGGCAGTCATTATATAGCCTAAATTGTGAATTCAGCAAATTGGCAACTGTTTGATATCAGCATTGTCCTTTCTTCTGAGGGACCTAAAGACACCAAATAATCTCCTGAGAGATTTCTCATCAGTATGAGTCTGAGAGAGAAGCCAAGAAGGTCCAAGGCGCCACATGTCACAGGAGAAATGGACTCATATCCTTTTCTTTTTTTTCCCCTGGGAAGTACAACATCTTACTATGACAGTGTTAATTGTGCTGTCTCCCAGGAGGGAGAATGCTGACATCACTATTTTTTTTTAGTCTGCAAGCACTATCTCCTTGAATCATAAGATCTTTTTATAAGGAAAAGAAACTCATCTCTTGGAAAGTAAATAAAAACAAACAAACAGACAAGTACAGATTGTAATTAGTTGGTAGCAAAATAATTAGTGACAAAACTGCCTTGGGCAGAAGCTGAAGCAGTCCCACTCATTCCTACAGAGAAGCGCTGACCCTACTAAATACTTATTATTTGTAGTTTTCTAGGGGTCTTTATAATACTGTACTGCCAAGACCTAAGGGACCTGATATAGTTATTTTCCCACAATTTACAGAGAGAACTGCAGCCCAGTTGCTTGGGAGATTAATTAACTTGTCAAATAATTAAGCAGACAGCCTGTAATCGAGGTTTCCATTTCATAATTGATTTATCACTTTAGTAGCTTCTTGGATTCCAGGGCTTAGGAATGGAGGAACTGTCACACTAGGGGAACCTTTCAATGGATGCCAAAGGACTGCAGGAAGGGAGGGAGAAGATAGGTCCTTATCTGAAGTCATTGTTTAGTTTTACATGGTGTCTAACCTGCACATAGAAGGATGGATGGGTGGACAATTCCTTTCACAGCTCTCTAAAATATGGGTATGGCATGTCCTTAATAGTTCTTTGGCTATTCATTAAACTAGTAGAGTTTGATGAAGCAATCCCTCCACGTGAATCTCTATGGGGAGTCTCTGAAGTGCAAGGGGTGACCCTTCTCCAGGATAAAAGGGGCTGAAGAAATGTCAGACATTATTATTTCATACAGAGACTGCCAAATCACTGACATTCAGTGGTGAGCATTTATAATGGGGGACGAAACAAGTTTCATGTGGCTTATGGCATGAAAGTTATTTCAGACTGATTGAGCTTCCCACAATTGCTGTTTCTCAAAAGCAAAAATTAGCACTCAAGAAACATCCTGTGGACATCATCCTCATACCAAGACTAGACAATTTTATTCATTTTTGTCAAATGGGATAATATATGTAAATCATTTTAATGTCTGTAAAATCCCATATAAATATCAGCTCTTGTTGTTATCATTTGCATTTAGTTTATGGGGAAACTAAACACAGAGAAGTTATCACTAATTCTCTAGGCCTCAGGTCTATCATTATGAGAGAATTAACGTAGAATCTAGTTCAAGGGTTCATAATTTTTGTGTGTGTTTTATATATCCCCTTTGGCAGTCTGAAGCCTATAGACCCCTTCTTAGAAAAAAAATGTAAATGCATAAAATACATAAGATTACAAAGGAAACCAATCATATTATCAAAATATACATTTCTTAAAAATACCATATACCCTAACTTAAGAACTGTTGATCAAGATAATTTTAAAGTCACATTGCGACATTATGATTCCACGATTTTCCCATAAAACAGAAGTTTCTATTTCAAATTCTGCTGGACAACTCATTGTGTGACCTTGTGCATGTTATCCACTTATGCCTCAGTTTGTTTCAGGTGCAGAACTATGGGATTGGACTGGATAATTGCTAAGGTCCCTTCTAAATATGAATTTTATGAATGTCCTTGAGTTCTTTTATTAAAGAAGATGGTGAGTAATTATTAATAATACTAGTCTGAGAGGCAAGAAGCCTAACTTCTATTTTGGGGCCTGTCAATACTATATACCCCTGAGTAGAGTCTAGCAAACTCTCTTAATCTCAGTTTCCTCATCTGTAAAATATGAGTTGGACTAAGAAAGAGGTTTTTAACTTGAAGCCTATGAAGTCTTTAAAATATACATTTTGATAACTGAATAGTAATAGAATTGGTTTTATTTTTAATGTATCATTTACTTTATGCATTTAATAACATTATAATGAGAAAGGGTCAATAGACTTGCAGTCCATGACACACACATGTAAAAGGTTAAGAAGCCTTGGGTTTAGCATCATAAATCTAGAGCTGAAAGGAACTTCAGATGTCATCAAACTGAACCCTAACATTTTACAGACCTGGGGAAGCTGTACGATGCTCCACTTAACTCAGGTAGTAAGCAATTTGGAAATGGAATTTGAACCTCTGACAGGAGGGCCAGTGTTCTGTCCATTGTACCACAATGAGTTGATTTCTATGGTCCTTTCCAACTCCAAGATGTCTTTTGTTTGATTCTTCCTTAGAGCTTTCATGGTCCTGGTTCTAATCTGTCTGTTCTGGTGAAAAAATAAATAAGCAATGTAGAAAGGGAAAGAAGGAGAAAAACGTGATTTAAGGTTTTTTTTTTTTAAGAACAACTCTAGGGGTTATCAGTAACATTCCCAAAGATATTCTGCATGCAATTTGTGTTCCATTCGTTGGACTCAGTTCTCAAGGGGAAGTGAAGTTCAGACTCTTTGCCACCAGGTATCCAAAGCAGGAGGCAAGTTGCAGAATGAGTGAGGTGTGCTATGGCTGTCCTGCTATTCACCCTGTCAATAGACTTCAGCCTCTGTCACCGAGAGCTCTTTGCAGTCTTGGTAGCTCTCTTTAAGGACTTAGGGAAGAAACTTTAATTAGTCCTGATGAATAGGCCAGAGAAAAATAAGACCTGTTGACTCATATGTGCCTCTTCTTTCTGAAAGATTAAAAAAAAAATACTTGAATTGCTTTTTCCAAGAAGACTTCAGAAAACGCTGAAAATTATTTCACCATCCCTGCCCTCTTTCCTCATCTAAAACCTGCACAAATGGACACATGAATACTATTGCTTCATGTCTGAGAACCGTGAGCATGAGAAAACAGTGCATAGTTTCTCTGATCACTCTTCTTCCCCTATGTCCCTCCACCTCCCCAGATGAAAGTGTTCTTTCCTTCCCCAAATAATCCTAGAATTCTTATTTTCTTCTCTAGATCTTGTCTTTGTTCCCTCATGCCATACTTTTTATTATACTTGTCTATGTACATGTAAAGGTATTTTGTGGGATGATGGATGAGTACAGGACTTAGGGTTACCTAAGACCTGTGTTCAAGTCCTGCCTAGGACATTTACCAGTTGTGTGACTGATTTGTTTAGCTCCTTTGTGCCCACAGAGCTTCCTTAGGACTCAGTTACTGAGTTATAGATAATGCTCTAGTCAGGACTTCCTCCCAACCCCTGAGCACATCACAAATCAAGTCATACTTGTGTCTGAGTGCATATTATATTCCCCCAGGAGACTTCAAGCTACTTGAAGGCAGGGATTCAGAGACATGGTCATTTTTTATTTGTTTGTTTATATCCCTACTGTGTAGTTGAATTGTCTGGGTATCATAAATGATTATTATAAGCTTGTTAAACTCAATCTAATTTTTTGAGAAGATTGAATGTGGGGATACATGGTAGCTATTTTTAATTATTGGGGGATTGGCATGTTTTACTTGTACAAGTTGCAGAGAGGTAGATATCAGCTCCATATAAACAAAGATGTCTTGATAACAAGAGCTGCTCAAAAATAGAATGGATTTCTGTGGGATCTTGAATTCCCTGTCACTGGAGGTCTTCAAGGAGAAGTTGGGTAATATCTAGCAATAAAGGGGATTTCTGTTTGGGTCTGGGTTGGACAAGATGACTTCTGAGGCCCCTGCTGTCATTTATTCTTTGCTTTTTATCTGCATTGGTCAGTTGTATACCATCCCATCCATTGATTTCCTTTACTTTTGATTTTTTTCATGATGAACTTGGTGGGGGTGGGGATGGCAAAGTCACAGGAGATTTGATTCAGGTGACAAACTGTTTATGTCTCTATGACATGTATTCATGTTATAGCTCATAGACAGACCAGTTCTAGTTTATATTTAAACCATACCACATGCAACTGGAGTAGGTTGCATTTAGTCTTAATATCTTCATTTTCTACATGAGGTATTTGAGGCATTAAGTATAAGTTGACTGCCATAATTGCATATATCAGGTAAAGTAAGGAACTGAGGCAATTTATATTCAGATCATGTAGGTCCACGGAATTTTGTCCTGAAATACATTATTCATGCCTCATAGTAAGAAACAGAAATTTCTTTTTTTTTATTTATCAATTTATTTTGATTTATCAACAGTCACTTCCATATGCTTTTGAGTTTAAAATTTTTCTCCCCCTTCCTCCCCACCACCTTCCCCAAGACAGTGCACAATGTAATATAGGCTATACATTTACATTCCTATTAAATATATTTTCACATTAGTGAAGTTGTAAGTAAAAATTAAAACCAATAGGAGAAACCATCAGAAAGAGGAAAGAAAACTTAACAGAAAAAAAAAAAAGATAGCATTCAACTTTCACAGATATGATTACTATCTGTGTCTTTTTCTCCATCCTTTTTCCCTGTTTATGCTTTTCTTTCTCCTCTCTCCCTCCCCCCCACACCAGTACTTTGCTTTTGACCACAGCCTCCTTCTGTTATCCCCCTCCCTCCTCTTCCCCTTCGCCCCCACTGCTTTTTCACTCCCTTCCATCCTCACTCCCTCTTCTTTCCCCTTTTCCCTCCTACTGCCTATAGGGCAAGTTAGATTTCCATACCTAACTGATTATGTTATTCCCTTCCTGAGCCAAATCTGATGAGAGCAAGGTTCAAACAATGCTCACCCCCTCCCTTCTTTCCCTCTGCTGTAATAGGATTTTCTGTCTTTTCCTGTAATGTAATTTACCCTTGTCTGCCTCCTCCTTTCTCAGTACATTTTCTAAGATCAGACTAATCCACTTACTTGGATCCATTTAACCCACTTGATTAGATTTTTTTTATCATTACATCAAACAAAGTCAACTAATATCCACCCCTTTATGTATACTCCTTTAACATGGTGTAATAACAATACAGTTCTCAAGAGTTGCAAGTGTCATCTTCCCTTGTAGGGATGTAAACAGTCCACCTTATTAACAACATTTTGTATCTTTCTGTCCCATTTACCTTTTTATGTCTTTCTTGAATCTTGTACTTGAAGATCAAATTTTTTGTTGAGCTCTGGTCTTTTTATCAGGAAGGTTTGGAAGTCTCCTATTTTGTTAAATATCCACCTCCTCCCTTGAAGAATCATGCTCATTTTTGCAGGGTAGTTGATCCTTGGCTGCAATCCAAGCTCCTTTGCCTTAAGGAATACCATGTTCCATGCCCTGAGGTCTTTTAATGTAGAAGCTGCAAGGTCCTGTGTAATCCTGACTGTGGTTCCATGATATTTAAATTGTTTCTTTCTGGCTGCTTGCAGCACCTTCTCTTTCATCTGGTAATTTTGGAATTTTGCTATTATATTCCTTGGTGTTGTCAATTTGGGATCTCTTTCAGGTGGTGAGGGGTTATTCTTTCTATGGTTATTTTACCTTCTGGTTCTAGGACTTCAGGGCAGTTTTCCTTTATGATTTCCTGAAAGATACTGTCCAGGCTCTTTTTTTATCATGATTTTCAGGTAGTCCAATGATTTTTAAATTGTCTCTCCTGGATCGATTTTCCAGGTCGATTGTTTTACCAATGAGGTATTTTATGTTTTCATCCATTTTTTCATTTTTTTGTTTCTGTTTGACTGATTCTTGCTCTCTCATAGAGTCATTAGTTTCCATTTGTCCAATTCTAGTTTTTAACAGATTGTTTTCTTCTGTTAGTTTTTGTACTTCCTTCTTCAATTGGCCAATTGTATTTTTAAGGGATTTGTTTTCTTTAGTGTACTTTTTTTTCCAGTTTGCCAATTGTGTTTTTTAGGGACTTGTTTTCTTCAGTGTACTTTTTTTCCAATTGGCCAATTGTATTTTTTAAGGACTCTTCTACCTCTCTCATTAGACTTTTAAAATCCTTCTTGAGCTCTTCTAAGAAGGCTTTTTGGGCTTCAGACCAGTTCATATTCCCTTTTGATGTTGCAGATGTGGGTTTGTTGACAATGTTGTCCTCTTCAGAATTTCTGTCTTCACCTTCACTCTTCTCATAGTATGAATCGATGGTACATTTCTTTTTACTCATGGGGGGTTTCTTTATTCCCTGGCCTTTAAAGAGATTGAGCTCTCCTGCTGGGGAACAGAGGGCACTGACCCAAGCTTCTTGTGTTGGGAGCCTAGGTCTTGGTCACTGGCTTTGTGTGCTGGGGCCTCTTATGTTGGCAATTGAAGGCTATAGAGTTCTGGCAGCTTACCTCATGTTGGTCTGGAATCAGCAAGGCTGGAACTTTCAGGCAGTTCTAGGTTGCCTGCTTTTCCTTTCCTTTAGCTTTCTTCAGATCCTTTTAGATGGGTGCTGCAGGGTGTTTATCTGCCTGGGGCCCCTTGCAGTGCTGTCTCCCTCGTTTCTGCCAATGCACTGGGAGATTCCTTTGAGGTATAGTGCTGAGGCACCTGGCGGTTTTCTGATCTGGTTTCCACCAGTTTCCCCGTCCTCAGTGAGGCCCTCGGAGGTCCAGGTGTTGGTGTTTGCCTGCTCTACCACCTGGGCTTCAGGATCTCTTCCTGGTTGACAGCTGGAGATTCTGACAGCTTACCTGGTGTTGGGCTGGAATCAGCAAGACTCAGACTTTAGGAAGACTTTAGGTTGCTTTCTTCAGCTCTTTTCAGATGAATGCTGCAGGGTACTTATCCATCTGGGGCCTTTTGTAGTGCTGCTTCCCTTATTTTTGCTGAGGCTCTGGGAGATCTGTTTGCTGGGCTGCTGCACTGCTGCTCCCCATCTTTCTTCTAGTTCAAGTGTTCCAGGGTGATATTTTCTGGGTTTTCAGAGGTTGATAGGGGAGAGTGAGAGCGACTACCTTTTTACTCTGCCATCTTGGCTCCCGGAAGCGGAAGTTCGAAATAGAAATTCTTTGAAAGTGCAATAATTTGGTCAGATGGTTAATAAAATGGTGCCAAGTAGAAGTTGTTAGACCTCCTTATACTCCATATCTGTTTGTAATGAGGCCAGTGCTTCTATGATACTGCTAAAATGCTTGATAATAGTAGGTTGAACAGGCCCAGTAATCTTCTTTACAGATTATACATCAATTTGTATAATGTATTTTTTTCATTGAAAGTATAAAGGTAAATTTTAGCCTAGTGCCTGTCTGAAGCATCACAAATTCTCAGTTAACTTGAATTTCTGATTAAAGTCTTGTTGCGTTAGAATAATTGAAGCAAGTGTTCTTTTGTATTAAATTTTAAATCTTCCACTTCCTTTTCACATGCAGAAATACCTTGGTGATTTCTCAAGTCAGACAGCAGGTTAGTATTGGAGTTCAGAATCCTGGGCTTAGCTCAACTAACAATGCTCAAATGTTTACCCAAACAAGTAAAAGGTTAAAGAGGTCACTCTATAGAAGCATTCTTTTTACACTTTGTTGGAAGTCTTTGGGAAAAAGACATCTCAATAACAGCAGGCTAACCAGGGCTTCCTGGGCAGATTCCAAAAGGCCTAGGCACAAAGAGAAAGTGGAAGAGTAAGATCCTAATGAAAATGTAGAAATTAGGGAAAGGGGGAAAGAAAGTGAAAAAGTGCTGAGGCTACCTTAGGGCTTATTCTAACCCTCAGGATTTGGCTGCTTGGCCCATCTCATAGGTGCAAAAACACTCCAGCTACATCAAATACTAAATAAAAAGCACAGAGGTGATGTTAATCAGTGTGCTACAACTATAGCATGCTTTGGAGTCTGGAGCTTTGTGTCAGAGTTGAGTTCAATCAGAAACTGATTGCCCAAAACTTACTGCTTTCTTTGTTCACTGTCTTGTTATGAAGCCCTTATGAACTAATAGTGTCACCCCCTTAACTCCATGATTGTGGTTCTTAACCTGGTGTCTACTGATTAGTTTTAAGAAAAAATAGGGGGCTGCTGTCCATGAACATAGATGAGGAAAAAAAAAACCCATCTTTATTTTCACTAATTTTTAATTGAAATTTATCATTTGTATCATTTACGAATGAAGGCCACAGACATTATTCTGAGAAGGGGTACACAGGCTTCACTAGACTATCAAAGATCTCCATAATGTTAAATAAATTGTTAAGAACCTCTAATCTGTGAGAGCAGACCCAGTAAATTTTTGGCTATGGGAAAAAAACAAACAAACAGATTCTCTCCTCTTTCTTTTCTCCTTTTATCTCCTTCAAACAAATATAACTTTCAAAGATCCAAGAGTAGGAGGAACAGATTAAAAACCTGCTTCTCTACCAACCACTACCCTAGACCCCCTGGGAATCAAGGAAAATTGATGAAACTAACACATACCAGAATGGGACCTTTCCTTTATAAAATGGGAAAACAAGGAAGACATATTTGCTGCTGTTCCTCACTTCAAATCATTCTGACACTGTGGGCACCTGGGCAACTAGAAAAATGCCATCTCCAGATGCAGACTTGCCTACTTGTAGTATCCCCAATTTAGAGCCTTTTCGGGGCCTTGTTCAGCCCTAAAGTATGTTCTTCAATAAATCTCATTTAGATATGTGAGTTTTGTGGTTGGTTTTCATTTATCTTTCCCAGCAAGGACTCATACCACAAAAAATATTTATTTAAAGAGACATTTTTTGTTAAATGGGGGGAAGTGAAATGGATAGACCTTAGTCAATTCATTTTAAGAAAAATCTTTCAGATGCAGAAAATAGCACAAATTCAATGATGCCATGAACTCGAGCAAGATGGTCAAACAGTCAGACACATTTATGGTGTACCCATAGTCCTGGGGAGTTAACAAAAAACACTTTAGAGGAGATACAGAAATCATCTAGCCAACCCCCTCATCTTCGCAAATGAGTAAAACGAGGCCTAAAGAGGTTAAACTCTATGCATAGTAAGTAGCAAAGTCATGATGCAAACCCAGATTCTATTGCCTCTGAATACAATGCTGGTTCCATTGCCTCAGACAATTGACAATCCAATGAAAGAATAAAATATACATAAATAAATACATAAATATAAGTGCATAAAATGAAAAAAGGAAGCAGAAACTTATGACATCATCATATGATGCTATTATAATAGCATCCATTTGGTACTTTCCAGTAAATAGACTTCTGCAGACTGGGTCATGATGGACCTGTGTCACACTGAATTTTGTTCTATAAGAAATCTTGGTATAATCAAGACCTAATACGTAAAGAAAACCTACTAAAGAGATGAAGTATGTGGTGAGTAATCAGGCTGGTGATGTTAATAGAGATCTAAATAGAGGTTTTTGGAGTAGTTTTGGATATTTAGGGTTTAATCATCTGGTCATGGTGTTAGAGAAGGAAAGGGGCATTGGAGATTATCTAGCATAGAATCTTTATTTTGCACTCCAGAGCCAGTGCAGTTTTGACTGCACTATGCAGACAAGGTTTGGGTTGAAATTTTGCCTCTGTTACTTATTACCTATGTGAGTTGTGACATCAGTTAACCTCTGGGCTCAGACTCAGAGATAATTAGCAACTTATCAAAACATCACAAACAGGACTCAAAAATTATAGTCATTCTAAGCCTTTGGTTTATTCCACTACCCCATGTGTCGAGTTAAATTGGATATAATTACATTTCATGGCTATTTGTAAGATGGTAAGTAGGGATTTTTGAACCCAGGGCAAATAGCACAAATAACACTTGGAGCAAATGGCATGAAGCATTTCTTCAGTGGAGAGCAGGAGAGGAGGGTCCGAGGTTGCAGTTACAGTTTTCAAAAGGGTCGGGAAAGAGATTTTATATTTACGACTGATCTTCTAGTCACTTCCTATTTTAATTGATTATATTTGCTAACAAGGTGCTAGGCTCTGTTACCTCTATGCTACTGAAGAGAAAATAATGCCCCTCTACATTTGGCACCATGATATAAAGCTCTGGGTTCCCTGGCGTAGCCAGGGCTATGATCATTTGTTTCTTTTGCCTTTCCATACTCTCTGCTCTTGATGGAGAATAGTTTTGACTTTTGAGGTCACTGTTTAGCCTATCCTCGCCATTGTCTCTCTTCTATTCTCTCTCTTTTTTTTTTAAATTTCTGTTTATCTTTCTTCTCTCTTCTGTTTATTGAGAGAAATTAGATCCATAGTGATTAAAGGGATGGAATTGGAGCCCAGAAGACCTGAAATTGAATCCTGCTTTAGATACTTACTAGATATGTGATGCTGGGCAAGTGGTAGCCTCCTTCAGCTTCAGTGTCCTCATCCATAAAATATGGACAGTAATAGCATTTGCATCACTGGGTTCTTGTGAGAAATAAATGAGTTAATGTATATAAATCACTTTGAAAATTTTTAAATGTTAACTATTTAGCATCTTTTTTTTTTCCTTCTATTTTCTTCAGAGGGTTGAAAACTGCATTATCACTGTCATCAGACAAGCAAACAAATGTGCCACCACCACAACCCATACATAGATCTCAGCATCAATGCACTTTCAGGTGACACCTGGAAAATTACCTAAGTTTTATGGATCTCATAGGATCATAGCTTTAAAGCTGGAAGAGATCCCAGATGCTATCTATTTCAAACCTTTCATTTTATAGGTGAGAAAGCCGAGTTCAAGTGACTTATTGAAAATCACATATGTAATAAGTATCAGAGATGAAATCTGAACCCAAGCCTTGTGAACATGATGCAATAAAACAACAACAACAACAACAACAGCAACACACTGGCTCTGGGGTAAATTTCCTTGGGTCAATGTTGAGGCAGTGGTACCTACTTCATAGGTTTGTATTAAAAAATAAGTATCATATAAAAAGCTATCATGGTCTAGAGCAAGGTTTCTTAACCTTATTTATTCATCCATTTACTTATTTATTTAGTATCATGGATCCTTTTGGAAGTCTGGTGAAACCTGCAAACCCTTTCTCAGAATAATATTTTGAAATGCATAATATAAAATACACAGCAGGACAAAGGAAACCAATTTTATTGAAGTAAAGATATAATTTATTTCTCTAACCAAATTCACAGACCTGTTGAAATAGATCTGTAGCCCTTACTTTAAGAACTTCTCCTTTATAAAAAGAACAGAATTTAGAATTAGGAACAAGTCTCAAATGTAAGGTCTCTTTTACTGCCTGGGTGGCCTTAGATAAAATTTTAACGTCTTAGCCTTCTAACATTACAAGGGCTTTTGTTAAGTTCCCGGATCTCTAAAAATAAGAGGCATGGATCACTTAGTATTAGAAATAAGATTAATTTGTTGTGAGACTACAAACAATTCAAATATATAATGTCTTCCTCAGAGGTGATGGGAGAAGGTTGGCTAGCATCATCATTCCCCAACTTACAATTTCTGTCCTTAGGGCTATACTTGGACCTGGCATCCTGATGGAGTATAGACTCCTGGTAGAAACAGCTTCTTCATTGACAGTTACTTGCCTCTGGTTAAATATATCAGGGTTTCACATTTCTTAGGCCAGGGGTTGATGATGAAGAGGGAGATGCCAAACCGATTTTTTCTAAAGTACAAATTTAATCAGATCACCCCCTTTCTTAGTAAACATCAGTGGCCCTCTATTACATACAGGATCAGATACAAACCCTTTTGTTTGGCATTTCAACCACTTCACAGCAATAATGATGATGACAATGACAATAATGATGGTAATAACTTTATATAGTGCTCACTATGTGACAAGCAATGTGCTCAACGCTTCACAATTGTTATCTCGTTTGACCCTCAACAACATAGCCCAAACCTAACTTTCCCACTTTACTGTGGGAAACATTGGTCCCCTTTTCCAACGCTGTGGTCCAGCGTCATTTTGTTGTTCTTCACAAGCATTATTCCTCCTTCTGCCTTTGTGCCTTGCTATTGGCTATTCCCCTATACCTGGACTATACACCCTGTCTCAGAATCCCAAATTTACTTCACCGATTGGTTCAAAGGCCACCTCATTTATAAAGCCTGCTTGATGAATATTTACTGATTTGAAAAGTCTCAGAAATTTGCATGTGTTAATCAGTCTAGAAAAGGGGAACCTAGAAAAGAAAAATCAGGGATCTCAGTTAAGACATCAGTAAAAATTCATTATTAGAGAAGATCTTGGACTAATTTTTGAGGAATTGAAACCTACCAGGGAAAAGAAACTTCAGGCAACCTCAGTAGACCCATTACTAGGACAAGGTGAATGACTACTCAAGATACTAAAACAGACAATGCTGACCAAGCCTCTAGAAGCATAGAAACAAATGAAGGCAACCCCTAGTTACCAAGGATATTTAGTTAGAATTGGAGGCTATAAGGTGACTCTTTCCCCTCTCTCTGGATGCATTATTGCAGTTGAGCTCTTTACTTCCTCCATCTTTCTGCATAGACCTGTGGTCTCTGCACCTAAATGAATGCGTCTTTAAAGTTGTGAGGCTTGCTATGCTTACATTTTGTGAAACTAAATGCAGTCAATTAGTGTAGTGGATAGAGTGCTACAGGGCAGCTAGGTAGTGCAGTGGAGAGAGCACCAGGCCTGGAGTCAGGAAGACATGAGTTCAAATTTAGCTTCAGACACATTAACTACATGACCCTGGGTAAATCACTTAATCCTGTTTGCCACAATTTCCTCACCCTTAAAATGAGCTGGAGAAGGAAATGGCAAACTACATCATTGTCTTTGCCAAGAAAACTGCAACTGGGTCAGAAAGAGTCGGACATAAATGAAATGACTGAACAAAATCAAAAATAGAATGCTAGGCTTAGGGTCAGGAAGACCTGAGTGCAAATATAGCCTCAGACACTTTACTGGCTGTGTGACTTAAGGCAAGTACAATAATCTGTTTGACTCAGTTTACATAAGAGTAAAATGAGGATAATAATAGTACCTATCTTCCAGGGTTGTTATGAGAATCAAATGAGATATTATTTGTAAAGTACACTTGGCACATAGTAAGTGCTATACAAATACTATTATTATTTGAAATACTATTTTTTTATTACTCAGAAGAAAAAGCTCTTGACGACTGAATTTGGGTAATCAAGAAGTGCCTGAGTGAAATAAGAACTGAGTAGTTGCCATCTTCCTTGCTACTATCTACCAAATACTGCCTGTAGGTCTTTAGGCTTCTCATTTATAAAATTAAGGGTCTGGATTAGATGACTTTCCAAGGTACCCTGTCACTCAAAAAATCCTAGCATTACAAAGTACCTAAAACTCTTTGACACTCTGAAACTCCACACAAATATTAGAGATACAATAGGGTCCTTAGAAGAATCAGGCCTGACCAAACTGGTTGGGAATTATAATTTTTTCTCCAAAAGAAATGGGTATGGATATTTTCTCTCTCTCCAGGAATATGTGCATGGGCACACACATATGTATATATTTATATTATTTATACATATATACTATATAGTAATATGTATATATGTATACATATATATACATATATGTGTATATATGTATGTGTGTATATATGTATATATATATGTATATATACACACAAACATACAGACACATAAATATATGCATGTGTATAGATTGCCAAATGGGACCAACACACACAAACCCACACACAAGTTAAGAACCCCTGTCCTAGAGGGTGATATGAGGTAGCATCTGGCTCTTCCTCAGTCTCATCATGGTCCCTATCCATTATCTCACTGGTGTATGTGAAGTTTCCAAAGTTTCCAAAAAATTGAGCCAGTGTGTGTTTTCACCCATTGTGTATGCTCTCCTCCTCCCCCCGCCCCACCCAGCCCACTGGATAATGTGTGTATGGGAGAGGGAGGCTCATTTATATTTGGGTGCTTGTAAAAATATTTTAACTGTTATCATCTGGAGATGACTTTATCTTTCATATGGTGGGTGTCAGGCAATATCCGAGCCCTTTTGGTAGTTTTGGTCTGATTTCTATGAATCACAGCCTTAGTGTAATAGCTTGGAAGGCCAAACAGAGGCCAGTGGGGGGAGGGTAAAAAAAAAATGAAAACAGCTCCCAAGGGCAGATCTTTGGCCCTTTCTTCCCTAGAAGGAACTCTGCTCTAGTGTACACTGGAAATTTTTTCTAATAAAAGCTACACACTTCTTTTTTGTAAACAAGATGAAATGATGATCCCCTGTCCTGCCCTGCCCTGCAGTATTAAATGGATCTCTCTAACCTGCTTCCCACCCCACCCCCTTAGGTCAGACTCACATGTGGTATTAAAAGAGCTATTTTGTCACTCATAGGACCTCTACACATGTGCCTTGTGCCTCCTGGATTGGTTCCAATCAGATGGAGGGGATTTGGGTGCAGGGAAAGGGAGAGGCTTGTAGGTGACAATAAACAGGAAAAAAAGAAAAAAAGGTAAAGGAGAGAGAGAGAAAATAAGAACACATTTCCAATTCTCTTTTCTTCACTGTCCCTAAATCCCTTTAGAGTTACAATATCATCCTTAGTTTGGTTCCTTGTATTCAACAGGTGTTTGAAAAATGCGTTGATTGATTTTCAATCGGGATGTAATCATCACTACCATATCCCTCCAGGCATCTTCTTGAAAACTGTCAAAAACTCTTAAAGCCAACTGGTGACCTACAGTTAGTTATCAAATTAAATGACCCCCACCCCCAATCACATTCTTTAATCTTGATTGAGACTTGACAGGTAACTTGCAGAAGATAGAATATTGATCCTGCCACAAAGAAGGGAAGGGAAAGGGAGTAAGTGCCTACTATGTGCCAAGCACTTTCACCATTATTATCTCATTTCATCCTCACAACAACCGTGGGAGAATGGGTAGTGTTGTTATCCCTGCTGTATAGTTGAGAAAACTAAGAGATTAAAAGACTTGCCCAGGGTCATACAGCTAGTAAACATCTGAGGCTATGTTTTCTCCCTGACTCCAGGCTAAGCATGCTATCTACTGTGTCACTTAACTATCTGGAAGCTATGGGTTCAAATTCTGCCTCTGACTAGCTATTGCTCCATGGGCAAGTCTTTTAATCTCTCTGAACCTTTATGGCCCTACTCATAAAATGGGAATAATAATAGAAAATAACTACTTAAGAAAGTGCTTGTGAAAATCAAATGAAATAATGCACATAAAGGAGATTGCAAACTTTAAATATCATTTATTAAATTAATCAATTTATTAAATACATCCCTTTATGATTATTAGTTTTTCTGACACACTAGTCCTGGTTGACCAATATCTACTATTTATTGTATCCTGCTATTAGAATGCCTGCTCAATGAGGATGGGGAATAATAAAATTTTTTTTTCTTCCAACATCATATCTCTAGCTCCTAGAACTGTTTGTTGTTATTGTTCAGTCATGTCCAATTTTTGTGACCCCATTGACCATGGCATGCCAGGCACTTCCGTTCTCCACTGTCTCTCAACACCTGTCCAATCTCATGTTCACTGCTTCCATGATACTATCTATCCATATCATCTTCTGCCATCCCATTTTCCCTTTGCCTTAAATCTTTCCCAACATCAGAGTCTTTTCCAATGAGTCCCATCTTCTCATTATGTGGCCAGAGTATTTAAGCTTCAGCTTTAGTATTTGAGCTTCCAGAGAATAGCCTGAATTATTTTCTTTAAGTGTAGACAAATTTATCTTGCTATCCAAGGCATTCTCAGGACCTTGCATATAATTAAAATATAAATAAATATATATTTTTTCAAATTGAGTTAACATGTACTCTTTTCCTGGAACCTCTCACACTATATTCTCAGTTTTATTCTTCTCTGATTCTTCTCTTTATTCTTACTTATCTTTCTACTTCTCAAACATAGGCATTTCCTAAAATTCTAATCTCTACCATCCTCTCTCATCTCTTTACATTTGGTGATGCTATAAATTCCTGTAGATTCAATTATTTCCTCTATGTGGACAGTTCCTCAATCTCAATCTCCATCTTAAACATTATCCTGAATTCCTTACTCATAATTCCCACTGCTTTTTATTTATCTTTACTTAGATTTCCAAAGTTGATGTTTCCAAAATCTCATTATCATTTCCTAAAAAAATTCATTCTTCTTCATGACTTCCTATTTTTATTATGAAGTCCTATTATTTCCACCTCAATAACATTACATCATTGTAAGATTTAGAGCTGGAGAGGACGTGATGTCATCTTTGGAATAAAGACATGTTAAAACCTGAACTGATTTGTTGAGACTAGAACATGATAGTCACAGTAGTGTCTTGAGATTCAGTCCTCTCCCTCACTACCCTCCCTCCAAAAATAAAAAAAGATCAGAAAGGAGTAACTATGCTATAGTATAATCTGAGAAAAACACAAGATTTCCCTTGATACAGCTTCACCATCATACTCCTCCCCATGTCTCAGGGATGTGTATTGTTGTATCGTTATTTCAGTTACTTGCCTTCTACCAAGAGATCTATGGAATAATGGAAAGATTTATAATCAGAAATTCTATTCCCAGTTCTACCAATATTACCAGCTCTATGTCTTTTGCAAAGTCTCTTATCCTCCTTGGGCCTCAGTTTCTTTATCTACAAAATGGGAAGGAGCAGAGCTGGACTAGATGATCATATAAAGTTACTCTTAATTCTGTGATTTCCTCTAGCAGTGCTGTCTCATTTCCGATCACCAACATCAGTTACAATATTCCTCCCTACCTTCCTCCTTTAATCTTTCTTTCCTTTACTTCATGCTTCCCTCCAATATTCTTCCTGGACCCTTCATTCTTGATCCCTTACTCCTTCTGTCCTTGGCTCGGAAGTGTTATCCAAATCAGATGACTGTTTGGCAGGGTTGGCAGATGGCATCCAAGGAGAAAATGTCTAAGGGAGAAAGGAAGGGAACACGTTGTAAAGTTGGTCTCTGACAAATAATGTGACAGAAGACACAGCAAAGGTGACAGCTGGAAAATAGCAGTTAATATCCACTGCCCAGGATGTGCTCTGGGACACGGCATGTTGAGCGACGTCGTAATGGCTGTGGAAATATTGCTCAGAGCCCTACAGTGCTAGCTGAAGCCGTAACAGGACTCCCAGCCAGGTGCACTTACTTGTCTAATTTACAAAGCCAGTTGCTTTGAAAATAGAATCTGCTCTTTTCCTTGCTCGGTAGAACACTATCCAGATTTGACATTTGTTCTGGAGCTACCACGTCGGAGACAACCAGGTTGTACTCACTTATAAATAACTCTCACCATGAAACACTTGACAAAAATGACTACTGTAGACAATGGGGCTTGCGTGAGTTTCATAACTGTTCATGGTTACACTGCAATTATTTCTGAAGATAATTGTACAGATAGCACCGTTTAAAATATCTAATGTTTTATTCAATATTTCAGTGAGTTTCAATTACTCCCAATTATAATTCAACAGCTTTTCTATTTAAAACAATGATTGCCCTTTGCAACAGTACTTTGAGGCAAACAAATAGTTTGTCATTATTAGCCACTGGTTTTGTTGGAGGTTTCTGTATATGTATCCATCCCCTCCCCTTTGCTTTTCATTTTGCTACTAACTAGTTTAGTCTTTTATTAACCCTTTCCTTGCTCCCAGAGCAGACAACCAAACAGAGCTTGCTGAGGGAAAGCTGCGAGAATGACCCTAGAGACAATTAGAATCAATTAAACACATCACCAGTCAATGGGATTCAATTACTAGCAGCATGACTCCATTTAAAATGTTTTGAATAGCCAATCACCAGCCCAGTGACAAAGACAGGCAACTCAGAACTTAGTTACTGCTGTATCAAATACTCTAATAAATTCCCTCGTCTGTAATCTGCATTTGTCTAATTACCTCACTCCACCAGACCCCCAAACTTTATGACACTAAATAGCAAAAGATAAGGAGTGCATGATCTATCCTCCTCTACTAAAGAGTCTACAAAGAAGGAATAGATACACACCTTGAGACTGTAAGCACTGTTAATAGAAAAAGCCATATTCCATCTTCGACTTGACTTGGCAAGCGCATCATCCATATTTTTTTTCTTGGAAATAAAGATTTGAGGGAACAAGACCAAAAGTTTTGATGAAATGTCACATTTCCATTGTCCATCATATCTCTGCTCAGGTCCTCATTACTGCCTACTTAGACTATTACAATAACCTGTCTCTTTGCCTCCAACCACTTTTCCTTCTAATCCCATAAATAGCTCCATTATATAACTGATCATATTATCTTTTGCTCAGAAACCTTCAGTGGTACCCAGTCCACCACTAGATAAAAGTCCTTACTCCTCAGTCTAGAAGTAAAGGCCTTCTGCAGTCTAGCTGCATCATTCTTTCAATTGCCTAAATATCTCATACTTCTTTGTCTCTACTCTTTTTTTTTCTTTTCGGTTTGTTTTTGTTTTTGTTCTTTTGTTTTCCTGTGCTTTCTTTTGAGGAAATTCTACCATGTAAGGTTCAGACCTTATGTTACTTTTGCCATGATTTCTGTGGTGGGGCAATTCCTCCTAATTTTCAAAAGTGCTTTATTTGTCTTTATGCACTTTTCTTATTTTATTTTGTATTATAATTTGAGTACATACCATTTTCCTTAATAGCCTATAAGGTTCTTGAAGACAGTATCTGTGACTATGTAGCTCACATTGTGCACTGCACATAATAGGTGCTGAATAAATGTTCATTGGATTGAATTTCTGGCAAAGTATTCAGCATTAAGCATTTGGTATTGAATTGGAGCTGATATATTAGGAGACAGAATTAAAATTATTCAGTTTTGCCCAGCATTTGTCTTTCTGCTTAACTTTGAAAATATCAGTCACACTCCCACCCCTTTGCTGTCTCCTGTCTCAGTCTGCTCTGCCACATTGGGTGTCAACTTTTCATATCAGTGTCTGGCATTGACTACTGTACTTTTATAGTGGAATTGGTTTCTTTGCCAACTATGAGTACAGCAGAGTGAGCTTCAGATTTTAATTTTTGTCAATTTTTTTATCTTGCTCTTAGAATAGCAAAATGAGTATTATGTGTATGTGTATGTATGCATGCAAATTAAAAGTGATCTATGTATGGATTATGGTCGAGGAACACCACAAAGAAGAGACTGTGATAGGTATTTTGGTGGGTCAAATAGCATAAAGATAACAGAATTATCTTGGTGTTCTGAAAAAATATATATAAAAAACCAAAGCATATAGATAGTGCTTAATAAATATTTATTGACTTACTAATAGAAAGATGAAACATAGCCCAAAAGATATAGCAAAACTGGAAAACATTTCACATAGATAGGGTACGTGCTATTGGGTGAATTTTCTGATGTTAAAACTATTATTGCTGGAAAAAGTCATGACCTTAGCATGGCATGGCATATGTCTCTTCACCAGATAAAGCTGATGTCTTTCCTATGAACTTTAGGGCTTCTTACACATGAAATAGTTAACTGTCAACATCAGCCTGAGTTCTTTTCATCTCTGACTTGTTCTTTTGGAAGCAAACTGCCCTTATGGCAAATTTCTTGGAAGAATAAACAACCCAATTGGGGTGGAATGGGATGGGAGACAAAAAAGGAAAGTAGGAAAACAGTGTTTTGCTATGCACTTTCTCACTCAAAAACCTTCAATGGCTTCTCATTGCATACAGGATAAAGTACAAGTTCCTAATGTTACCCAAGACCCAATACCCATTGGTATGGGATTCTCTCTTCATTGGTGGAGATCAATCCCTTGCATCGGTGTAAGGGCCATACTCATGGAGAATGCTAGTTCCTCTCAGGTTGGCTTCTTCCCAGAGTCTTTTCCTTTAGCAAACTGAAGTGTGATTTGCCATCTTCCCTCTTTTCTTTCAAAACTAGAAGCCAGAAACACCTAAAATGACTGCAGAATCCAAAGGAGCTGAAGAGACTCGAAGAGCCTCCCACCAGTTCTAAGACAGACCAGGGTTCTCCTCTTCGGATCTCTACAACTCCACCCTACCCCTTTTCACATGGGGTGCGAAGCTTGATCTCTACTAATGAGGACAGAGTACCATATCAATGAGCTTTGGAAATTGTTACATTTATTAAAAATAAAAGACTACAAAAGGCAAAGATATTTTCTCATTTGAACCTTTTAACAACCTTGTGAAGAAGATATAACCAAAAACAGTACTGTTATCCTCATTTTGCTGATGAGGAAACTGAGGCTTATAGAATGAACGATTTGCCATGGCCACATAGCTAATAAGTATCAAAGTTGGGATTTGAACTCAGGTTTTTCTGATTCCATCTATCATCTTCTCCACTATAACACATTTGGCATTAAAGGTCTTATGCAATAATGACACCTATGTATCTTCATAACCTTCTTTCCTACTCTTTTGCTATATGAACATTTGTTCAATTGATTTTCAGTCATGTCTAATCTTTATGACCCCATTTGGGGTTTTCCTGGCAAAGATACTGGAGTGGTTTGCTATTTCCTTCTCCAGCTTATTTTACAAATGAGGAAACTGAATCAAAGAAGTTTAAGTGACTTGCCTAGGGTCACACAGCTAGTAAGTGTCTGAAGCCAGTTTTGAACTCAGGAAGATGAGTCTTTCTGACTCCAGGCCCGACCCTCTATCTACTGTGCCAGCTAGCTGCCCTATAATCTTCTTTAACCATACTGACCAATTCAGCAGGCCATTAATGTCACACACACACACACACACACACACACACACACACACACACACACACACACTCTTACTCTCTTGCTTTCATTACACTCCTCTCTTCCAGCCCCTCTCCTTCCTTCTTCCCCTATAAGTCTCTCTCATTTCCTCTTTGCCTACCACAAATTCTATACATGAATCTAGGCATGATTCAAACCCCCATTGCTCTTACATAGGATGCCTTCTATGAATAGCCATTTCACTGATGAAGGATGAGAGGTGGTATTAGTCGCTCAAGGTCACATCAGGGAGAAGGAGAAAGTAGTGAGATAATTCAGCTGGAAATAATTTCTCTTTCCTCTTAACATTTGAATACTTAATGTCCATGCTACTCATTTAGTTATTTTTATTTATTGGTTGCTTTCTTTTATTTTATTTTTATATTCACAGGTCTTCTTCTCTTCTCAATCAGTCTGTAAATTTCTTGAGAGCAAGCAAGCCAGAGTCTTATACTTCCTTGCATCCTTATACAGACTATGATTCTTCAATCAATAAGGATTGATTCATTAATCAATCAATCTCCTAAGCAGGAGTTCGTAATCTGTTTTGCATTATAGACCCCTTTTGCAATCTGGTGAAATCTATGGACCCTTTCTTAGAATAATATTTATTGCCTATATTCACCATCAAAGGAAATGCTAAATCTCAGTTAAAGGTTAGTGAAAATAAAGACAGATTTTTTTTCTCCTTTCAAGTTCAAGGATCATTTGAAATCTGTCAACAGAGGGTTCATAGATCCAAGATGAAGTACCTGTATGTGGCAATAGGTCCAATGTGAAACAGTGCTCTGCTTGAAACTCCCAGAACTCATCAATGTCTCATGTCTTTTGTGGTTCATGTTGAGTAGACTTGTACAGAATCATAACAAAAAGAACATGGAGTTGATTAGGTCAGTTGTCTAAATGGCTAATTTCCAATTATAATGTTTAACTTCTTTAGCTTTGAAACAAAGAAGGAATACTATATTCTGAAGCTTTCTTCATTCTTTCATTCACCCTTCCATTCAGATTGGCTATTCCTGGAGGAAATGCAGATCAGCTGAAAAAAAGTATTAAAAATCTTAGAAGATCTTACAGATTTGCAAGAGGACCAAATATAGAAGAAAATGGCCTCATTTGTGAAAATGCATAAGTTAGGTAAAAAGTAGCCAGATAAATGTGGAAAATATCAGAACTGTTTTTTTTTTTTTAGCAGTTGGGGTTAAGTGACTTGCCTAGGGTCACACAGCTAGTTAGTATCAAGTGTCTGGTCTGAGGCTGGATTTGAACTCAGGTCCTCCTGACTTCAGGGCTAGTGCTCTATTCACTGCACCATCTAGCTGCCCCTATTATCAGAACTCTTAAGGAGTACAGAATGTGCATTTTTTTTGCTTTTTTGATTAAGTAGTTGTCATTTTGTATATTGCCATAATAACTAATGAAATAACTGTTCTTCTTGGCTAATACTTTTTTGTTTGCTTGTTTGTTTACTGTGTGTTCACTGCTTCCATGTCTGTCCGAAAACTTGGCCTCTAGTTCCTGTCATTGAGTTTGGTAACATAGTGGCTATAGCCCTGGGATTTGAGTCAGGAAGACTTGAGTTTAAATATGGCTTCATAAACTTACTAGCTTTGTGACCTAAGCAAGTCACTTAACTTGTCTGCCTCAGTTTCCTCACCTGTAAAATAGGGATAAAAATATGACTTACTCCCCAGAGTTGTTACGAGGATCAAATAAGATAATATTTATAAAAAGCACATAGCATAGTGCTTAACACATAGTAAGTGCTGTAGAAATGTTAATGTTATTATTATTTTTATTAGTTTTCTGGCTTGTATTTAGCATCCCATAATAATAATGGTGGGCAGCTAGATGGTGCAGTGGGTAGCGCACTGGGCCTGGAGTCAGGAAGACTCCTTTTTCTGAGTTCAAATCTGGCCATGGACACAAATTGTGAGACCCTGGACAAGTCACTTAACCTCATTTGCTATTTCTTTCTCCAGCTCATTTTACAGATGAGAAAACTGAGGCAAACCATTCCAGTATCTTTACTAAGAAAATCTCACATGGGGTCACAGAGAATCAGACACAGCAAAAAAACAAAAAAAAACTAAACAACAAAATAATAATGGTTCCTTAAAGTTAAAAAACAAAATACTTTCTGTGTAACAACCCTGAAAGGTGAATAATGTAAATCTTGCTGTTTACATATTAGACATGAAAAGCCTATCTTACAGAGAATTTAAATGTCTTGCTCAGGATCACAGTTTGCAAGTAACCGATTTTGGAAAAGTGATTTGAATCTGACTCTTCTGATTTCAAGACTAATTTTCTTTTCCATTATATCTCACCACACATGGAGTCGATCTACTCTGTTGTCATTAAATTCATCTATTCTCCACCATCCTTGATGCATGACATGCCCAGAGTTGCTCTGAATGATGAACTGCTTCTAGTACATCTGCCACCACTGACCTTCTGCAAAGCTCCTCATTTGTCATTTGATGATGCACGAAGGCTTAGCTCATTATTCTTTCCTTTGTATTTCCCCAATTATTTGTAGGTTTTTTTTAAATGTTTATTTCAGACCTGTGAAGTCATTGGTTTAGAAAACTGCCAGTGTGGAATCTCTACACTGATGCAGATCAGCAGCTTGCCTGTGCCTTAGAGCTTTAGAGCTGCCTAGGACACTAAGAGGTTAAATGACTTCCACACATTTATAATGTCAAGATGTGGCAATTGTAGGGCTTGAACCCAGGTCTCTCTGATTCCAAGACCAGCCTTTTATTGACTTTGCCTCGCTGCCTGTCTTCCCTGGTAAGAGTGTTATAGAAACACAAAGATGATATTTTGTTCTAAAGTTCACTGTTACTTATGAATGGGCCACATTTCACAAGTACAAGCCAGCTGAAGAGGAGAAAGTAGATTTTATTTAAGACTGACATGACCTAGTAGAGAAAAAAAAATGATATTAAACCAAATAGGGAGGAGAGAAATAGAGCTCAATTTGTCACTGGGATTGGAGATTCTGAAATTTCTCAAAGGCTCCAAATGCAAAAACAACCCCAGACTGTATGCTATGATGAAATCTATTGATAACCCATGCTTCATACTGCTATTAAATTAATCATCCTTACACATAGATGCAGTCCCTAATTCCTATTTGAAAAAAAAAATCTTTACTATCTCCCTAATGCTTACCTACTAAAATTCAAAATTCTTTGGATAGCATTTAACAACATCTGGAATATGTTATGATGATTGAGTTATATCAACTAAGCATCCTTATGAAATGATGATAGGCTATGGTAATGCCCCATTTTTTTTTTTAGTGTCAACATGTTTAAATAGGTCAGGTTGGAATTCCTTTAACCACACCATAATGATTTTGTTGTTATCCTGTATTCTTAGTAATATTGATTTTGATCTTAGCTCTGAAAAGTTGTTGATTTGACTGTACATGCAGACAGTTAATTTGACAATGACTTCAACATCGATGTCTAGTTGTTACATGTGCTTTGGAACATAATCAATTTCATTTTTGTGAAGTTATTGATACTCTCAATGTCTAGTGGTTCCCCTTATTGAATAATAATATCTATATATTGCCTATTATGTGCCAGGCAATGTGCTAAATACTTTATTATTTCATTTGGTCCTCATAATGACCCTAAGAGGTAGGTTATTATGATCCCCATTTTATAGATGAGGAAATAGAGGCAAAGAGAGGTTTAAGTGACTTGCCTATATATAGTCACACAGGTCTTCCTGACTTTGAGCCCAGTGTTGTATCCATTGTACTAGCTATTGTGAAAATATCAAGACTGGTAGGGTTCTGTTTTTCAATAATATTACATTTGATGATAACTAGATAAAGATATCAAATTTAGAATATGACCTGCAAAATCAATGTTTGTAAATCTTCTGAAAATTATGATTTTTGATTCCCACTGTCCTACCCCATTCCCACCATTACATCTTCATCTCCAAAGATATGGAAGGCTTAGAGAGTAATTTAATTTTAATTTTATTTTATTTTGTGGGTTGAGATGGCAAAGTTACTGGTTGGTGATGGATGATGCTGCCAATGATTAGCTAGTATCATTCTCAGAAAACAGAAATTATTCATTACTACAACTCTGTTCCACCACTTTCCAGCCTACTAGTACCAGCCAGAATTTACAAACCAATATTGTTGTTGGTCTTTCATTCCTGAAGAGGACAAATAACATCATGAGGGTGATGCTTTGACTTGCTAGTAAATTGGATTAAAGTGAAGCAGAGCTGAGCAAGGTCATCAGCCTCCCTCTCTTTTCCAGAGTCTTTGAAGTCTAGAGGGGAGGCAAAAGTCAAGAGGACTGGTGACAGTTCCTGTCCTTAGGAAGCTCATGATCTACTGTGGTTCCCTATACAACCCAATGACACAGCCTTTGAGAATACAGAGTCATCTATGTGCCATGATGAGCTGATGAGCCATACCCTACATCTGGGCCCCCCTTGCCATTGGTGAGTTCCTTTCTAGAAGCTCCATTTTTTTTTTTTAGGCAATTGGGGTTAAGTGACTTGCCCAGGGTCACATAGCTAGTAAGAGTCAAGTGTTTGCTCTGAGGCCGGATTTGAACTCAGGTCCTCCTGACTTCAGGACCAGTGCTCTATCCACTGTTCCACCTGGCCGCCCCCTAGGACTTCCATTTCAGGAAGTACTGAAATCAGCCATAGCTCCTGATTAATACTAGGTCCAGCTCTATTCAAAGTGTCCACTTTGTGGATTTTTCTACCTTATCCAACTATAATTTCTCCCTGTTCCCCTAACTCCATCAGAGAACTTGCTAGAGTAACAAGAGGTTAAGTGACTTGCCTAGGTCAAAGAGCCTACACATATTAGAAACAACACTTGAACTTTGATCTTTCCAGATTCCAGGCCTGCTAGTTTGATATTGGGTTACATTAAGAAAAGTATTATGTCCAGAACATGTGAGGACCAAGCCCTTTCTTTGTCTTCTCCTCCAGTGTTTTGCAGTAGCAAAAATCTAGTTCTTAATACCTGGGTAACTGGCAAGCATTATGTTAACTCTGCCAGAGCTAGCAGGCTCATCAATTATCTACTTCCTCTTCAGTTTTCACTGTAACAAGTCACTGTCCCTCTGCCCTCTTAGAGCAGAAATAATATGATATTCCCACTTATATTGGTCTGGTTTGTTCAACAATACCTGGAAGATTCTGATTATATAAAATTTAAAAAAAAGTTTTTACACAAATAAAATCAATGCAACTAAAATTAAAAAGAAAGCAGAAAACTGAAAAATTTGCAACAAGTATCTCATTTCTCAAATATACAGAGAAATGAGTTAAATTTAAAAAAATTATAAAAAATAAAATGATTTCCAAATTGATAAATGGTCAAAGGATATAAATAGGCAGCTTTCAGATAAAGAAAGCAAAGCTATCTATAGTCATATGAAAAAATCACTAAAATCACTATCAATTAGAGAAACACAAGTTAAAACAACTCTGAGGTACCACCTCACACCTATCAGATTGGCTAATATGGCAGAAAAGGAAAATGATGGATGTTGGAGGGGATGTGGGAAAACTGGGATACTAATGAACTGTGAAGTTATACAACCATTCTGGAGAATAATTTGGAACTATACCCAAAGTGCTTTAAAACTGTGCATACCCTTTGATCCATCAATACCACTGTTATGTCTAAATCCTAAAGACATCCAAAAAAAAAAAAAGGGAAAGGAAAAGAATCTATTTGTGCAAAAATATTTATGGCAGCTCTTTTTGTGGTGGCTAAAAATTTGAAACCAAAGGGATGCCCATCAGTTGAGGAATGGCTAAACAAGTTGTGGTAAATGATTGTGGAGGAATATCATTGCGTCATATAAGAAATGACAAAGCAGGATGATTTCAGAAAAACCTGGAAAGACTTATGTGAGCTGATGCAAAATGAAGTGAACAGAACCAGGAGAACATTGTATACAATAACAGAAATTTTGTACCGTGAAGACTTGTGAATGGCTTAGCTTTTCTTAGCAATACAATGATCCAAAACAATCCCGAAGGACCAATGATGAAGCATACTCTCTGCCTCCAGAGAAAGAACTCCAGAACTTAGAATATAGACCGAAGCACATTATTTTTTTACTTTCATTCTTTTTCTTTTATTTAAGTCTTCTTGTACAAAATGACTAATATGGAAATATTTTACATGATTGCACATATTTAAACCTCTAGCTGATTGCTTACAGTTTCAGGGAGGGGGAAAGGGGTGAAGGAAGAAAGGGGTAGAATTTGGAACTTACAACAAAAAAAATGTTAAAAACTTGTTTTAATATGTAATTGGGGATAATATTAAAATTTAAAAATTACCTGAAAGGAATACCAACCTAGGTAAAGAAATGAGATGAAAGATGGAATGATAACTTTTGGCAGTAGGGAGTAGGACAGTTTGGGTGAGAATATAGTTTTTGAAAGGGAGGGGTATGAAATAAGGCTGGAAATGTAGCCAGAGCTACATAATAAAGGGTTTTCAATGACAAGCTGAGCAATGCATATTTTAACTTAGAGAAAATATGGAATCATATTCTTGAACAGGGTAAGTGACATGCTTGAATTTGGGTTGTGGGTGGATAAGAGGAGAGAAATGAACCAGTTCTAGAGACAATTGACCAGACCTGGAAACTAATTTGGATGTGGAGGGTGAAAGAAAGAGGAGTGGAAGATGATTCTGTGATTACCATCCTGGGTTACTATGTAATTTCAAGAGATCAAAGGCAAATCCTCTTGAATTTTGAGTAGGCCCTTAGGGCAAGATTTATCAGAAGTCCTAGATAAGAGTTACACAAGGTGAAAATATATAGGCAGGTTATGATTTGCATAGTTAAAAAAAAGTATTCATTTAAATGACACCAATCTGTCAGAAGGGTGACTCAGCTAGTCAATAAACATTTATTAGTACCTTCTAAGGGCCAGGTACAGTCCTAAGTGCTTTTAAACTCATTTAAAAGCTGATTCAAGTACCATCTTCCATAAACAACCTTTCCTGGAAGTCTGACTCAGAATTAGCCTCACCTAGCACAAAGTTCTGTAAGTCTTTTATTTTGCAATATATCTATCTATAAAATCCCTAATAAAAGGGATTGGGCTTTATCTGGTTTTATTTTTTTCTCTATCACAATGGCTAGTGTTTGACTCTGCATTTAGTAAGTGCTTATTAAACGTTCATTTTTTGTATATACATGGAAAGCCAATCTCATAATAATAACAGGTATATTCATATGCATATAACTAAGATTTACAAAGGACTTTATATACAATATCTCAAAGTCAGTATACATTGATGAGATAAAGACTAATTGTCTTTATGTATGTAGTATGTAGAAATGAGTGGATGGATATTAACTGCTTATATGACTCCAAAATGGTGTTATCTTTGGTAGAGTTTAATGTACATTAAGCTTTCTCTCTCTCTTCTCTCTTGGTTTCCTCAGGCCCCTCTTCCTTTGAATTTGAATGGAATGCGTGGCTTCCTGTAATACTGAACTCCCCCTTACATGAATAATTTGAGCAGAGGATAAATGAGAACTACAACCAATAAGGCAACTGACAATCATTCAACAAAATTTTATTAAATGTCTATTGTCACAACAACGTTCTGGCTGCTGTGAGAAATTAAAAAAAAAATTTGGATGAGGCATAAATGACTTGTAAGGGAGATTACAGTTGCAATCCATCCATTGGGTAGGAAATTGAATTTAAATTACATCTAAGGTACTTTCTAACTCTAAGCTTCTGACTGAATTTGTAATATGTATCTTAAAAACAGTTGATAGAACATACCTAATTATATAGTCTGACCATGCTCCATATCCTATCCAGTTGTATATCCTATACATCTTGCCATTTGTCTTCCTCTTCCTCCTCTCCCTCCTTAAAAAAGAAAAAAAAATCCACAACTGAACCTCAAAGTTTGTAAAGTTCAAACAAATGGTCCTTATTGTCTCATGAACCAGGATTAAGGCTGATATTAAAATTATTTTCATGAAGGCAAAGAATAGTTTTGCCTGAAATAATTTAATAATCCATGCTTGTTGAAGATATAGGATGTCTGGTTTTCTTTTCCCACACTTCTTTATTTCTTTTCTAATTTAATTTTTCTTTTCCATTTAATAAAAAAAAAACCATTTTCTCTCCATCCCTGTCTCCTACCTGCCTCATACAATTTCCCCTTCTTGTTTTGGGGTCAGTAATCAAATCAATACTATTACACCACACTTGTTCCTAGAGAGAACATTGGAAATGATTGTCTTACTGATCAATTTAGTATCCCTGTAAATTCCCAGACCCTCCATTCCCTGGCTACCATTTCTATGTAAGTGTTATTTCCATGAATCAGAATATAAACTCCTGTGGGCAAGTTCTTTCAATGTTTGTACAAGTATCCTCATACTTAATCCAGTTCCTGGCACACAGTAAGCACTAAATGATTTCTCTCTCTCTCTCTCTCTCTCTCTCTCTCTCTCTCTCTCTCTCTCTCTCTCTCTCTCTCTCTCTCTCTCTCTCTCTCTCTCTCTCCCTCCCTCCCTCCCTCCCTCCCCCCCTCCCTCCCTCCCTCCCTCCTCCCTCCCTCTCTCCCTCTCTCTCTCTCTCTCTCTCTCTCTCTCTCTCTCTCTCTCTCTCTCTCTCTCTCTCTCTCTCTCTCTCTCTCTCTCTCTCTCTCTCTCTCTCCTCTCTCCTCTCCCTCTCCCTCTCTCCACTTTCAATAAGTTAGCCCAAGGTAAAGAGGGTTTGCAATTTCTTGTTTCCCCGAAGGCAACAAAGAACTAGAAGGGAGGAAAATAATAACTTGGCAAGTAGACTCGTTTATCAGTCTGTTGAATGACATGACTGATTGGGGACAGTGATGATACAAAAGGGGGAAATATGAATGTGCGTGAATTTGGGGAGAGGGATTTATTATGTATTTCACCCATTATTTTTGATTCTGAGGTCCAGCAGAAGTGTAATCTTCCACACCATAGTTTTGGTTTCTAAGATGCCAAAGGAGTCAGGATAGTGGGTGCAAAAGGTCAAAGCTCTTGGTCTCTGATTCTTAGGGCCAAATTAAGCAAAAACAAAAAAAGGGAATCAGTATTTGTGGAGTATATAATCATCCTTCACCCATGTTCCTACCTTTGGCATCACTGTTGACTATTTTGACACCATCACTTTTCCCTACATCCAATCAGTTTCCAAATCTTGTTTGCTCTATTTCCATTTCATCTCTCACTATCCACCCTCCCCTTTTCTCCATTCAATAGATTACCACTTTAATTCAGGCCCTCATCACCTCTTGCATAGACTATAACAGTAGCATTAGACTTAATTCCTCTGTTTTCAAATCATTCTCCACATGCATTATATTCCTAAGAGACAAGCTTGGCTATGTAATTTCTTTTTCTCAAAAACATTCACTGGCTCCCAGTTCCTTCTAGGATTAAAAATTCAAAAGCCTTTCATATTCTGGCTCTAATCTATCTTTTCAGTCTTTCTCATATTATTGCCTTAATATATTCTCTTTTTGCAAACAGATTTGCTAATGTCCTTGCACTCAGGCCTCCCAGTCTTCCCCCCAGCTGTTCCTTCGTATCTGTAACAAATTGTCTTTTCACCTGTTGTGTTTTCTCCCTCTTCAAATCATTTTGCTCTTACCTTTTTGCTCATGTTATATTCTCCAGTGGGATGCAAGATCTTTGTGGGCAGGGCATATTCTGCCCCCCTCCTCTTTTTTTTGTCTTCTCAGCATGGAGAACAGTGGCTGGCATATTGTAGGTGATTAATGAACTCTTGTTGGATTGGACCTAAATGGCATCCATCCTGCCGAAGTCACCAGCGTGGTTGCTATCAGTTGGTTTTGGCATTTCACTGGAAAAATTCTGAAGTGACAATGTCTCTTCCTAGTGATGAAAGGTGGTTTTTTTTTATAGTTATTTATGAATGTTGAAAAGCTTCTGTTTAAATATTGTTTGAAAATATTCTGTTCTGAACCCATTACATCTCTAATGTCTGCTCCAGCCAGATTGGCTTCACACTCAATGCCCTCACATGACTCTCTGAAGTTTCATTGAATCACAAAATTTTAGAGTCTGAAGGGAGCTTAGAGGTCATTTACTCCAAACCTTTCATTTTATAGATCAAATAACTTGGGTCCTAAGAGGCTGAGCAACTTGCTTAAGGTTGTTAACAAAAAGTAAGTGGAAGTGACAAGATTCATAGAATCTTAGATTTAGAGTTGGGAATTATTTTAAAGACTATATTCTGCAACATTTTCATCTTACAGAAAAGAAGATTGAGGCATAGACACTTACTTGCTCAAGAATAGAGTGAGTAAATAGCAAAGTCAAGATTCTGATTCTGGGCCAGTAATGATATGGGTGTCTTCCCTCCATACCACATTGCTTCTGACATCATCATGTGAATGCAACTCTACTGTTCTTTCTGTTATACCATGGTGCATTTTATCTGCTTCTGTGTTTTTGTACATAATTTCTCCCAGTGTAGAACATTCTTCTCTCCTCCTATGCCCCTTGAAATTCTACTGATTTGTGCATGACTTTGGTCAGGTTATTAAGATTCCCACAAAGACCAAGTTATAATTAGAATAAGGAAATACACCCAATTTTGGTGATGCACTCATAGTTTAACTATGTAGAACCAGGAAAACAAACTTATAAAGTTAGAGGGGTAAAGGCCAAAATATTTAGCCCTAAGAACCATAGCACCATTCTTATTTTAATGACTCTTTTGAGAAAGCCTATGGTATGTATGATATGGAACCCAGATGGGGAGAGGGTCATTTATTTTCTGACCTGAAAGGAACCTGATTTCCACATAGGTTAATGTCTTGTTTGGTTGTATCTTCTTTTTCTCCCTACTTAATAGTATTTTATTTTTTCCAATTACATGTAAAGATAGTTTTCAACATTCACTTTTATAAGATTTTGAGTTTAATTTTTTTTCTCCTTTCCTCCCTCCCTCTCCCTCCCCAAGACAGCAAGCGATTTGATATAGGCTATACATATACAATCATACTAAACATTTCCACATTAGTTATTTTGTGAAAGAAAAATCAGAACAAAAGGGGAAAAAACATGGAAAAGAAAAAAAAAACATCAACAACAAAAAAAGAGAAAATAGTATGCTTTAATCTACATTCAGATTCCATAGTTCTTTCTCTGGATGTGGATAACATTTTCAATCATGAGTCTTTTGGAATTGTCTTCGATCATCTTATTGCTGAGAAGAGCTAAGTCTATCAAAGTGGATCATCTCAGAATGTTGCTGCTACTGTGTACAATGTTCTCCTGGTTCTGTTCACTTTACTCAGCATTAGTTCACGTGAGTCTTTCTAGATTTTTATGAAATCTGCCTGCTCACCATTTCTTATAGAACAATAGTATTCCATTACATTCACATACCATGACTTGTTCAGCCATTTCCCAATTGATGGACATCCCTTTAATTTCCAATTCTTTGCCACCACAAAAAAGAGCTGCTATAAATATTTTTGTACATGTGGGTCCTTTTCCATTTTTTATGATCTCTTTGGGATACAGACCTAGTAGTGGTATTGCTGGGTCAAAGGGTATGCACAGTTTTATAGCCTTTTGGGCATAGCTCCAAATGACTTCCCAGAATGGTTGGATCAGCTCACATTGGTTGTGTCTGAAGGAATAGGAAAGCCCTGGGAAGCCATACTCAGCCTTCTTCTTGTAAGCTTAAATGCTGCTATATTCAGGTAATAATAAAAAGGGGAATTATAGATTGATGTTTGAGAATTCATTCTCCTAGAGGACCCATTTCACCATCTGTAGCATGTGTATATATACATACTCTCTCGAAATTATATACATACATACATACATACAGGTAGTTTCTCTTTAAGGGATATTTAAGTTATCACTCTGAATAATGAATAAAAGGGAAGTGTCCCAGCAGCTCTCCTTCCTGATTCTAACCATTTCTGTAAATACTTGAGTCCAATAACATGCCAGCATTCTGTACACATAAAGCCTTGAATTTTGTCACAGACTGATAGTACCTTTTAATTATTGCTCTTGTCTATGACAGTACTCTAGAGAGGCCCAACAGGAGGCTAAGCTAGCTCATTGGAAATGTAGACCCTGAGGAGGGTTGATGTTAATTAATGCAAGTTTGGCACATACTCTTAGCTTCTTTGTTGCCAGTTGTCACACAGATAATTGATTTCACTGACCATTGGTGGGTTGAATGCCAACATGAAATTGCTGCCCAATCAACTCTTGCCTTGTAGGACAAAGGGATTCACACAAGGTGATTGAGCTCTCTGAGATATTTCCCCACAGGTTTAGATATTAGATGTATGCTGCTGTCAGCAGTACACCATTTGGCTTGCGCTTGGTAGGTCAATTTTGTGATCAGACTAGATTAACTACTTAGGAGGTGGGAAGAGAACAAGCATTCATTAAGTGCCTACTACATCCCCACCCCTGTGCTGATTTACAAATGTTATCTCATTTGATCCTCACAACAACCCAAGGGATAGGTGCTATTTTTCATTTGTGGACACTGAGACAGAAATGACTTGCCCAGGGTCACATAGCTATAAGTCTAAGGCTGGATTTGAACTTAGGTCTTCCTAATGTCAGGGCCAGCATTATCTACTGCTTCAATTAGAGACAGACCTCTTAACCATGTGCCATTTTAGGCCAGTCACTTGGCTTTCTGGGGCCTAGGTTGTTTTTTTTTTTTTAATTGTAAAGTGAAGAGGTTAGGCCAGATACTCTCTCACATTTCTTTTTTTTAAGTTCCCAAATTCCATGAATCTGTGTTAATTTTCAATGTCTACTTCATCAATTGTAATGAGTCATTAGGTATGTCATATCAAGACAAAAAAAGATCTGAGATTCATTACATGTGATTGTTATTTGAATTTTTGGTGACTAGGTTGAAGTAGCAACCCACACTTTTCTTAATCTGGATGGGAAGAGATGTAGTTCGGATGTTTACTAGATGATAATTATATAAAAAAAATCCCCAATAGTATCATAAAATAAATTCCTTTTTATTCCAAACAGCTCAGATGGCTTTCTCAATCTTATCTCATTAATCCTCATAATATGTATGGTGAGGAAGATGGGCAGGTTAATAATTTGCTTACATTCTGCACAGAGAATTAAAGTGGCTCATCAGAGATCAGCAAGTAAGGAGTGGAGTGGAGGAAAAAAAAATCTAAGTATCTTGGAGATCAAATCAGTGTTTTCTAGAGCAATTTGGCCATAGTCTTTTTTTTGGGGGGGGTGAGATGTCTTTAAATATATTGATAGAACTTACAATTACTGTTCTGGGATTCTAGCTTAATGCAATAATCTCAAGATAAAGGTGGAAAATCAATAAGAAAGAAGAAATTCAACGTATTTTTATGATAAAATTTGCTACATACAATATACCATTGATACATTATTCCATATTTAACACTTAATAAGGAAAAAAAAAACCTACTAGTACATTTTACATCATAAAACCTTTTTTTTATATGGCATGGGTTTCCTGAAATAGTTTGGAAAAAGCTACAGTGAAGGTTACTGTTATTAATTCAGTTGGTGAAGACTGATGAACAACAAAAGAATATCTCTATAATACAGATCTTTTTTTTTTTTGTGGATACAAGATATAGCTGTAATGTTGACATTTTGTGTAAGAGCATTTCTAGGCCCAGGTCTATATGATGTGACCAATTTAGTGGGGGGTTTTTTTTGATCATTTAATTATACAGTAATTCATAGGATTGTCAGTGTGTCATTGTGATTGAATTGAAACAACGATTATAAATCCCTAATGATCCTTGCTGTGGTCTGGTTTATTCTGCTGTCAACATATTACTTCTTTTTTTACAACTCATCTCCAAATATATATCATTGGGATTTGTTTCTGAATTCAGTTTTAACTGACTTCCTTTGTGATCTCAAGTCTAACCCATTAGCCAAAAAGTATTTTACCTGCAGGGCATGAGGGACCCTAGTTCACTGGTTGAAAGAGAAGGAAAAAGCCTGAGTTTATTTCAAGGACAAAAAAAAATCCACTTCTCTAACTGCATTTTTAATCACTTTTTTATGCTTGGATAGTTTAAAGAAAATTCATGATTGCTTAATTTTTCACCTTTTCCACTTATTTCCTTAGAAGTGTAATTTCAAAAGTAATGAAATAAAATAACTGTTGTATTAAGAATTAGATAGCTCAGCAGAGAGATCTCTTTCACCTCTGCTGATAAAGGTTCCAATCCCATTTTGCCCAGAACTCAAGAATGCTTCTAGAGAGATGAACATCCCTCACTGGATCACACTACAAGACTACCAGGCCCAGAGTTCACTGTGTCCTACATGTTCTCCATTTGATCCTCTTCCAGAAGCCCTGGACTCTACATATCTTATAAGTCTTCATTCTGAGTTGAAACCCCTAACCTTTCCTACTGCTTTTTACAAGATTGCTTCAAAGGACATCCAGAAAACCTGAGCAATACACATTTGGATTCTGTGATGGGGACTGATCAACAGTGTTTGCACTGAGCTAGATTTGCTTCAGAGGTGAAATGATTAAAGCATTAACCATGGCTGTATCTATCCACCTTGCCCTTTGCCGTCAAAAGCAATTAATGTGGATTATATATATTTGTAAGAAGAATATCTTTCATTTCAAACATTGGAGTGTCTCCAGAGAGGATTATGTGGAAAATGAATGATATCATTTGCATAAATTAGGGAAAATGTGAATAATAATTTGTATTTGGGATAACTTGCACAGACTTCGAGGATATTGATGCTGGATGGCTCATCCAACTGTGAATAATCAGTAGGCATGAGTGCTCAACAATAGGTTTGGTTACAGGGGCAAAAAAAAAATCTTTTGCCAAGTTACTAGGTTTTATTTTGAAGGGAAAAATAAAGGTTATG
This sequence comes from Phascolarctos cinereus, assembly GCF_003287225.1. Lineage (NCBI taxonomy): Eukaryota > Metazoa > Chordata > Mammalia > Diprotodontia > Phascolarctidae > Phascolarctos > Phascolarctos cinereus. The sequence goes on from NW_027555736.1 coordinate 121,492,017, forward strand.
GTTTTCAGATTAAAAGAACATCACTTAATGAAGAATGGCAAGGAGGGAAACAGTGTTTTTTTTTTTTCCTATCTCCGTACTTATCTGGGGCTTCAGCTCTGTATTCACCATTTTGTTCTGTCCTTTTCAATCCAAAGATCATTTTCCTTCGCAAGGAAAACAGAAGCAAAGTAAGGGATGAGTAGCTCCACCTTATCTCTGCTGTCCCTTATTATCTGCTCATCTACCCTATATGTTCTTTGGTTCACCTCCTTTCCTTAATATAATTACCAAACAAAAAGAAAAGAAGAAAATATACCTTTCTCTTTCTTTCTTTCTTTCTTTCTTTCTTTCTTTCTTTCTTTCTTTCTTTCTTTCTTTCTTTCTTTCTTTCTTTCTTTCTTTCTTTCTTTCCTTTCTTTCTTTTTTTCTTTCATTTCTTTTTTTTTTTGCTGCCTTATGCTTTCATTATCAGGCTCAGCACAGTCTTGGCTGATTCTGCATTTTACCACTTGATTCTATTTTAAAAAATAAATTCTTATTGATCATTTTTTTGTGTCATCAAATTTTTTCCCTAGTATCCCTTACTTTAACCCCCTACTGGAGGGCCATCCCATATAACAAGTAATATTATTAAAGAAAACAAAGAGTAAAAATGTTAACAAAATTGATCAATGCATCAAAAAAAACCTTCCAAATATGCCAGCATATCCTACTTGTGGACCTCTCCCCTCTGCAAAGCAGTGAGGTGGGTATGTCTGCTCATATCTCCTTTTTTGGAGTCATACTTGTTTTTTTAAAATTTGCAAATTCATTTTTTATTATATTGTGGTTATTGTTCTCATTTATATCATTATAGTCATTGTGTATATTGTTTTCTTGACTCTGCTTACTTCCTTCTTCATTGGTTCATGAAGATCTTTTCATGCTTTTTTATATTTATCATATATATGGTTTTTTTCAGCATAGTAATGTTCCATTATATTCATGTATCAGATTTTCTTTAGCCATTCACCCCACCAACATCAACTATTCCCATCATTTGTCATCCTTGCCAATTTTAAGAGAGTAAGATCAAACCTCAGGGTTGTTTTGATTTGCCTTTATCTTATCATCAGAGATTTGGAACATTCTTTTTTAATGGACAATTTTTCTTTTGAGAACTCTTTGTTCATATCCTTTTACACCTTATCTATTGACAAATAGCAAACACACACATAATATATAAGTTTATAAAGGCTTTTTTGGAGGTATAACTTGAGATTATTACATTTTTTGAATGTATTTGCTTTTAGTTTGATTATGTTGATTTGGTTTTCTAATGCCGGGCCGCCTTGCATTCCTCTTATCAATCTAACTTGGTCATTATGAATGATTTTTTGGATTGATTATTATAGTCTTTTTGACTGGATTATATTTAAAATTTTTAATTAATATACATCAATAATAGTGGTCTGTAGTTGTCATCCATTACTTTATCTTTTACTGGTTTAGGTATTAGAATTATATATTTATCATAAAAAGAGTCTGTGCAGTTCTTTCTCAGTTTTTTTTGGAATAATTTATAAAATATTGGTACAAAATATTCTTTGAAAATTAGATAGAATTTACCTCTGAATCCATCAGGATCAGGAATTATTCCTTCTCCCTCCCCAGCCCCCATTGATAGTAATTTTAGAATTTGTTTTATTACTTTTTCTGAGATTATATTATTTAATATCTCTATATGTTTGTATATTTTATATTTTTAAATGTATTTATCAATTTCTTTTGCCTTCTCAGTTTTGTTACCATGTAATTCTGAAGAGTAGATTTTGACAAATCTCTCTCTTCCGGTTTGGCTGGATTTTATTTTACTCATCTGTCACTTAGTTGATTTGATTTTCATCCCTTTTAAAAATCAGATTGGCTAAAGGTTTATAAATTTTATTATTCTTTTTGAAGAACCAACTTTTTATTTAGCTTTTTAAATCATTTCTGTAGCTTCTTTGGCATCCAATTTAGCTATTTTCCTCTAATATCTTCTTTTGTAACAGTATATAAGAACATACTATTCTTAAAGGCCTATAACACACTTTTGTTTTCATGCTCTATAACATGACCCTTCTATTTTTTCTCTTCATTTTTTTTCATAATCTAGGTCAACTGGTGTGTTCCTGTGTATCTGCATTTATCTTTTTAGATAATTGTGCTTTTTTTCCTCATCCTAATCATTTCTCTCTGTGTCCTAAGAATGTCTTTTTTGAAAGGTTCCCATCCTTCTTGAATTATTTCTTTGTTGAATTTTAGTCCATGGATTTCTGCCTATCCTCTCTCTGAGTTTTTGGAAATCAATATTTCTAAAACCTAGAGGGCATGTCCTACAATCTAATATTCATCTTTCCTTTCTTTTATCACAATTCTATGACAGAGTTTCAGACCTCCTCACAAACTTCCCTTCAATTTTACTCTCCAACAACCAGTTTCTACTTGTTGGCATGTTGTATACAGGGGACATCAAGCAGGACAATTTGGCTGGAATATACAATAAGTAAAGGAGAGTAATAACCCTAAGGTAGGTTGGAGATAGATTATAAAAGGCTTAAATGCCAAATGGAGAAATTTGCTTTTCATCACAAAGGAAAGAAAGAGTCACTGAAGCTCCTTGCCTTGATCAGATCTGTGGTTTAGGAACATTAATTTAACATAGCTGTATAGAAGAAACAGAAAATGGGAAGACCAATTAAGAGATTGTTGTAGTAGAGAGGAGAGAATTAATGAAAGCCTGAAGTATCGTGATTGTCAGTAGAGAGAAAGACATGTGAGTAAAAGAAATGGAAATAGAATCAACAAAACTTGGCACCAGATAAGCATAGAAGGGGGAGTAAAAAGATGAAAATGACTTCAAGGTTGTGAAACCAGGTGAATGGAAGGATGGTTACATGCTCCACAGAAATAGAAAAATTAGGAAGGTTTAGGAGGAAAAATAATGAGCTCTCTTTTGTGCATATTAAGGACATGCTACCTAACGGGCATCTAAATATAGATGTCAAAAAGGGCATTGGTGATGTGCGACTTGAGCTCAGGCTAGAGGCTATAATTAGATATGGGTAGATCCTGGAGTTATCTGCTTAGGGATGATAGTTAAACCCATTGCTGTTATTAGATCACTGACAGAGAGAATGTAAAGAGAAAAAAAGGACCTAAAATAGAACCTTAGGGCATACTGATAAATTGCAGGCAGAACATGGATGATAATCCTGAAAAAGATGCCTAAAAGAATGTCAAATAGTTAGGAGAACCATGACAGTAGTGTCAACAAAACTCATGGGGGACCAAGTATTGGAAAGCAGAATTGTTTAATAATGCCAAATGTTATAGATCAGTCAAGAAGCCTGAGGGTCATAGAATGATAGAGATGAAAGAGACTTTGGACATCATCTAATCTAACTCCTTTCATTTTACAAATATGGAAACCAAAGTTGAAACGAGTGAAACAAATTGCACAGTCACAAAACTAATAATTATTAGGGCAAAACTTTAAATAATGCTTCAAAATTTCTCCAAAGCTCTATGAAAAATTAAAGCTTCTTGAACATAATCTATGACAACTTTTTAACAACTTATCCACCTCCTAAATAGAAGATCCTTAAATGAATTATCTTTCCAGAATGTTCCCTTCCCCTAACCCCAGGAATCTTCTTGTTTCATATATAGCTTCCCAACTCAAAAAACAGAAATAAAATTACTTGGGCTTTGGATTTGGAATGAAAGTGCTTGGATCTGTGTAGTGACTCTCATGAAGTTCTATGTGAAATACCTCCCTCTGGGCTCACTTGCCAATTCACACCAGCAGATTGGGTGCTCAAAGGGAAGGCTGACCATATTTTCAGGATTCTAGGGGTAATCCTGTGGGTAGCTATCATTCTAAAGGTAGCTCACAAAATCTCGCCAGTGTACTTCTCCAGTTAACTTGGTTTTCATTCTTATGTTTTCAGAAAGGCATTTACTCAAATGACCCAATCGTTATGAAGAATTTCCTGAATACCAATGACATACTTTCTAACAAATCCACACAGAGTTCAGGGGAGAAGAGAGTGGACACAAATATAAAGTATAGTGGTAGCAAGATACCATTGTACTAATGGTAGGCATTGTATTAATAGAAGGCACAAGTGGTCAAGCCATCTCATAACTCTGGGATTTCTGGGCCTCAATGTCCTTTTTTCCTCTAAAGGGTCCTCTTGAAGTTTGGCTCAGGGAATGGTGTTAGTGATGGCTGAATTGCTCAGCTGGGCTGGCTTCTGACAAACAAATCTGCTAAGTAGTCTGCTCAGTTGGTTTTGGCCCTCATAAAACATGGAGTCTTGACTGGATGGATGGGTCAATCCATTGCTGGGATGGTTCAAGCAGTCATTTGGCTGCTTTGGTCTTGGCAGTTGCTGGACAGTGCTGGGAAAGCTGCTTTGTCACTAGGCAACTGCTGCCAGATTGGGTCAAGCAAGTTGATTATGGGCTCTTAGGGTACAGCATTTTTTTTTTTTGGATGTTTCTATTGATAGGTTTCCCCAGGCTTACTCTTCAACTGGCAGCTACGGTCCTTTTTCTACTGTCAGACACTGGCTTGGTTGGGGCAGTCCTATGCTCTGTGATTTCATTAGCTAGGGCAATGACCCTGCTTAGGATCAGAAAAATTCTCTTTGACTTCCTTAGAGCCTCCACTCTAAGGCTTTTTGTCATCTACAACTAGGAGGTGGGAGAGATTCTAATGATTGTTGTAAAGATCAAATGTGATAATTATAAGGTACTCAGTAGAGTGCCTGGCACATAGTAAGCACTACTGAATGTTAGTTATTATTATTGTTGTTGTTGTTATTGTTGTTGTCAATAATCCTTTCTTGTTCAATAGCTCCTTCCCTCAATAAGGCACACTCCACCTTTTCTAATTTAATTAGTTCTAATTCATTAAGTTCTAGCTCCCATTGTTTGAGAATCTTATGTAAATGAGTGGTTAGGGACAAAAGGCACCTAGTTAGGCCATAGGTGCCTTGAAGATAAGCTCATTATTTTTCTGGCTTCTTCATAAGCAAAACTGAGTCACTGAAGCCTCAAAACTTTTCTAAGATGTGTGGATTATCTATTTGGTACATGAAGACCTTCTCCTTTACATCTCTCTGTCTTTTTAGCTCTCCAGAACTTCAGCTTTTGCTGGGTGTCTCACTAAGATATCCAGGAGTAATTTGGGACTGGATTTGAAGTTGAAAGGCCTCATTTGGACTCTTGGCTCTCTTCCTTATGACATGTGGGGGATATTGTGCAAGTGACTTCCCCTCTTTAAATCTAACATTCATTCTAGGTCTAGATTCTATGAATATATATTAGAACTAACTTTTTTGGGATAATGGGGGGGGTGGGAAAGAGAAGATGTTTGGTTATTTTAAAAGACAGACGTTGCACAGAAAATCAGATTATAAATTACCTAGTGAAATACCAAAGGCTGTTCAATTGGGCAGAGTACACTAGGACTGCTTCTTGGAGCAGAACACTAAATTTGGTGGTCTCTCATTTGGTTTTGATATGGGTGGCACAGATTGTTCCATTAAGAGTCAAAGAATAGGTACCATCTGTACTAGGACTTTTGGGTAGAGAGAATGTAAGAGAAAGCTAGCTTAGACACTAATTTAAATGGAGGCACCATGAATGGTCAAATTCTTACTTGGTGGGGGGCAGGGGAGAAGAGCAAAGACAGCAGAGCAAAATCAGCAACCCAGCCAAACTCTGCTAACAATTTCCATCCAAACAACTTTAAAATAATACCTCAAATCAAATTCTGTAGTGGTAGAGTCAACAAAATGTTAATATGAGATTTTTTCCAGCCTAAGACAATTTAGGAGGTGAGCAGACACCTGGATAGGCGCTGACCCAGAGTACACACACTATGGCATCAGCACTGGGACTTGTAGGTGATGACAGGGGCAGTAGCAGCTTCAGGAGCTCTCAGCCCAGAGATGGGAATGGGGTTGGTGAAATGGTCAAAAAAGGTTCCAGGAAACCCTTTATTGGCACTGGGTGCAAATGATGCTGACTGGCAACTCTATTGCCCATTTGTAGCTCTAGGTCACAGTTCCCAGGGAGAGAGACATGCCTGTGGCCAGTCACAAGGGAGCAGGGGCCTGGTTGCAGTTCCAGGGCCAAGAAAAGCACTAGTGCTTGCCGCTACAGGGGAACAGGGAACCTTGTTATAGTTCCAGTGCCAAGAAGAGCATTGGCACTTGTGGCTACTGGGGAGCAGAGGGTTCTTCTGGGGTAAAGACCAGAGGATGGGCCAGAAGGGCAGTGACCACATCTCTCTCCAGATCATACCACCTTGAAAGCACCAAAAACTTGCAAACTCCCAGAACTAGCTCTGAAAAAAAAAAATAGTTCAAAAGAATCTGAAGCTTGGAACAGTACCTCCCCAACCCCAGGTGAGCAGAGCTTAAATTTAACATGAAGTTCAAAGTCAAGAAATATTCTTGGAAAATGAGCAAACAACAGCAAAAGCAACAACAAAACTTGACAAAAGCTATTACGATGGCAGCAAAGACCAAGATACAAACTTACAAGAAGACAACAATGTGAAAACAGCTGTCACCAAAGCTCAAAGAAAAAAAAAAGTTAATTGGACATAACCCCAACAAGGATTCCTAAAAAAAGTTAGAGATCAGAGTGGTTTAGGGAAAATTGGGAAAATAAATGAGAGTGATCCAAAAAGGCACTACCTCAACACATATCAGAAATGACAAATGCTGGAGAAGTTGTGGGGAAATATGTACACTAATGAACTGCTGGTGAAGTAATGAATCAGTCCAACTATTCTGGAGAACAATTTGGAACTAAGGTAAAAGGACTATAAAATTGTGCATATCTTTTAAGCCAGCAAAACCACTTATAGGTCTGTATCCCAAAGAGAGGAGAGAAAAAGGAAAAGGACCTGCATGTACAAAAAATATTTCTAGTAGCTCTTTTTGTGATGGCAAAAATTAGAAATTACGAGCATACTCATCATTTGGGGAATGGTTGGACTTGGAACATGATTGTGATAGAACTCTATTGTGCTATGAAGAATGTCAAGGGCTTTGGTTTCAAAAAAAACCTGAGTTACCTATTTGAACTGATTCAAAGTGAAGTGAGAAGAATCAGATCATTGCATATAGTATCAGCAGTATTATAATGATGAAAACTGTGAAATACTTGGCTACTTTGATCAATATAATGATCCAAGTCAGTTCAGAAAGACTCATGATGAAAATTGCTATCAACCTTCAGATAGTGAACTGATGAACTCTGAGTGCAAATTGAAATATAATTTTCTCATTTTATTTTTCTTGCTATTTTTCCACATGACTAATATGGAAATAAGTTTTGCATGATTTCACATGTATAATAGGTATTATTGCTTTCCTTTTCAGTTAATGAGGGAAGCATTGGAGGGAGGGAAAGAATTGATATCTTAATTTTTTAAAAAAATAAATGATTGATTAAAAAAACAAAATCCAGCTAAGAGTAAATGATCATGACAACATAGGATGGTGATGGCAAATAACAGATATAAGTGACGTGTAAGATGAACAAGCTACCTTTTATCTCTGAATTTCCATTTCCCCTCCCTGCATAATGAAGGGATGGCACTGTGTAACCTCTAAGGCCCTCCCAAATCTGAATTTGTAGGATTTATATAAATCTATGAATACTCTGATGAGCTGTCATGATCTCTCTGATTATGCCTTAGAATATTCCTTAAGCTTCTTGGCCCCTCCCTACCTTCTCATCTTCCACTCTCTAGATCCATTGACCCCTTTCTTCTCTTCTTGTCATATTGTTTTCCTATGACTTTAGCTCTCATGTATATACAGAGGATTGCCAAATCTCAGCCTTGATCTTCATTTTGACATTCTTCATCTTCAGTTTCATACAGAATGACCCTACCTAGGATGTTCCACAAGTAAATAAGACCCCACTTTTCAGAAATAGTGTATTTCTACTGCTTTGAATACACTATTTTACATTACCTGGGGCCCAATTTGTCTAGTCTCCTGTGTTTGTAAATGTTGTGATCTTTTTTTCTTCTCTTGCCCTTGCCTTTCATAATCAACTGGTCACTAGTTCTGTTTAGAATTTAAGTTCCTTGTGAGGATGATTTATTTACTTTATTTTCTTCATATCCCCAATGCCTAGTACAGTGCTTGGCACACAGTAGGTGCTTAATAAATGTTCATTCATTGATCCTTTTTATATTTTCTCTACATTATATCTCACATCTATCCCTTCAGTCAGTAACAACCTTCTTTTCCCTTTATTTACTATTAACCTCACATAGAATTTTGAACTTGTGGAACGTGCCTTATATCTTAGTTATCTATGTGAGTCATACTTCACTGCTAGACTATAAGATCCCTTAGAACAGAGGCTATGTTTTAACTAAGCTTTATATCTGTTTAAGGTACCTACAGAGCACTGGGCTAAGCACTAATGTTTGTTTGCATTAAATTATTATTCAATTGTACTGAATTGAAAAAAAGGGCCTTTACAAATTTGATAGATTGTCTTGTATCTAGGCCAGTTTATGGCCCTGCCTGAAGCCAGTCTAATAGATTAGATGGTACTAAAGGACAGTAAAGGATGTTTCAATGTGTCAGTATTTTCCCAGCAAACATTCAAATTGGGAATTCTAGTTACTGCATAGTAAATCATTGGCAAAACCCTGGAGGAGACAAGCCCTCTATGAAATGGCAAGAGTTATGTAGAATAGTTTTCAGCCAGTTGTAACCAAGACCTCACATTAGCCTGGAAGCAAAACAATATTTTTCCCCCAGAATGTGACTTATTTAAAATCTGACCATATTCCATGAAAATCCAGTTTTTTCTCCACGTCACCTGTAGTGTCATGAGCGAATAAAGTATGGAGTTTACAGTTGCTCTAAATGAGGTCAACATGTCTGTTGTCTCACTCCATCCCTCCCCAAAACACACACACACACACACACACACACACACACACACACACACACACACACATACACACTCCACATGTACATCTGAATTTACCCATGGTGAATGTTTACCCTCCTTAAAATTATAGGTTGCTGGGCATTTTGTTATGTCAAACTTGCCTGCTGAGGTACTTCCAGACTAAATAATAGAATGAGGTAGTAGAAGGGATCCCAAATATGCAACTTTCATAGGAAATATATATATGAAAGAAAAAAAATACACTCACATAGGTGTGTAGTAGGGATGCAAGTCTATATTTGGCATGACTGATATTCAGGCCAGTATAATTGTAATTACAATCTGTAGTATTTGTTCTTAACTCTTTTTGCTACGGCCCTTCCATTCATCCATCCCCAGGTCCTTAATCCAACTTGGTCATCTCTTTTTTATTTTCATTATTTTCACATCCATACAGAAATGCCCTGCAAGATATTCTTTTTTTTCCCCTTACATTCATATTAAACATATTTTCACATTAGTTATGTTGTAAGGAAGAATTAGAACCAATAGGAGATACCACCAGAAAGAAGAAACAAAACAAAACAGAAGAAAAAAATAGCAAATAGTATACTTTGATCTGCATTCAAACTCCATAGTTCTTTCTTTGGATGTGGACAGCATTTTCCATCCTGAGGCCTCTGGACATGTCTTAGATCCTTGTAATGCTGAGAAAGGTTTAGTTTAACAATATTAGTCATCATGCAATGTGGCTGTTACTGTGTACGATATTCTCCTGGTTCTGCTCACTTCAGTCAACATCAGTCCATACAAGTTTTTCCAGGTTTTTCTGAAGTTTGCCTGCTCATCATTTCTTATAGCACAATAGTATTCCATTTCATTCATAGATCATAACTTGTTCAACCATTCCCCAATTGATAGGCATCCCCTCTATTTCTAATTATTTGCCACCACAAAAAGAGCTGCTATAAATATTTTTGTACATGTGGGTCCTTTTCCCATTTGTATGATCTCTTTGGAATATGGCCCTAGAAATGCTATTGCTGGGTCAAAGGGTATGCACATTTTTATAGCCCTTTGGGCATAGTTCCAAATTGCTCTCCAAAATAGTTGGATCAGTTCACAACTCCACCAACAATGTATTAGTGTTCCAATTTTCCCACATCTCCAACATTTATCATTTTCTTGTTTTGTCATGTTGGCCAATCTGATAGGTGTGATGTGGTACCTTGGAGTTGTTTTGATTTGCATTTCTCTAATCAATAGTGATTTAGAGCATTTTTTCATATGACTTTCATATGATGGCTTTAATTTCTTTATCTGAAAACTTCCTACTCAAATTTTTTGACTTGCATTCTTATAAATTTGTCTTAATTCTCTATATATTTTAGAAATGAGGCGCTTATCAGAGACACTGGGTGTAAAAATTCTTCCCCAATTTTCTTCTTTCCTTCTAATCTTAGTTGCATTGGCTTTGTGAAAAAACTTTTCAATTTAAGGTAATCAAAATTATCCATTTTGCATTTTGCTGGCAAGACATTCCTGATTAGTTGCTGTAATTGTGAAACTGCTAAATCTCACAGTTGAGGCTTCATGACATCTTAGACTAATAAACGTGGAAAGGACCTTTAGAGATCATCTAGTATAACCTCCTTATTTTACTGACGAGGAAGCTGAGGTCCATGGTGGTTAAATGACTTAGTTATGGCTACAGATCTATATAGTGACAAAGCTTGGGTAGAATCCAAGTTTGCTATCTCAGTCAGTTTTCTTTCCAGAGTATGATATTGCCTCCTACATTTCCTGTTGATCTTTCAACTCCTTACCTGACTTATTCCCTCCATCCCTCTCTCTCTCTCTCTCTCTCTCTCTCTCTCTCTCTCTCTCTCTCTCTCTCTCTGTCTCTCTTTTTCTCTCTCTGTCCCTCTGTCTCTGTCATATAAAGAATCATAGAATGTTGGAATCAGGAAACCAATTCTGCATCTCACACTGTGTACCAAAATAAGGTTTAAATGTGTATATGATTTAGACATAAAGAATGACATCAAAAGTAAATTAGTCATTAAAATGACATCATAGCAGAATAGAGGAAATTACCTGTCTGATCCATGGATAGGGGAAGAGTTCATGAACAAACAAAAATGAGAGAGAATCAAGAGAGGGGAAAAAAGATTAGTTTCATTACATTAAATTGAAAAGGGTTCTGCACAAACAAAACCAATGCAGCTAAAATTAGAAAAGAAGCAATGAATTGGGGAAAAGTCATTGCAGCAAGTTTCTTTGGTGAATATCTCATTTCTAAGATATATAAAGAACTGAGTCAAATTTATAAAAATAGGAACTGGTCAAAAGGTATCACAAGGCAATTTTCAGAAAAAAAGAAATCCAAAATCATAATAACAATATAAGATGCTTAAATTACTAATAATTGGATAAATGCCAATTAAAACAACTCTGAGGTACCGTCTCAGAGCCTGCAGATTTTCTAAGCTGAGGGGAAAAAAAGATGAAAAATGTTGGAGAGGCTATGAGAAAACAAGTTCTTTAATGAGTGTTGGTGGAGCTGTGATCTAAAAATTCTAAAAAGAAATTGGGAACTATGGCTAAAAAGCTATTAAACTTCATACCTTTTGACTTGGCTTTACTGTTACTAAGTCTATACCCCAAAGAGTTTAAAGAAAGATAAAAGGACCCACATGCCCCCAAAATTTATGGCTACTCTTTTTGTGGTAGCAAAGTGTTAGAAACTAAAGGGATGCCCATCAATTGGAAAATGGTTGAATAAGTTATGACATATGAATGTGCTGGAATATTATTGTTCTATAAGAAATGATGAAAGGAATTTTTTCAGAAAAGTCTGATCTGGGAAGACTTGTATGAACTTGTATGATAAAAAGTAAATAATGAAATCAAGAGAACAATTTATACAATACCATCAATATTATAAGGACAATTAATTCTGATAAACTTAGGAATTACGATCAGCACAATGACCTACCAATTCCAAAGGACTCATGATGAAACATCTTATTCACCTTCATATAGAAAAGTGATAGACTTAGAGTGCTGACTGAAGCATGTTTTTTTTTTCTTTTTTGAATATAGCTAATATGGGAATTTGTTTTATATGGCTATATGTATTTGTAATGGATTTTTTTTCTTGTCTTCTCAATAGGGTAAGGAGAAGGAGGTAAGGGAGAGAATTTGAAACTGAAAATAAAATAAAAAAAATAAAACTAACTCTATTGAATTTACACATAAGGAAACTGAGGGCCAAAGAGACTTAACTAATTTTCCTAAGTTAGTTGCAGAATAAGGACCAGAACTTGGGACTTCAGCTTCCTCAGTCCACTGTTCTTTCCATTGCATAAAGCTACTTCTATATTTCTTATTTCAGCATTTTTCTTATTAGCAACCTCTCTGGACATAGACTCTTTGCCAGGTGCTCTGGTAAATGTTAAAAAACCAAAAACAGCTTTCCAAAAATAAAAGTACACAGAAAACACTTTTAAGTTTAATTTCTATTATTTCCGTTTTTAACCTTATCTCTATCACTTTTTTAAGTCTAGACCAGGGGTGGGGAACCTGCGGCCTCAAGGTCACATGTGGCCCTCTAAGTCCTCAAGTGCCACCTTTGTAAAGTTTGGATTCATTCAAAGTGCCACCCTTGACTTAGAGGGCCACATGTGGCCCTGAGGCCTCAAGTTCCCCACCCCTCCTCTAGACAATTAACAAAACAATAAATTAAGCCTTGATTTGTAGCTTTTGCCAACTTCCAAGGTATAAATACACACATTGGAAAATCTAACAATTAGCTCCACCTGGCTTGAGTTTGTTTAAGCTGGTTCCAGCAAATCCTGGCTACTTCACAGAATGAATATCAAAATGTTTATATTGGCCAGGACAGAGATTTTTCTAGTTGCACCAACTACTCATGCAGACACCCACAAGCACAAATAGGAATATATCCAGAAACCAGGGATTTGAAAATTGTTATAACTATTGTTATCCAGGTCAATTTGATAATTCCAAAAATATTTACTGAAACACCAATTCTATGCCAGGTACTGAGCTAGGCATGGGGAACATGAAGACAACAATTAAAAAGTTTTTATTTCCATAAAAAGTGATAACAGAGCTGAGTCTCAGAATTTAAGAGGTGAAAGTGAGGAAGACTATACTCCAGGCACAGGGGACAACTTGTGCAAAGGCTTGGAAGTAGGAAACAGATTGTCATTTAAAGGAAGTATCAAGAAGGACAGTTTGGTTGGAGTATAGGGTTTATGAAGCATAGTATGAAATAAATTTGGAAAGATCGGGTGGAGCTCATGAAGTGCTTGGAATGATCAGCTGTGGAGTTTGTATTTTACTTTAGTGCTGATGGAGAACTACTGAAGATGATGAAATCAGTGAGTGATATGGTCAGGCTTGTGCCTCATGATTATTGGCAGTTGTGTAAAGGAACACTTGAAGAGGGAAGAGAGACTAGAGGCAGAGAGACCAATTAAAAGATTATTAAAGTAGCCCAGGTGAATGCTGATGAGGGTCTGACCTAGGATAGTGGTTGTATGAATGAAGAGAAGGGATGCAAAAACTGCTGAGAAAATAGAATTCACATGAATTAGGCAATGATTGGAGATGGGTGGTAAGGAAAAAAAGAGACCAGGATGACTAAGGTTGTGAACTTCGTTGACTGAAAAGATGGCAGTAACCTCAACAGGGAAAAAAAAAGTATGGAGGGAGTATAGATTTGTTGGAAAGAGGATGAGTTCTGTTTTGGACCTGTGAAGCTTGGGGTGTTTCTTAGACATCCAGTTAAAGATGTCTAATAGTCAGTTTGTGATATGGGACTTAATATGTGGTCTTCATGAGTTATTGTCTCTCGGTGAATTCATCACTTTTTAGTAACGAGCCTCTATGACTGTAGCTGGGCTGGTCCTTGGAAGATAGATACAGGGAATCTCAAAACTTGCTTCTATCTGTCTATATACAATAAATTTATAAATTGGCAATACAGAATTGAGGTGAAGGGAGATGGCTCCAAATGTTCTATTGGGGGGGGGGGTTCCGTCTGTTTTATTTTCCCTTTCCCTTACCTCCATACATTTACAGGGAGATTAAATAAAACCCTGGAATGAAGAGAACTGGTGACTCTACCGTAACCAGATAGCCCTTGGTGGATTTCTGGAAAGCCAACCTTTATAATGATGCTGAGTGGGTTCGTTTTATCATTTAGACATTAAGTAAGGAGTTAGAAGAAATTTCTAACATTTTGTTAGACATCAGACAGAGAAGAAGCCATTGGTGAGCAGAAAGTTGAAGTTGAAAGCAGTCTTAATGCCTTTAGCTACTACTTAATAGGATGACTATTCTGTGTTTACAAAGGCTTAGACCCTGGGGTGAGGTCTCTCTTTTAGGGAGAAAACACTTATTACAGAAAAGACTCTGGGGAGACATTCCCTTTATGAAGGAGGTAAAAAAAAACATACAAATAAAAGATTTTTCTCTAATCTGATGAGTGTGTGAGGGCCTCGCCTTTCTAAAAGAGGTATAGTATAGCTCAATTTTCTGGGCTCTAAGCTAAAGAGATGGAATAGTATAGTTTTCTTTTTATGAGGTGGTACCTCAGATAATGACTCCAACTGAAGATACTAATGAAAAGTAGACGGCTCCACAGCCTTCTACTGTGTGGAGCCAGGACTGCCACCATTCAGCAGAAACCTCCAAAACACCAGTACAGACTTACGTCTGAAATGCCCATGTGCTGAGCAGTTACTATGCTCCTAGCAGAGACTGAATGCTGTCAGGGGAGGGCAGCACAATTATATCTCCAGAACACATTGTCAGCCTTATTGTTTCAGAGCCATGAATTATCCTTTCACTCATGTCCACCTGCCACGTGCCTTGCCTACATGTGTGCCCTTCCATGTCTTTTTCTTGGTCACCCACATGGGTGCTCCAGTTTTATGGAGAAAACAAATTTATCATATTAGTACTTTTCTTACCCTGCTCTTTCCTTAACCTAGATGCTTTTGCTTTGAATTATTGACTTCTGGGTGACTCGTAAAAATAAAGCCATCATTTGGGGTTCATGAGCTGGCTATAGCCATGTGGTATGTAAGGTAATTCAAACTTAGGGTAGACCTCAGAGACTTTTAACATAAGGTACTCATACCCTCACACATCCATACATCCATCCACCCCTCCCCAATCTATCACCAGGCTGGTGGTGATATCACCAAAGCCTTTTTAACTTAGAATCCTGCCAGAGATTGTAAACCACTGGCATAGCCTCAAGAACCTTGGGTTACCTGCATTGCACATTGTCCCACCAAAAGGGATATTCATGGAACATTAGCTCTGAAAACTCCAACCAATGTGAAAAGGCTCTGAGTAGGAGTCCAGTGACAGTATACCTAAGCATGAAGAGATTCACAAAATATTTCCTACTGGGTGGTGAATTTTTCTCCTAGGTCACAGCACCTTATGAAGACTCTTTACTAACTCATAAAGGGGCCATAGTCCTTATGTGTGCAGTGACTGCCTACATTGAGGAAATCATGAATTATTTGAAGTTTTGAACCATTTTTTCCCCTTGTGCTGTCTTACTAGGAGTTTGTTGTCCAAAGGGCTTTTTTGGGGGGTAGAGGTCAAGGGTAGTAACCATGGAGAGGCCTCTGACTAGAGGCTTTCATGCTGACTACATTAATTCATAATTTTATTCTGTCTACTAGAATTTTCCCTAGCCTGTAACATTCTATAGATATTCAGGTTCTCTTCCTTAGGGAGCCAACTACAGGTTGGAATGTCAAGTTCCTAGAGGCATTTAGAGTTTTTTGAAGGGTTGTGGATATCTATATATATTTTAACCTAAAGTCAGGAAGAAATGAAATATTTCCAAATTATTTGGAATTTTGTGACCAGATAACTGAGGCAGAGACTACCCCATTCCTTCAATTTAATCTATCTCTTCCCTACCCCCCAGGCCACAGTCCCAAATAGAAGATTATTTATTTCGGGAGTGCCTGGGTAAAGGATTAATTAGAATATAACTGTTATTTCTTTGGGGAGAGAGGGAGAGGGAGAGGGAGAGGGAGAGGGAGAAGGAGAGGGAGAGGGAGAGGGAGAGGGAGAGAGAGAATTTGTTGGATTAATCCTCATGAGAATCATGCTATTCTTTATCTTTATGAAACAGCAGAGAGAGCATTATCATGAGTTGCAGGAGCATGGATAGGGTATGTATCTTTCAAAGACATTGCGTCTCAGGTTGCCAGCAATTCTGACTGGCAAGCAGTGCCTTGAAGGCATGTCATACATTATGATAGGGGTGATGTAGATAGTAGAGGGCAGCAGAATTCAACATCCAATATGGATGAGGTGTTTTGGGAAAGAAAGATTATTTGTATTGGAAAATAAAAAATCTTAAATATTACCCCTAGGTAGGAAAGTATGCCATTCACAGGCCTGGCACTTGGCATTGGTAGAACAGGTAGCTGTGATGTAAAAGCCACTTAATGGCCCATCTGAAGAAAAGGACTTCCTCCTCTCTTCCCCAGTGTTAAAAATTCCCACTACATAATTCAGTGTTTCAAGTTAAAAGTACTGCTTCCAAAAGGTCATGGTTAGGATGCAAATATATATCATGACAGAGATAACACATTAACAGCCATTAACACATTAGCCTGGATTAGTATGGGGAAGTAATCTAAGAGAACCTTGCTGCTACAAACTGGGGGATAGTAATAAGCAGCCTACTGCTGTTTCAGTCCCTCTGAGATAATAATGAATTCATCTTGGCTTTCTATGTGTCCAATTAACACCTATTGTCCCAACCTGGGGCCTCTTATGGCTACAGGGAAGATGGTAGAAGGAGAATAAGGAATATTTGGATTTTGCTTCCCTCTACAGGGTTAGGTATGAATTTTGGGATAATTCAGGCTGCCCAGATCAAAGGGTACTACAAATTTTGAGCCAATCAAATGGGGGAAAGTCTAAAAGAAGGGACTTAGCCAGACTAAAGGTAAGGAAAGAGTTAAATAATCAAATGAAGCAATAATTATAAAATGCTTGGCACAATGCCTGGCACATAGTAAGTACTATCTAAATATTATTATTATTATTATTATTATATTATTATTATTAACTTATTTCCTAGACATTTTCATGAAAGACACTGATCAACTATTTTGTACTATAATTCCTTGAGGACAATTTCTCTAACAAACACTTCTGTTTCCTCACCCAGTAAAAGTATAGCAAATAGGGTGCTTGACTTGGAGTCAAGAAGACCAATCAGAAGCTGTGTAACCCTGAGTAAGTCATTTAACTCTTTTGGGTCTGTTTCCTCCTCATCTGTAAAATGAGTGGTTGGATTCCATGAGCCCTAAGATCTCTTCTATCTTTAAATCTATGGTCTTAAATCACTTTAAGCATGAGTAACTGCTTATTAAGTAAACCTAAAAAATCCTATCGATCTGCTTGGGAGCCCACCATGAAATTGGGACATTGAAGTATGTTGACCCATTATCCACCTGTCTCAGACCTGGCCTGACCTGTACAAACCTGAGAAGTACATCTATTATGTCTGTGGAAAACCTCATGCAGAGTGAATATTATCACTGTAGAAGGTCATAAACTGGGCAGATCACCCTATGAAACCTCTACACTATTGTTAATGTAGGTTAAATCTTGAGATGGTGAACATAAAAGACAGCTTCAACCTGCAGGTTAATTATTAATAGCACCCAAATGTATAATTACAAGGGAGTTGTATTGTGGTGTACTTATTTACAAATACAATGAAAGTTCTGCTAATTTAAAAAGCCTCAATGATTATAATCAATGTCAAGCAACCTATATTCTGACATATGCAGCACACTGTAATATCAAAATATGTTAATTGAAATTCAGTTCCATTTTCTTCTTGGTGGTTACACTTGCCTATGCTCTAGTATGTATTGAAACGTGCAGTCAAAACTGATCATGAAATCTCAGCTGAAGAAGGGATCTCATAAGTTAACTAGTGCAACCTGAAACAGAATGAACATCAATCCCTTCAACAGTATACCTAACAGAGGGCAGAGTGAAGATGGTGGAGCAGAGGAAACTTAACCTCCAAGTTTTCCTAACATTACCTTTCAAACAATTTTAAAGTAACACCTGAAATTGAATTCTGAAGTAGCACAGCCAACAAAAGGTCAGTGTGACATATTTTTCCAGCCCGAGGCAACTTAGGATGTCAGAAAAAGAAGTCTGTGTTGCCTGGATGGAGGCTGTCAAGGAGCATGGGTGGGAACACCAGCTAAGGGCCTTGGAGGCAGCTGAGATGATTGGTAGAAGCAGCAGCTTTGAGAGCTCTCAGCCCAGAGATGGTAAGGAGATTAGATAACTTGTCAGAAACAGATTACAGGGGGACCATACTGTAACACCATGTGTAGGACTGGGTACACTTTGGCACTCCATGGCCCATACCAGACCTGACCCCAGATGAAATTACCTTGGAACCACTTAAAACTTAAAAATATCCAGAACTAGCTATGAAATCAGCTGTGCTAAAAAAGACTGGTTTGGGAAAATGTTCTACCACCAGGTGAGAAGGGACCAAATTTAAGTAGATTTCAAAGAAAAGAAATAGATTAGGATAAGAAACAAATAACAACAAAAAAGAAAAGAACCTGACCATACACATCTACTATGGTGTCAACAAATATTGAGGCACAAACTCAGTAGAAGAGAAATTAGCTATAAGCAAAACATGAAAAAAAAATACAGATTGTAAACAAGCTAAAACTTTTTTTTCTGAAAGAGCCAAAGAAAGAGCAAAGAAGGATTTTTAAAAATCAAATGAAAGTGGTAGAGGAAAAAGTGGGAAAAGAAATGAGAGCAATGCAATAAAATTATGAAAAGAGGATTAACAGTTAGGCAAAATAGGTACAAAACCTCACTGGAGGAAAAAACAAAACAAAACAAAACACTTACAAAAGTAAAATTGGCCAAATAAAAAAAGAGGTACAAAACCTCACTGATGAAAATAATTCTTTAAAAATTAGAATTAATCAAATGGAAGCTGGTGACTCCGTGTGATATAAAGAAACGGTAAAGTCAAAAAAATGAAAAAAAAATAAAAGAAAATGTGAAAGATCTCATTAAAAAAAACAACTGACGTGGGAAATAGGAGAGCTACTAAAAGAAACAATTTAAGAATTATTGGACTACCTGAAAGCCATGATCAAAAAAGAGCCTAAACATTATATTTAAAGAAATTACAAAGGAAAATTTTGATATCTCAAAATTAGGGGGTAAAATAGAAATTGAAAGAATCCACTAATTATCTCCTAAAAGAAAGCCCAAAATGAAAACTCCTGGGAATATTATAAACAAATCCCAATGCTCCTAAATCAAAGAGAAGTTTATTGAATGACCATTTTCCCCCTTGATGCATTATCCTTATTCTTGGTTGTAATCCTTTTTCTCTTGCCCTCCAAAACATCATGTTCCACGACATCCAGTCCTTTAATGTTGTAGTTTCCCAGTCCAGTGTGATCCTGATTGTGACTCCCCAATATTGAATTGTTTCTTTCTGGCCACTTACAGCATTTTTTCCTTGACCTGATAGCTCTGAAATTGGGCTATAGTGTTCCTTAGGGTTTTTTGGGGGGATCTCTTTCCTGAGGTGATCAATGAATTCTTTCAATGCCTATTTTGCCCTCTGGTGACAGGACATCAGGACAGTTTTCCTTGATGATTTCTTGAAAGAAGTTGTCCAAGTCATCCTTTTGATTATGGCGTTCAGTTAGTCCAATGTTTCTGATATTATCTCTCCTGGATTTGCTCTCTAGGTCAGCTGTTCTTCCCATGAAGTATTTTACATTTTCTTTCATTTTTTTTTCTTTTGAATGTGTTTCATTGATTCATGATGTCTCACCGAGTCATTAGCTTCTACTTGCCCCATCTAACTTTTAAGGTGTGGTTTTCCTCAACTAGCTCTTTTACTTTTTTTCCATTTGACCAATGGTACTCTTTGAGGAGTTGTTTTCTTCAGTAGATTTTTCTATCTCCTTTTCCATTTGGACAAACCACTTTTTGAGCAGTTTTCCAAGCTGTTGACTCTTTTTTTTTATAATTCTCTTGTATCACTCATTTCTTTTTTTTAATTTATCTTCTGCCTCTCTTATATGATTTTTTTAAGTTGAGTTAAGCTTTATATTTAATGTTACAAAAAATATTTCATCAAACAGACCAACGCCCATGTCATCATTGGATTCCTGGGATTCTTCTGTTTTTGCTTCCTCTTTCTTCTTCTGCTCAGATGGGGCAGCTGTGCTAGCAGGAGCTGCCCCTCCAGCAGGGGCAGCACCACCAGCTGCTGGGGCAGGTCCACCAACTTTTACATTGCAGATGAGACTTGCAATGTTGACATTGGACAGGAATAATACTGAACAGAGTGGTTCAACAGTTACATCTGATGCTTTAAAGAGGGCATTGATTTTATCCTTCATGACTGCAACCTCATCGTTGTGAAGGATGAGGGCAGAGTAAATGCAAGTGAACTTGGAGAAGGCCATTTCAACAGAAGGATGAAGAGAGACTTGTTTGTAGTGGTGATAGTTGCCAAATGCAGTGAGGGGGTCACTCCAATGCGACCTTAGCTTCCAAAGAAGAACCAAGTACCTTAGACAACTGAAAAGAAAACTCTTATATGATTTTAAAGCTCATTTTTGAGCTATTTTATATGTTCTTTCTGGGCTTGAGACTACTTCCCATTTTTCTTGGAGGTTTTGCCAATAGATGTTTTGACATTATTGTCCTCTTCTGAGTTTGTGTCTTGGTTTTCCCTGTCATTAAAATATCTTTTTATAGTCACATTCTTTTTGTTTTGTTTTGTTTTTTAACTCATGGTTTTTTTTTTAATTTGGGGGGCACTTTTTTCCTTTCTTCTAGGGTGGAAGGGGCTCTGTCTTAGGCTTCTTGTGCCAGTGGTGGTAAGCCCTGGCTGTTTATTTGGTGCTGTACTAATGTTACTGGTACAAAAGGGATATCATCAAAATAATCTAACTCAGTTTAAGAAAAAAAATGATGGATCAATAGAATAGATTTGATACACCATGTGTAAATGACCATAGTGCTCTAGTGTTCTATAAGCCCAAAGATCCAAGAACTCAGTTTTTGAAAAAATATTTATGGGAAAATTGAACAGAAGTTTGGCAGAAACTTGGCATAGTCCAACATCTCACACTATCTATCAAAAATTGAGGTCAAAATAGGTAGGTGATTTACACATCAGAAGCAAAGTAGGGGGAGCATGGAATGATTTACCTGTCAGAGACATGGATAATGGAAAAGTTTACAAGCACACAAGACATAGGATCACAGGACATAAAATGAATAATTTTGATTACTTGAAATTAAAAAAGGTTTTGTGAAAACAAAACTAGTACAGCTAAAATTAGAAGGAAAATGGGAATCTGAGGAAAAATTAAAGCAAAGGCCCCATTTCTCAAAGGTATAGGAAACCAATGCAAATTTATAAAAAATAAGAGCCATTCCCCAATTGGTAAATGGTCAAAGGATATGAACTGACAGTTTTCACAAGAAGAAATAAAAGCTATCAATAAACACATTAAAATGCTCTAAATCACTAGTGTTTAAAGAAATGAAAATTTAAACAACTCTGACTACCAACTCACACCTATTAGATCGGCTAACATGACAGAAAAGGAAAATGAGAAATGCTAGAGAATGTGTAAAAATAGGGACACTAACACATTAATGGTGGAGTTGTGAACTGGTTCAGCTATTCTGGAAAACAATTTGGAACTGTGACAAAAGGGCTATGAGACTCTGCATAGTCTTTAACATAACAATGTCCTTATAGTGTTTTGCTCCAAAGAGATCACTAAAGAAAGAGAAAAGAGACTCATATATGCAAAAATATTTATGGCCACTCTTTTCATGGTTGCGAAGAATTGGGAATTGAAGGGTTGCCCATCAGTTAAGGAGAGGCTGAACAAATTGCAATTTATAATTGTAATGGAATAATATTGTATTCTAAGAAATGATTGAAGTATATGGTTTCAGAAAAACCTGACAAGCCTTACCATGAAATGGTACAAATTAAAGTTACTAGAACCAGAACAATATGTACAGTAACAACAATATTGTAACTATGAATAACAGTGAAAGACTTGGAAACTCTAATAAATATGATGATCCAAGACAATTCCAATGGACTTATGATGAAAAATGTTATCCACTTCCAGAGAAAGAACCAATGAACTTTAAGTGCATATTGAAGCACCCTTTTTTTCAGTTCTGTTTTTTTTTTTTGCAACATGGGTAATGTAGAAATATGTTTACATGACTTCATGTGTATAACTGATATAATTTTGCTTGCTTTCTCAATTGGTGGGGAAAAGATTGGAAGAAGGGAGAGAATTTGGGACTAAAAATAAAAAAAATGAATGTTACAAACAAATTAAAAAAAAATCAACATACCTAACAAATGGCTTTTGCTAGAAAAATGATGATGGGAGAACATGTGATGGTACTTTCCAAGAAAATACATTCCACTCTTAGGCAGCTCTAATTGTTAGGAAGTATTTTTTCCTCACACCAACCCTAAAATTGTACTGATTAGCATCAATCATAAGATCAGAGATATAGATATGGAAAGGATGTCACAGCTCATGTAGTCCCACCCCTTAATTTTGTAGATTAGGGAATTTAGGCCTAAAGAAGATAAATGACTTGTCCAAGACTCTGTAGGCAATTTTTAGAGGTGGGGTTTGAACCCAGGTCCTCTGACTCCAGGGCTAGTGGCTCTAGGGGGAATCTGGAGGAAGGAAGATCAGAGACAGGTAGGAAATTCTTGTGACAGCATAGACCTATCACATGAATAAATCCAAAATCAGCAATCCTGTTTCCCTGATTGGTAGATTTAAAAAAAAAATCAGGGAATTTAGTATCAGAATATTGGTAGTTTTATCAATGACGAGATGCCACCTCATTATGACAGATTCAAATGAATTAGATCAAGAAATTTTGGGCTCAGCTACCTTAGTTTAGTGTCAGTGCAGATTTTCCAGCATTTCTTTCCTCTTTGCTCACCTTTCCCTCCTCTGCGTAATAATGACCATTTCAGTTTTCACTGTCTTGAGAATGCTACAAGAGATCTCTCAGTGATTGGGGGCAATCTGTAAATGTTTGTAATGCAAAAGCAAAACACATCACTAAAACTTACCCCCCAAAAACCCCTTAAAAATGTAAGGATAGTGAGACCACACCAGAGGTGTCATAAGGATAAGAACATTAAAAATGTGAGACAGTGTTAAAAGAGGGATAGAGAGAGAGGGGAAGGGCCAGTGGTATCAGAAGTTACATGGCCAAGGTAAAATATAGAGCAATATAGAAAATTTATAGAATAGACCAGAGATCATACTACACACAAAACTGAAGGACCCCAAGTAGCTCTATATTGCATTGGCTACTGGTATTGCTCTTTTGGGGCTGAAGTGGGAAATTTGTGAGTATCCAGAACCATAATAGCTACTGGGTTCCATCCTAATCCCATAAACTCCAAGGATTCCTTTCTTTGGGAAGATACTACAGGTGCATGCATGACATTATAGCATTACAGATCCCCAACTATAAAGGACCTCAGAGACCACCTAATCCATCCACTTCATTTTGTGGATGAAGAAATTGAGGTAGATGGAGGCTAAGTGACTGGCCCAAAGCCATATAGATAGTAAACAGCAGAAGCAGGATTCACAGTCCTCTAGGTGAGAATCAGGTGTGAATCTGGCCTACTTTACTACATCACAGGCTCCCAGGGGCTCCTTCTTCTGAAACTTCTTTGCCTTGCCCATAAAGTGGATGTTTGACTCTGTAGCAACTCAAGGAAGCCTTTCAAAGTCTGCAGCCCATGGAGATTGTAGCCTCTTGATCTCAAGAAACACAGAACAATTCCAAGAAAAAAGATTACCTGAGGCCCTGGAATTATAGGTAGCCCAGGTATTGTTTATCATTTATTTCTCTTCTCTATTTCTACTTTACTGTTGAGATATTTTGATATTTTGATAGGCTAAATACATGTGGCCTTATGGCCACATGTGTCCTTCTAGGTCCTCAAGTGCAGCCCTTTGACTGAATCCAAACTTCACAGAACAAATGCCCTTAATAAAAGGATTTTTTCTTTAAAACTTGAACTCAGTCAAAAGGCCACATCCAAGGACCTTGAAGGCCACATGTGGCCTTGAGTCTACAGGTTCCCCACCCTGGTAGAACCTTCCTACCTTTCCAGTCTTTGTACGTCTTATACCTTTTTGGGGTTGATGATCCAGTTATACTGGTTTACTTGCTGTTCTTTGTATATGACACTGCATTTCCCGATTTTGTGACTTTGTATTTGCAATCTGTCATATGTGGAATACTTTCAAACCTCACCTTTCTGTGTCCTGGCTTTCTTTTTTTGCCTTTGCGTTTTATTTCATCCCATACCCCTTGAAGTGCTAAGCCCCTTCAGCACTTTCCACTGACAACAAATATATCATCCTACTGAAATCTCAGTATTAGGAATTCATTATCAGACCCCAGAAAATGATTTTCTATTACCAAGCTTGGACATTTATTTATTTATTTATTTATACATACATACCAACGAATCTATTTTTCACTCGATGGAGATTTTCAATTTTTGGCCCAGAGCAATATCGGCAGAGCGAGAGAAAGGATAGAGATTCCTGCAGAATACAGGACATGACTAGCACAACATTGAGTAATAAAAAGATAAAATCAAACATAACTTACCCTGTTGAGTGTGGGGAAATGTTGGCAAGGTTGATATAAATAAGTCTAGCAGCGGGTATTTTGTTAAAGCTCCTGTGATGGTGTATACACAGAAAAATAAAGGGGAGACCCACATTCACAAACAGCTTTGGATGATTAAAGTGTGAGTCATTTTATAGGGATGGGGCCAGGAAAGATAGGGGAAAAGGAATGTGACCTACCTCTCTCTTTAACAGTGGGAGGTGTTTCTATTGAGGGCAGAGCATATAGGATGGAAACATCTTTTGTGACTCCTTTTCATCTCAATCCTGTGTGCACTGAGAGCTCAATCTCTAATCACTGATTAGGACAGGTAGTGGATAAAAATTGAGGAAAGTGTTTTTGAGCACTGAGCAGGGCAGCTCTTTTGGCCCAGAGCAACAGGATGCACTGAGAAGAAGGAAATTTCAGCTTCTTGGTTTTTAAGACTGGTAATCTTGAGACCTCTTTCCAGTGGGAAAGAACTCTGGAGGTCCATCCAGCATCTGGGTAAATATTTGGGTTAATCTACTTCAATTTTATTTTATTCTAGATTTAATTTTTTTTTATATATGAGTTACATTCCTTTCTGGTAGAGAAACCCTTGCTGTATCAAATGTCCTCTCTGGGCTTTAGAACTTCATTAATTAGCATCTTTTAAATGGTTGGGTAATATTCTTTTCTCCTTTTTCCAAGCCATTTCCCCAAGCCCTAATTTTAATAAAGCTGGTATGTTCATGAACATTTGAATATTAAAGCCTTTGGTTACAGAAAGACAGAGAATGCATTTTAAAAGAAAGCAGATCAAGAATGACTTAATGATGAACAAAACCTCTTTTCTTTTATGCATCTACTTTAAATATTTAATTGTAAGGCTTTTTTTTTGAGTGTGTGTGTATGTTTATTGCAGTGTGTGTGTGTATGTGTGTGTGTGTGTGTGTGTGTGTGTGCGCGTGCAACAGGGGATCTACTTGAAAGACTATAGTCTTAATTATGGAGTCTGTGGTACTAGGTTAGAGTTAGAAGATTGAATATTGTATGTTTTAGTGTGGGTGGCAATTCATTTCAAAATAAAGCAATAATAAAGCTGGTTTCTTTTTTTTATTTTAAAAATTATTTTTAGAAGAACTCCACTGTATTCTAGGTGTCAAAGGTGTGCTGTTTGAAAGCTTCTACAAAGAAAACACATGAATAAAATTGTTTAAGAGCCCAAATTGTTCACAGAATTTATGCAGAGATGAGTACATTTGCCAATAGATACCCCTAAAGGCAAAATAGTTGGAAATTGACTCCCCAGTTACTTAACCTGACTAGTGTAAGGTGGTGTGTTTCCCCCGCAACTGGAATAACACCATTAACTACTTAAAGGGTTGTAAGGAAGGCAGGGCTTGTTTCAGGTGGTAGGGATGAGATCAGCTGTTGCTAGGGAGACGCAGAGCTTCCAGTTTCTGAGTTCTATTAGGTAAATAGGTAGGGCACATATCTGCAGTTGAACCCTGTTAAAGGTATATTTATCAATAAATGCAAAATATTTATGTATAAATAATTTTTGACAACCTATAATAATATGGTGGGAAACTTTACTTTTCCAAGGAAACTTCTTCATTGCCACATTTTATTGTTGTTGAATAATTTTCCACTAGTGTCTGATTCTTTGTGATTCCTTGTGTGTGTGTGTGTGTGTGTGTGTGTGTGTGTGTGTGTGTGTGTGTGTGTTTAAATGCAATCAGGGTTAAGTGACTGGCCCAGAGTCACACAGCTAGTGTTTGAGGTCAGATTTGAATTCAGGTCCTCCTAACTCCAGGGCTGGAGCTCTATCCACTGTACCACCCAGCTGGCCCCTTTTGGGGTTTTCTTTTTAAAGATACAGGAGTGGTTTGCCATTCCCTTCTCCAGCTCATCTTACAGATGAGGGAACTGAGGCAAGAAGGGTTAAGTGGCTTGCCCAGGGTCACACAGCTAGCAAGTGTCTGAGGCCAGATTTGAACTCAACAAGAGTCTTCCTGGCTCTAGGCCTGGCACCCCATCCGCTGTACCACATAGCTGCCTTCCAGCAGGTAACAAATGTACTTTATGTACACTCCTTCCATTGCCAGAGTTTTTTGAAATTGATATTTAGAAAGATCTTTAATGTTTGCAAAGCCTTGTATTTACATGGTCTCATTTGAACCTTATGGTTTATTGGAATGAGCTTTGACTTGATGGGTCAGGAGACTGTTTCAAATCTCAACGTCCATACTTATGCAGCTGTGTGACCCCAGTCAAGTCACTTAGCTTTAGCAAGATTGAATCTCCTGATTTGTAAAAGGGAGGGAAGTATATGATAACATTCGTTTAGCCCTTACCTCAAAGGGCCAATTGTATGGGACTCTGTCCTCATTGGTGGAGATTGATTATTCAGTGTGCTGTGCCTGAGTGAAAGGTGGACAGAGTTGTCAGGAGTAGAGAGAAGAAAGATCCAGGTTCTTCTTACTTCCAAATTGGAGAAAGAAGATTCTCAATGCCAACCTCTCTTCAGGTTGCTTAAGTGAAAGAAAGAAAGGCTCTGGAGAGAAGGGGACATGGGAGGAGCTAGCAATCTCTAACATCTCTCTGATCAGGCATGGGGAACCTGCGGCCTAGAGGCCTGTGTGGCCCTCTAGTCCTCAGGTGCAGCCCTTTGACTGAATCCAAACCACACTTGAGGACCTAGGGGCTCACATGTGACCTTGAGGCCGCAGGTTCCCCACTCTCCCTAGCTTGCTAGATCAGACTGGGAATTTTCCCCTTCGGTGAGATCTGTGACTCTCTCTGTTGGTTCAGCTGAAATATCTTGTTCCTGATGGGAGAGTTCTTTCAATTTGTATTGTCTAGTATATATTCTCATATGCATATTTTCTCTGATTTCTGTTTTGTCATGGACTTCAAATAACTGGATTTCTTTGCTATTTATTTTGCGTTCATTGTGGAAATGGTATTCTGTGGGAAAGGAACCAAGCCTTAGATACAGAGCTTGGGAGCTCTCCCTTCCCCATTAATGAATTTAATTTGAGTTTAGTTGAATTTAGTTGAGTTTAGTTGAGTTTTCATGAGTTTAGCTTGAACCTTAAAGCTACTTCCCTTAGACTAGCACCATTTAAGAGAACAGAGAAGGGGTCTTCCAGCCATCCTATCTTTTAAAGGGCATCCTATATCACCTATAACCATATGAGATTTAACCACACAAGTTGTTTAATCAAATTCAGTCTTTTAATTAATGCAGCTTAAGACTGAATTACCTCCAGAGATAAGAGACAGCATAGTAGGGTAGAGAGCTTACTATCTGAAATAGCTGGTTTCAAATCCTACTTGAAATTTTTACTGGTTGTATGAGACTAGCCAAGTTACTTCAACTCTCTGTGCCTCAGTTTTCTCACCTGTAAAATAAGGAAGTTGGATGCAATGTCCTCTAAGGTCTCTTCCAGCTCGGAATTTATTTATTATCATGTGATACTGACTACAACATATTGTTGACTCATATTTGGCCTGAAATACGATAAACCCACTGCTCCTTTTCAAATTATATAACCATGCCTCTCTCTTCTGCTACTTAAGAAGTGAATTCTTTGAATCCAAGTATAAGATTTTATATTTGCCCACTATTAAACTTCATCTTATTAGATTTATCCAATCCAGTTTAATACTGTATCAAAAATCTGCTGTGCAAACTTTTCTTTAACTAGTTAGCTCAATGATCTCAACACGTAGGAGGCAGCTAGATGGCTTAGTGCATAGAATGCTAAGGCTGGAGCCTGGAAAACCTGAGTTCAAATACAACCTCAAACATTTTCGAGCTATGTGACCCTAGGCAAGTCACTTAACCTCTGTTTGCCTTGGAAATAGCTAGGTGGCTCATTGAACAGTATTTGGCCTGAAGTCTGGAAGACCTGAATTCAAATCTGGCCTCAGATACTCACTAGCTGTGATCCTGGGTGAGTCACTTAACTTGTGTTGTCTTTAATCCACTGGGGAAGGAAATGGCAAACCACTTGAATACGTTTGCCAAGAAAATCCCATATAGAGTAATGAAGAGTTGGAAATTACTAAACAACAATAACAAATTTAAATATATTTGGTACTTAATAAACGATTTTAAAATTTACATGATAGTTTCCAGTTCTTGGGTAAATCAATGTGGCTGGAAGAATTAAAACTGAATTGTGTGCTGATGCACTGGTCAGTTTTACTGAACTGTGTTTTGTTCTTTATTATCCTTAATGACCAAAAATGGCTATCAGGTGAGGGGGAGGGGATATGTTTGGAAATAAAAATGATATGAAGAAAATAAGATAAAAACTTCAAACTAAATAAACTGGCTTTTTTTTTTTGCCTTTCAGTCATATTGATGTTGTCAAATTTGGGCTGTTAAGTCGCAATTTTCTCATCAATTTTCTCATCAATCAGGGGTGAGATTTCTCATCTGCTTGAAAATATTTAGAAAGACTTTGTAAACAAGTAGAATAAAGAGAATTATAGTTCTTGCTATATATGGTTCACCTATTTTTTCAAGTACCTCTTATGTTAGTGGTACCGATAACTACCACTTGTAATTTTGTTTTTATTGCAACCAATACCCATGAGAAGAAAGCATTAAGGAAGAAATAATTTCTAAGGTCTCATGTCATTGCTGCTGAATTCTAGAGAAATAATATCGGAAGGTCACATTTAAGCTTTGAAAAACTTTAGAACTTCAGTCAACGCACTGACAAACCACAGTACCAGAACACTGAAGATGAAATATACCACCTCCTTTCCGTCAGAGAGGTGTTGAACTTAAAATGTGGAGACAAACGTACACTTTTGGGCATGGCCAATGTGGGAATTTATTTAACCGAATTATATTTGTTTATAAAGAAAGTTTTCTTTTTCTTTCTTTTTTTTTTCCAGTGGGGGGCAGTGGGAAGGACAGAGTATAATTGCATGAAAAACTAATTCTAGAGTAAAATGAAAAATAATGATAAATTTTATATTAACTGTCTGTTTTTCACATACACACAACAGAATCCCTTCCAATGAGCAGAGAGGACAGGACCCCTCTAGATGCAAAAGATAAAACCATTTTTCACCAAGAAAATGCATAATAGGGAAATAAGACTATTACTAGTTGTCAGGGCAGGATTAAACCAAGTGTTAGGCCTTCTTGGCCTGTGATGAAAAGACCTTTTCATGGTGCTATTACACATGAAGGAGAATGCATCTTTTTTCCCCTTCCTTCTTCTCTTGGTAATTGCATTTTTAGTCACAAATGCCTGTTATCTGCTGGAATCCCACAGGTGGGGATATTGGATTTCTGCAGACGATTTGATACCTCAGCCTAGCTCTGGGATCCTTTGTGGTTCCAAATGCCACTTTAGCTGTGCCTGTAGCTTGCAATATGTTTACTCAACTCTTTTTTTAAAAAGCTCTATTTCTTTCAAAGGTGAGGTGCATAGATTTTAAAAGGATACTCAAACTGTGTTTTGTATAATGCTTTGCTTCCTACTTACATAAGCAGAGATGATTAAAATTCAAAGAACTTAAAAAAACACCCCACAATCCTTTCTTTGTAACATTGATGGTATTCAGTGAATGATACAATTTACTTAAATTGTAGAGTGAAATTTGTAGAGTTCTCACTTGCAAATTACTCACCTCTTTCCCCTTGCAATACTCACCCAACACTCCTCTTAATACTCTCTCAACACTGTTTGTCCTTGGGATTCTAAAGAAGGTGTGTCTTGCTTTAAAAAAATTAAAAACAACAACTAAACTTGATATGTAGAAATTCACGTTAGAAAAGAATTCACAGCAGGACTTTTTAAACAGAGGGCTCCCCTGATGCATTTAAAATACGATTTGGCTTATAAAAATGTGATTTACATTCCACTTTTTTGGAACAGGTCTATTGTGTAAGATGAGATATTTGTACTGCATAGTAAGATAGAAGTAGAATAAAATTTACATGTGAAAACTGACACACAAATGTATAGATGTTTTTCAAAAGGTGAGTGGGACCCACAAAAACTCTTTAGTCAGTAATAACATTAGTTCCACCAGTCTTTCTGCCCTTATATGGTACTAATAGCTCATATCATTAAGCTTGTGTTATGTTTGTTGTCTCGTTTATAACAACGGTAATAACAGAATCATGGAGCTATAGCCAGAAGCTGGCTAGTCTCGCTCTTACATTTTACAGATAAGAAAACTGAGGTTCCTAAAGGACAAGATGTGAGCCCTGATTCTTTGACTTGGTATCTTTGATTTTCTCCACTGTGCTACATTGCCTTCCAGAATAGTTCAGATTACTTCATGAGCAAAATTTCATTTGACCTTGGCAGCCGCTCAGAGAGGTTATCAATAAGTGTCCTAGCTCATCATACATAACTGACTTTTGCCTCTTTTTTGGATCCCCAGTGCTTAGCACAGTGCCTGGCACATAGCTGGTGCTTGATAAACATGTATTGATTTATTGATTAAATTAGATTGCTTCGTATTTCATTAAGTTGAACATAAAAGCACTTTGAAGGTGTCGGAATCCAAGCCTTAAGCAGGTTCAAGATTTAAAATGCAATGAGCATTTAGGAGCATATAATACAATTAAAACTAACTTCACTAAGGTAAGATGAAGAGGAATATATTTCCAAAGCTAAAAGAGATAAAATACCACCTCCTAGTCACCACAGAAAATAACTGGAGCAGGAAGAGATTTCCCATTCTGATAACTCCCCTAGACTAAAACTTTTTTATGCTTCAAACTCATGGTTTTATAAAGTACGATGAAGAGAGGCTGAGTAATGGGGTTTTGATGAAGTAATGCTAGGCAAAGCCAATTGATCCTCTACAATAATGGCCAAGTAGCCAAGGTCCTATCACACAAGTCAAAGACTGTTTCTTTGAGTCCTTGTATCTACTACATCTAACAGATTATGACTTGCACATATTACGTTTAATAATTATTTGCTGAATTGAATTTTAAAATTATGAGGGTGTTTTTGTCATTGTTGGGTTGTTGTTCAGTTGTGTCTGATTCCTTCTGACCCCCATTTGGAGTTTTCTCAGCAAAGATACTGGAGAGGTTTGCTATTTCCTTGCTCATTTTACAGATAAGGAAACTGAGGCAAATAGGGTTAAGTGACTTGCCTGGGATAACACAGCTAGTAAGTATCTGAGGTCAGATTTGAACTCAGGAGGATTAATCATCTTGACTCCAGGCCAACACTTGCATTACAAATTTGATTTAAGTGCAATGTGGTAGCTATAAAAGCTATTGTGATCTAAGGCTACATTTAAAAAAAAAAGCATGGTTTTCAGGGAGAAATTGCATTGTATTCTTCCCTGGTCGGTCTACATCTAGAGTATTTGCTTTAATCTTGGTGCCACATTGATAAGGACTTTGATAAACCAGTGAGCATCCAAAGGAGAGCAACCAGGGTGGTGAAAGATCTTGAGTTCTTGCCATAAAAGCACTGGTTGGAGAAACTGGGTCTACACATTGGAGAAGAGGAAACTGAGAAGGTACCTCACAGTTGTCTTGTAGTATACAAAAGACTATCATATGAAAGAGAGATTTTAGATTCTGTTTGGCCCCAGAGGATGGAAATATGCATAATTCATGGAAGTTTTTAATTGGTAAATTTAAATTTGGTGTCAGTAACAACGCTGACAATTAGAGATGTTTCAAAGTGGAATAAGTTGCTTTGGGGACAAGGTGTTTTCCCCTCTTTAAGGGTCTTCAGGCAAAGGCTGGATGACAATTTGTCAGGCATCCTAGGATCATCGATTTTGAACTAAAAATGACCGTAGAGGCCACTTTAATTTACACATGAAGATATTGAGATACAGAGCAGTTAACTGTTTTGCCTGTTGTCACATCGCTAGAAAATGTCCCCAAGATTTGAATGCAGGTTTTCATGACTACACCATTCTGCCTTTATATGGTAGTTATATTATAGCAGAATTTTATTTTTTCCCACTATGGTTGGATTAGATTTCTGCAAGGCTGTCTTCCAACTCTGAAATTCTATAATTCTAGAATTGAATTGACTTGAATATAGAAAGTTTGATCAAAATTATTTCTAGTCAATATTTCCATGAAAACTAATCTAAAGGGACATATAGGTACCTTTCTCAGTGCTTTTAGGACAACTACTTGATTCTTCTGCCATAATACTCTTTTCCCAACTCCTTAAAAAAATCTGAGTGATTTAGATCTTCTACACTATTTTAATTTGCAAAGTGTTTTGTCACTAACTTATTCATGAATCCTTTTCACGGTCCTGAGACACATTTGTGGTGTTATATAATTTTCTCCCCTTTTATGGATGGAGAAATTCAGGTGCAGAGAGCTTACAAGTCACTTTGTAAATTGTTTAGCACTTCTAAAATAAATGGGTAATCTGAATACAATAATAAAAAAAAAACAATTTTAATAGCCTCGATGTTAGTGATGAAAGGAAGTTAAAGAAGGGGTGAAAAAATGGCTTGCCACCTGGCCATTGCTACAGAAATGACTTACTGAAATGACTTAGTTTGTGCCACAAATGTTTGTGAAATGCTTACTATGTACAAGGCTCTGAACCAGGTGCTTGTAAAAACAAAATAATTTTTGACTTTTCGAGGTAGCTGGGTAACACACAGTGGATAGAGCACTGGGCTTAGCTTTAGGAAGATCCCATTTCAAATATGTCCACAGATGCTAACTTTGTAACCTTGGGAAAAATCACTTAACCTCTATTTGCCTTCATTTCCTCATCTGTAAAATGGAGATAATAGCATATACCTTACAGGGTTATAATGAGAGTCAAAGGAAATATTATTTGTAAATCACCTCAGAAACCTTAAAGCACTATAAAAAAGCTATCTATTATTATTTCAAAGAACTTACAATTTACTGAGGTGAAGGGATGAATAGTCTATAACAACAATAGCATAGCATTTATACAGCACTTAAATACTTGTAAAAATCCTATGAGCTCAGTGTTATTATTATCCCCATTTTACAGAAGAAGAAACTGAAGCTAAGATGGGTTAAATGACTTACTTAGGGTCACACAGTTACCAGGTGTCACAGTTAGGAAGCCCTAAATTCAAATACTGCCTCAAACACCAACATGGTATCACTGTGCAGCCTACCTATGTGTTTGTGTACAAGACAATTTGAAGAGGAACAGAGCACTAATTAGTAGCTATAGGAATGCTTAATGGAGTGACACCAAAGTTCAGAATTCACAGGAGATGAGGACTTACAGAGCTAGAGCTAAGGACAGAGTGAATTCCAACCCTGTACTAAAGTCCAGAGTTGAAAGGAGGAACATTTGGGAAGTTCTAGTAGCTCTGTTTGGATAGAAAGTAGAGTTTATGAACAGAAGTAGTACAAAATAAGTTTAAGAGGTAGGTGAGCCATATTTTGGAGGGTTTTCAATGCCAGACCTGTGAATTCCCATTTTATCTTAGAAGAAGTGGGCAAGAAGGTATAATTTGTTCCTCTACCTGGCTAAGTCCATCAGAGGAGTAATAAACACAAGAGAGACAAGTCAGGATTATGCCATAGAGAAAGAAGCTTTGATAACATTTGCAATCAGTACTACACTCAGGATAGGCCAGCAGAGCCTAAAAAAATCCTATTGGAGAACTCAAAAATAAGTAATGGGCATCTTGGTCTAAACAATGCCAAACATACAATTGGAGTTTCCCTTCCCCCACCGCTAGATTGATCAATAAATTATTTGAACATCGTGTAAATACGCCCAATAAAAGAGACTTGTTTCCATTAATAAATCTAAAAAAAGCCAGTTCAATCAAGCTACTTTTGCTGGTTGGAATCTAGGTGATGAAGAATTTTTGGATTCTACTGTAAATCATAGCAGTTCCTTATTTCATCAATCAAGAGAATGTTTATTTCCTCCTAGGTTCCTTGACTGCTTTTAAGTAAGCTCTTGTCAATTGAAAATGGTGATTGTATCATATTCTTATTGTCCAAATAAGGAGGCTTCCGATTGGTTGGAGGAGATACAGAGGGTTAGTCCATAGAAGAGAAGATTTGGAAGGACACAGTGCTAGCCCTTCAAATATTTGAAGACAGCTATGTGGAAAAGAGATTAGACTTATTCTCTTTGACCTCAAAGTACCAAACTAGCAACAATAGATGGCAGTAACAAAGAGACAAATATAGGGCTACTACCGCAGGGGAAAAATCATTCCCAACTAGTAAAATTCCCCAAAGTGGAAAAGAGTACCTTAAGCGAGAAGTAGGTTCTTCCTTACTGAAGGATGTTTAGAAAAGGCTGGATTACCAATTATATGGCATAATATATTGGGGATATTTTTTTCTCATACAAGTTGGACTAAATGGCTGCTGATATACTTCTGACTTTGATTCTGTGAAGAACTGAGATAGAAAAAGAGGTCCTTCCAATCAGCTACTATTTTTACACTGAATGAGTAGGTGAGATTGGGTTGCAATATAGACTGATAGAGAGATGATAGGATCATAAATTCAGGTGTGAAAAAATATCTTGGATATCTCTGTGAGTTTAACCCCTTTATTTGGTTGTTGAGGACATTGAGTCCCAGAGAGAGTAACTTGCTGATTGTCATGAAGCAACATTAGTTAGAAGCAAAGCCAAGCTTTAGAACCAATTTCTTTGAATCTAGATCCAGTGCTGTATCCATTAAAACATTGTGCTTCAGGTATATGAAGGTATAATTCATATGTGACTTCATACTTCATATATAACTCTGAATAGGACTACATGTATATATGTACATACACAAATATATGGTATTTTTTTTTGCAAAAGTGTGACTCTTTATTCAATTCAATAGGACCAGTACTTATGAAATGTCTGCTCTCTATAAGTCTATGAGTACGGATTGTTTTCAGGAAATTGCAAAGCTTCTTTTTTTTTTTTGCTTCCATGAAAGCAAAGACCCATGTTTTCAATGTAAACATTTTACTATCATTATATTACAATGGGACACCACTGCCCCCAAAGAACTAATGATGAGTACTACACAGAGGACAATGGGGAGGTACCTTGCTGGGGGTGAGCAGTATGCAACGTATAACTAAGAGGAACTTAAAAGCAAAATAGAATTAAAAGTGTCGCCAGGACAATCTATAAGAAGAAGAAAAGATGGGCTGGTCCCCTGGTAAGGGCAAAGAGTGGTATGTGGATAGTCAGTGTTCCAATGGTATCTTTAGTGGATCTGGAGAAAGAGTTGAAGTCCTCCAGTACGTTGTGCAGGTCCTTTCTTGAACACTTTTGGGAGAACATGGGCAAAAGTTGCATAAGATGGGTATGCATGGATAAGTGATGATTTGCATCATTCCCGGGAACTCAAATTGATCCATTCAAGCATTTGATTATGCTTAAGGCACCACAGTGTTTACTCAAGACCTAAGAATGACTGTTGGGTCCCACTTTTTTCTGGTTTTCATGCTTAAAAACCCTATCCCTGCCATAAGCTTATGCCTTCTGTCTCAGGAGGACTTCCACTTGCAAAAATTTTCCTTACTTTGAAATTAAAAGTCTATTTGATTACTGACTCCTGTTTCTAGCCCACTTTGTTTAGCTTCCACCACCCACAGTTTGGAGACCGGTTCTGGTCCAGTTGGCAGAAATAAGTCTAGAAAGTTTGGTTCAGACAAATCACACAAATTACAAGATTTGTGAGATCTTACATAGGAGTTTATTTTTTTTTATCCTAGAGGCAATAGAAAATCCCCAAAGATTATTGAACAAAAGAGTGAAATGTTCAGACTTGTACATCAGTAGTATTATACTGACAATTGTGTGGAAGATGGATTGGAGAGTTATGTGACTGGAGGCAAGGAGACAAATTAGTACGTCATTGAAATAGTCAAAGTGAAACGCAATGAGGGTCTGAATAAGGACAGTGGTTGCCTGGGTGGAGAAAAGGGAACAGATGTGATATGTTGTAGAAATAGAATTGATTATATTTGGTCACAAATTGGCTATAACAGATTTGTGAGAGGGAAGAATTACAGATATAATTAGAGGTTGTATAGCTGGGTGGCTGGAGGTATAATAGTATTCTTTAAAGAAGTGGAAAAGATTGGAAGTGTCATGTTTAGGGGTGAAGCTAATGTTGAGTGTGAGATGCCTATTAAAACAATAAAGATGGACAGATAGAGCAATATAGATAGATAGAGCTCTATTCTATATAGCACATAGATGAATGGATGTAATTTATTAAAATTATACTGAGAAACTTGGAGTTCTTGGTTGCAAATTCACGTTATAATAGCTTTTTAAACATATTCTCTCACTGATTTTCTTTGGGTTCCAAAGTGGGTATGTCCTACTATAAGAAAACTTGATGAGTGAAAACTCAAGCTTATAAACCAGATCCTTTAGTGGGCATAGTCACGTCTCAAAATAATTCACAGCAGGGTTCTTTGAATAGAAAGTCTCTTTGGTGCATTTAAAATATGATTCAGTATATAAAAATACAATTTACATATGATTCTTTAGGAAAACATCTATTGTGTAAGATGAAGTATGTCTATTTTACATTGTAAGATTATAAATGGAATAAAATCTATGTGAGAAAATTACCAAAAGTATTTTGAAATTTAATTGCAGGTAACTGGGTCTCATCTATAGCAGCTAGAGGTTAAGGATAGGACTCAAAACTTTGGAAACATTAGAGGGGACAATTATATACAGTTCATTGCATTTAGTCAGTACATAATAAATGTTTGTTGAATAAGTACAGTAAATTAAATATGCAGGAAAAATGGTTAATCTAAACATGGTCTTTTGGGTATTCTTGAATAGTATGCTTTATCTCTAAACCAGTTTGAATCCTTATCAGAGAATCAATTGCTATTGGGCTTTGTCCAAAGACCTCAGAATTTCAAAACAATTTATTATCAAAACCCCTTATTTTTTAGTTAATAGATAAGATTCTCTTTTAAGTCCTCTGACTTCATGTATTTTCTTACTTAGCTAATAATGTTCCATGAGTACCTCCAAACTTTCCGTTCTCTCAGTGACTCAGTGAAAAAAAGAAATTGCCAAGAGAGCTTTAAAGAAAAGACTTTCTCTCTAGTTTTCTGCTTCCAACTTTCTTGCCTCACCATTCCTGGGAAGAGGTTAAAGATCAAATAGCACTTAAACTCTTGTAATATCTCTCTAAACTTTTCTCTTATAAACAGTTTCCTTGAGTATAAGATTCTTGTGAAAAAGAGCTGAAACAATCCTTTCTCTTTTAATTTGCCTATCTCATATGTGTATGTGTGTGTGTGTGTGTGTGTGTGTGTGTGTGTGTGTGTGTGTGTGTGCGCATGCGTGCATGTGTTGGTTTTGGTGTGTGGGTGTATGTGTTTGTATATGCATGTGTATATACATATGTATCTTGTGAATATTTTCCTTAACCTGATCAAATATGAACTGTAATATGGAAATTAGTAGCAACCAACAAGGATGAAAACAACATCAAAGTCAGATACCACACTGATGATAAATTATTTAAGTTGAAAAGGCTACAAGGCAAGACTAAAGTAGAGGAGAGGGAGAGTTGGTGCTAGACATTTTTTTTTTGCTTACTATTTTTTTCTTTTGATTGCATTTTATTTTTTCCCAAATATATGTCAAGACAATTTTTAGCATTCATTCTTACAAGATTTTGAGTTGCAAATCTTTCTCCCTCCTTCCCTATCCTCCCCTTTTCCAAAAATGGTAGACAATTTGATACAGGATGTACATGTGCTATCATGTAAAACGTATTTCCATATTAGTCACATTTGTGAAACAAACAGATCAAGAGGGGAAAAACACACAAAAAAATAAAATAAGTGAAGAAAATTGCGTTTATCTTTATTCAGGGTCCATCAGTTCTTTATTTGGATGTGGATAGCATTTCCTTTGTCTTGGATCATTGTGTTGTGGAGAGAGCTAATTTATTCATAGTTGGTCATCATAGAACATTGCTCATACAGTGTATGATGTTTTCTTGATTCTTCTCATTTCATTTTGCATCAGTTTGTACAAGTCTTTCTAGGTGTTTCTGAAATTTGTTCATAATTTCTTTTCTTTCTTTTAAAATATTATTTTATTCACCCCCCAGTTACATATCAAGAAAATTTTAGCCTTAATTTTTACAAGTTCCAAATTTTTTCCCTTCCCTCCCCTCTCCTCTGCTGAAAATGGTAGGCACTTTGATACAGTTTATACATGTGCTATCATGTACAAATATTTCCATATCAGTTACAGTGTGAAAGAAGAAACAGATCAAATGGAAAAAAATCCCGCAAAAACAATAAAATGAAAAAAATATGCTTCAATATGCATTCAGAGTTTATCACTTCTTTATCTTGATTTGGATAATATTTTCCTTTGTGAGTCCTTTGTACTTGCCTTGTATCATTGTGTTGTTGAGAAGAGCTGAGTCATTCATAGTTGATCATTACACAGTGTTGCTGATATTGTATGAAATGCTCTGCTGGTTCTGCTAATGCACTGTGCATCATTTTGTACAAATCTTTCCAGGTTTTTCTGAAATCTGCTCGTTCATTTCTTACAGCACAACAGTATTCCGTTACATTCATATGCAACAGCTGGTTCAGCAACCCCCAACTGGTGGGCATTCCCACAGTTTCTAATTCCTTGCTACCACAAAAGAGCTGCTATAAATAGTTTTGTACATGTGAGTTCATTTTTCTTTTTTGTGCTCTCTTTGGGGTGCAGAACCAGTAGTGGTATTGCTGGATCAAAGAGTATGCCAGTTTTATAGCCCTTTGGACATAGTTCCAAATTACTCTCCAGAATGGTTGGATTAGTTCACAACTCCACCAACAATTGTGTCCTAATTTTCTCTCATCTTCCCTAGCATTTATCATTTTCCTTTTTTGTCATATTAGCCAATCTGATAGATGTGAGGTGGTACCTCAGAATTGTTTTAATTTGTATTTCTTTCATCAAAAGTGATTTAGAGCACTTCTTCATATGCTTATAGGTAGCTTTAATTTCTCCATCTACCTGTTTATATCCTTTGACCATTTATGAATTGGGGAATGTTTTATATACTTAAAAATTTGGCTCAGTTTGCTATATATTTGAGAAATAAGGCCTTTATCAGAAACATTTGCTATAAAAATTGTTTCCTACCTTTCTGCTTTCCTTCTAATCTTAGTTGTATTGGTTTTGTTTGTACAATAGCTTTTAAATTAGCTATAACCAAAATTATCTATTTTACATTTTGTAATACTCTCTACCTCTTGTTTGATCATAAGTTCTTCCTTCTGCCCACAGAGATTTGACAGATAGACTATTCTTTGTTCTTCTAATTTGGTTGTGGTGTCACCATATGTCTAAATCATGCCAAAGGTCTGTTGTCTCTAAACATTTCTAATATTTTATTTATCTCCTTAGTTTGTTTCTTGTTTATTTTTTGGTTGGATTTGTTGAGCTCTGATACAGGACAGTTGAGGTACCCTACTAATATAGTTTTGCTGTCTATTTCTCCCTGTAACTCACTTAACTTCTCATTTAAGAATATGGATGCTATACCTTTTGGTGAATGCATGTTTAATATTGATATTACTTCATTGTATACAGTACCTTTCAGCAAGCTCTAGTTTCCTTCCTTAACTCTGTTAATTAAGTTTATTTTTGTCTTCTCAGTTTGTGTCTTGGTCTTCCCTGTCCCCATAATAACTTTCTATGGTCAGATTATTTTGTTGTTGTTGTTGTTTCTTGCTCATCTTTTTTTGGTCTTTTCTTGTCTTTTAAATTTGACCTCTGCTCCCAGGGTGGAAGGGGCTCTGTCTCAGGTTTCTTTTGCCAGTGGCTTCAATCCCTGGCTCTTCACCTGGTGTTGCACTGATGTTGCCTTGAGGCTTTTGGGGGACTCTTGTGTCTGGTGTTGTGTTGAGGGGGCGAGGAGGGGAGTAGCTGGTGCTGCTGGAGGCTATAGGGGTCTAGAAGCTTCCATGGTGCTGAGCTGGGGTCCGAGTGGTGGTGTCTGGCATGTGCTGAAGCCAGGTAGGGCTTTTCTGTGTTTCCCTGGGACTACACTGAAACCTGTGGAAGTCTGGTTGGTAAAGGATGCCTGTTTGCCCTGGGCTGTGCTGAAGCGCATGTCGGTTCTCAGAGCTGGAGTCTGCCAGTTCCCCTGGCTATGCTAATGCATGTGGGAGCTTCTGGTCTTGGTGTTTGCCTGATCCACCACACTGGGGGTCAAGATGTCACATTTGTTTTCTGAGGTGGGGCTTGCTGCTGGTTTGCTGTGCTGCTTTCTGTCCTGGAATGCACTCCCCTTTTACAAGAGTGAGATGGGCCTTTCTTGCCAATCTTCCTAGTTTCTTGATCTAAAAGATTATTTTGCCACATCTTTTTGTTGGTTCTGCCACTCCATGGTTTCTTATGGGGTACTATACTACGGTTGTTTGGAGGTGAATATGGGAGAATTACAGCAATTTACTTCTGCTCCACCATCTTGGTTCCAGGAAGTCTATCTTTAGATTTGTGCATTTCATATTTCCTTTGTGCTACTGTGATTCTGCTTTGCTCATAGAGCACAGTAGCTTCTTGATGATGTGAGCATGCCATGCCAAGCAGTCCTGTTGCCAGAATCTCTAACGTCTCACAATTGATACTAAAGTTCTTCAGAGAGACTTTGAGATTATTTTTGTACTGCTTCTTCTGACCTCTGTGTGAGCACTTGGCTTGTGCGAGTTCTCCATAAAACAGTCTTTTACATAAATATACATTTGGCATTCAGGCTATGTGGTCAGTTCATTGGAGTTGTACCCTCTGCAGTACAATTTGAATGCTTGGTAATTTAACTTAAGAAAGGACCTCATTGTCCAGCATCTTATCTTGCCAGTTAATCTTCATAATCTTCCTCAGGAAATTCAAATGGAAGCAATTCAGTTCCTGGCATAGTGCAGGTAGACTACCCAGGTTTCAAAGACATATAACAATGGAGTCAGTACAACAGCTTTGTAGAGCTTCAATTTGCTAAGTAGCCTAATACCTCTTCTCTCTCACACTTCCTTTTGGAACCTCCCAAATGCTAATCTAGCTCTAGCAATGTGTGCATCAACCTCATCATATACATGGACATCCACAGAAAATATACTCCCAAAGTAAGTGAACTTATCCATAGCATTCAACATTT
Source organism: Phascolarctos cinereus (assembly GCF_003287225.1). Classification (NCBI taxonomy): domain Eukaryota; kingdom Metazoa; phylum Chordata; class Mammalia; order Diprotodontia; family Phascolarctidae; genus Phascolarctos; species Phascolarctos cinereus. Next base: position 121,533,915 of record NW_027555736.1, read on the forward strand.
CTCCACATGCTATAACCAATGGTTTGATATATGGATGGTTCAGGGCTGTCTGGTGGAGAACCTCTGTTTCCTTGGTGTTGTCAGGCCACATTTACCAAAAGCCACAGTGAATTGATCTGTACTCTATTGCATCTCAGCCTCAGAGGCTCCACTGAGTGCATAAACACCTACAAACAAAAAGTCTAGCACCAGTTACTTCCAGAGCCAACATAGTGAAGTAAGCAGCAAACTGTCTTATCTCTCCCATATTCGCCTCCAAACAATGATAAAATAGTACACTGCTGTTTGACCCAGCAATACCACTTCTAGGTCTGTATCCCAAAGAGATCATAAAAAGGGAAAATGACGCACAGGAACAAAAAGTATTTAGCAGCTCTTTTTTTTGGGGGGGGGCAAAGAATCAAAAATTGAGATGATGTCTTTCAATTGGGGAATGGCTGAACAATGGCTGTGATATATGAAGGTAATGAAATGCTATTGTGCTATAAGAAAAGATGAGCAGAGGAATTTCAGGAAAAAAAAGGCTGAAAGACTTACATGAACTGATGCGGAGCAAAATGAGCAGAAACAGGAGAACATTGTACACAGTAGCAGCAACACTGTGTAATGATCAGCTATGATGAACTTTAGCTCTTCTCAGCAATACAATGATCTAAGACAATTCCGAAAGATTCAAGAAAATGCTATCCACATCCAGAGAAAGAACTATGGACTCTGAAAGCAAATCGAAGCACAATATTTTCACTTTTTTTTCTTCCCTGTGTTTTTTCCCTTTTGTTCTAATTCTTCTTTTACAACATGACTACTGTAGAAATATGATTAATATGATTGTAATATATAACCTATATCAGATCACTTGCTGTCTTAGGGAGGGGAGAAAACAGGGAGGGAGAAAAATCTGAAACTCAAAATCTTATAAAACGAATGTTGAAAATGATCTTTGTATTTATTTGGAAAAATTCCATTAACTAGAAAAAAAAGGTAGAGTATCACTTTCTGGTGTAAAAAACTAGAGACACATTGCATACCCATCATTTGGGAGATGGCTGGACAAATGCTAATATTTGATTACAGTGGAACATTATTACTGTTTAAGAAATAAGGGATGGTGGATTAAGAGAAATCTGGAAAGACTTGTATGAATTGATGGAGAGTGAAGTGAGCGCAACCAGGAGAACAATGTACAATGACTATCTCAATGTAAAGTAAAACAACTTTGACCAATCATGATTAAAGGAAACTGATCATGTTGTATTCTTCCCATGAGTTAGCTGGGAAATTATGCGTTAGAGGTATAGAATCAGATATACATTTTCATATATGGCCAATATGTGAATTATTTCATGCTTATACTTATTTCTTACTAAGGATGACTTTTTTAGGGTGAAAAGAAAGGAAAAAAGAAACAAAAAATAAAAATAAAACAAAGTAAACAAAATATAATGTTGGTGGGTGTCACTGAATAAACTAAGGTTTCTGTTCTCTCTTTCCAAGGCAGAGCTGAGTCTTTCTTAGGCCTTTCTGATGTCTCTGTAGGTTTGATTCAGGGTGTGACCTTTTTTGCCTGGTCACAACCTTCTACTCTCTCTATCCCTTTTAATACTGGAGAGCTACATGACACAGCAGATAGAGCACTGGGATTGGAGTGAGGAAAACTTAAGTTCAAATCCGACCTCAGATACGTATTTACTAGCTTAGCTGTGTGACCATGGGCAAGTCACAATCCTGATTAGCCTCAGTTTCCTCATCTGTAGAATGGGGATAATAACAGCACTTGCCTCTCAGGGTTATTGTGGGTATCAAAGGAGATAATAATTGCAAAGTGCTTAGCACAGTGTCTGGCACATAATAAATGTCATATAAAAATGAATTTTCATTATTATTGTTGTAATTATTACTATATCAACTACACCATGCTGTAACAAGTAGCTTGCTTTTTAGTGTAGGGTCAGTATAGTATCTTTTAGATCCACATGTCCCATTTCTCTATTTTGTGGAGTTTATATTAGACAAAAAATCCTTAACGACATCATAATAGCTCAGAGATCACCATTCGGAAAATTCCTAACATTAAGACAAAGGTTTGTCTCTTTCCACTAATTTAAATTTTAGTGGATCCCTAACTAACCCTTGCTTTCTTCAGGATACTAGAAATGTTTATTTAAAAGAAACAGCCAATATTGTTTCTGTCATTGTTTTGTAATTGTCCAGGTGCACAAAGGAGAAGTTAGGGAAAGAGCAGACCTTTATTTGGAATTTCCCTGAGTTCTGGAAAAAGTGGACATTGCTAGCAGTTTCAACATGAGTCTTCTGCTCTGAGGTTCATGTAGAAAATCCGATATCTTTCTTATTTGCCTCAGCTTATCACTCCGTTCAGTTTTTTCTTTCAATTTATTCTTTCTCCTATTGCCCCATGAAGGATGAGTTCCTTCTGGTTCCATTCTTGCAGTCCTAGTTGTCACAGAGATGACATACTCCTATTATCACTGTAGTCTCCATTCCTTTTCAGTCCATGTCATGAAGAGAGCATTTGGCTGTGATTCAAGTCCAATGGTTTCAAATAGTTCTCAGTTTTGGAAGGGAATCTTATTCCTCAGAATCCCCTGGAATTCTAAATGAATCCCAGAATGTCAGTCAGCTTCATCCCTTTCTTGGAGAAATGTCAAACAATTCAACTAAGAGAGCTGAAGGAAATTCAGAATAGGACACAAAAACAGGGCAGTTTGGGTATTTTGTATCTAATTTAATATAGACTTTTTATTTGAAAGAGAACTATGGAATAGAAGGTCACAGTTTTGTATGCAATGTTCTCTTTTTTTCCTTATAAAGGTATTCATGTTTATTGATGTTTAATTTTGTAATACAATTAAAACAAAAAAATCATGAGTCAGATAATTAAGCAGTTGAAAATTTCAACTTTATTCTCATCAACATTTAAAAATATGTTGTGTTTTGGTTTTTGGCTCAGATAGGCCTGACCTGTGCATTTACTAGCGTGGGAAATGACTAGTATGTGGAAACTTCTTCCACAAATGCCAATCAATTATTCTTTTGCAGCTTATAGTCTTATTTTTGTATTTAATTTTTATTTAATTTTTCTTAATTATATGTAACAAAACATTTTAACATTCATTTAAAAAAAAAGAATTTGAGTTCTAAATTCTCTCCCTCCTTCCCTTCTCTCTCCTCTCCTTGAGAAGGCAAACAATTTGTGTCTTATACATACATACACACATATACATAACATATATGTATACACACATATGTGTGTGTGTGTGTGTGTGTGTGTGTGTATATATATATATATATATATATTCCATGTGCAATGATGCAAAATATTTCCATATTAGCCATGTAATTTGTAGTTTTAGACAGTTGACTGGGATTGTTGATGTAAGCAAATATTTATTTTTATATCTAATATATATCTTATATATGTTTATCTAATATAGGTACATATTTATATTCACAATTCTTATAAAACATCTGATAGAGGAACTTATACCGTAAGAGAGATTATTGTCTTTATTTAAAAAATATATTGACAGACAAAAACAGACCTCATTATTTACTTTAATGACTAAAAAAAAATGGATGAAGAGAAGGTGGTGACTGTCACACATTTTGATTTTATTGAAATAGTCTATAAAGCATTCACACACATGGTATTCTGTCAATCCATTTATGTAGGTTTATATATGAGCAGTGATGAAGCTGAAACTGGCTAAATGACTGCAAAGAAAAATAACAAAAAATGACAGTATTTTGGAAAGGTGAGTAGTGGAGTGGTACATGGTCTTTGTCTAATGTACCATCTCCTTTAATGATGTGGAAATAGAGACACATAGCGTATTAATTAAATTTGACAAGGATGCTGATTTGGTTAGCAGTCTCAACCTAGAGGGTTTAGAATCATCAGTTGAAAGTAATGGGAAAAATTCAACTTGGAAAAATGCATATAGTACACTTTGAGAGAAATAATCCATTAACATAAATACCGAGAAGCCTTAAAATTAGAAATAAAGTGTAGGAAAATAGAAACAGAAAGGACCAATAGTCCAGTCATGCTGCTATCCCCCTAAAGAAATAGACTACCATGTATCCCCTAAAACTAAATGCTCTACCATTTACGTTCCTTCAGTGAAGAGATTTTTCTTTTTTCTGATTTTAAGATTTTTCTTTTTGGATGGTTTCTGGATTTTCAGCTTTAGATATGCTCACTTCAATACAAGTTTTGATTGTCTGGTTGTTATGGGACAAAGGCATTGCATTTGTATTCAAAGGACTTGAGTTCAAATCCCCACTCTGCAAATAATTTAGCCCCTATGAACTTCATTTTCCTTATCTATAAAATGATGGTGTTGGACTAGAAGTCTTGTCTGGTGTCTTTGAGTTATAGGTCTATAGTTCTCTGATCATGGTGGATATTATTTTCACCAAGACAGATCACAGTACCTCTAAGCTCAAGTATTCATTGTTTATTCATTGTTGTAACCCAAAAGAGACTGTCACCTTGCAAACAACTTTCTAGTTATGAGTCTATCTAAACTTTGTTAAGCTGATGCTCAGATGACATGTATCCACTCTATTACTGAAAGCATATTCACAACATTTCTAGCTTGTATTTACCTGCTAGACCTTGTACTCCACTGCCATAACCTTAGAAAAACAAAGGTCACCTCCTCACTTTTATAAGGACCAAGGAAATGCTTTGATAGAGGATAGATATGGATAGACATGGATATGTGTATCTATTATTTTGTTTTATTTTGTTTTTACTTAATTAATTTTTAGTTTTCAACATTCACTTCCATAAACATTTTTTTAACTTTTTTTTTTTTAATTTTTAGGCAATTGAGGTTAAGTGACTTGCCCAGGGTCACACAGCTAATAAGTGTCAGGTGCTTGGTCTGAGGCTGGATTTGAACTCAGGTACTCCTGACTTTAGGGCCAGCGCCCTATCCACTGCACCACCTAACTGCCCTTTCCATAAGCTTTTGAGTTTTAAATTTTTCTTTCCCTCCCTCCCCAAGATGACATGCAATCTGATATAAGCTCTACATATACATTCCTATTAAACATATTTTCACATTAGTTATGATGTAAAGAAGAATTAGAACCTATAGGAGGAACCACAAGAAAGAAGAAACAAAACAAAAAATAATTTAAAAAAAAGAGCGAATAGTATGCTTTGATATGCATTCAGATTCCATAGTTCTTTCTCTGAATGTGGATAGCATGTTCCATCATGAATCTTTTGGAGTTGTCTTAGATCCTTGCATTGCTGAGAAGAGCTGAGTCTATCAAAGTTAGTTATTGCAGAATGCAGCTGTTACTGTGTACAAAGTTCTCCTAGTTCTGCTCACTTCACTCAGCATCAGTCCATACAAGTTTTCCAGGTTTTTCTGAAGTTTGCCTGCTCATCATTTCTTATAGTATAATAGTATTCCATTATATTCATACACCACAACTTGTTCAGCCATTCCCCAATTAATGGGCATCCCCTCAATTTCCTATTATTTGCCACAACAGAAAGAGCCGCTATAAATATTTTTGTACATGTGGGTCCTTTTTCCCATTTTTATGATCTCTTTAGGATACTGCCCTAGAAGTGGTATTGCTGGGTCAAAGGGTATGCACAAATTTATATCCCTTTGGGCATACTTCCAAATAACTCTCCAGAGTGGTTGGATCAGTTCACAACTCCACCAACAATGCATTAGTGTTCCAATTTTCCCATATCTTCTCCAACATTTATCATTTTCCTGTTTTATCATGTTAGCCATTCTGATAGGTGTGATGTGGTACCTCAGAGTCATTTTGATTTGCATTTCCCTAATCAGTAGTGATTTAGAGCATTTTTTCATATGACTATAGATAGCCTTAATTTCTTCCTCTGAAAACTGCCTGTTCATATCCTTTGACCATTTATCTATTGGGGAATGACTTGTATTCTTATAAATTTGACTTAGTTCTCCATATATTTTAGAAATAAGGCCTTTATCAGAGACACTGGTGGCAAAAATTGTTTCCCAGTTTTCTACTTCCCTCCTAATCTTGGTTGCATTGGCTGTGTTTGTGCAAAATTTTTTCAACTTATTGTAATCAAACATCCATTTTGCATTTCATAATGTTCTCTATCTCTTGCTTTATCAAAAATTCTTCCATTCTCCATAAATCTGGCAGGTAAACTATTCTTTGCTCTCCCAGTTTGCTCAGAGTACGAGCCTTTATATCTAAATCATATACCCATTTTGACTTTATTTTGGTATGCAGTGCATGATGTTGGTGTATGCCCAGTTCCTGACATACTATTTTCCAGTTTTTCTAGCAGTTTCTGTCAAATACTGAGTTCTTATCCCAGAAGCTGGGGTCTTTGGGTTTATCAAACAGCAGATTCCTACAGTCATTGACTACTGGGTCTTGTGTACCTAACCTATTCCACTGATCCACCACTTTTTCTTAGCCAGTACCAAAGAGTTTTGATGATTGCTACTTTATAATACAATTTAAGATGTTGTATGGGTAGGCCACCTTCCCTAGCACTTCTTTTCATTAAATCCCTTGAGATTCTGGATCCTTTGTTCATCCAGATGGATCTTATTATTTTTCTAGCTCTATAAAATAATTTTTTGGTAGTTTGATAGGTATGGCACTGAATAAGTAATTTAATTTAGGTAGAATTGTCATTTTTGTTATATTAGCTTGGACTACCCATGAGCAACTGATGTTTTTCAAATTATTTAGATCTGACTTTCTTTGTGTGAAAAGTGTTTTGTAATTGTGTTTATATAGTTCCTGGGTTTGTTTTGAGAGGTAGGCTCCTAAATATTTTACAATGCCTGCAGCAACTTTAAATGGAATTTCTATTTCTCTTGCTGTTGGGCATTGCTTGTAATTTATAGAAATATCAATGATTTATCTAGGTTTATTTTATATCTTGCAACTTTGCTAAAGTTGTTTGTTATTTCAAGTATTATTTTTTTACTTGCTTCTCTAGGATTCTCTAAGTATACCATCATATCATCTGTAAGGAGTGACAGCTTTGTTTCTTCTTTGCTTATTCTAATTCCTTCACTTTCTTTTTCTTTTCTTGTTGCTAAAGCTAAAATATTTAGTGCAATATTGAATAACAGTGGTGATGACATCCTTGTTTCACCCCTGATCTTATTGTAAATGCTTCCAGCTTTTCTCCATTGCTTATAATGCTTGCTGATGGCTTTATGTAGATGCTACTTATCATTTTAAGGAAGACCCCATTTATTCTTTTACTCTCTAGTATTTTTTTTTCAGCCAAAGACAAGGTTTATTAAAGTTCCACCATATTGGCCAGACTCTTAGGGAATCTGGATATTTGTGAGCTATTGGCTAAATTATAAAAATCTGAGCCTTTGGCTAGACTCTTAGGAATCTGAGCTCCTTAATGGAAACATGATGGACCTTATATACAGAAAAACTGTATCTAAGAAGGATCTAGGAGGGGCCAAGTAGTCTGTGGGGACTGTGATGTAATAGACTGCCAGGGACCTGGACCATTTGGCTAAGGGAGAATGGATTAAGGGCGGGAGAAGTGGCAGGGGATCATAAAAAGGTAAGACAATGGAGGGCTAGGAACAGAGAATTGGGCGATTGGGTGTAGGAAAGGCCATTTGATAGGATTATAGCTTTGGGTTTAAGTGATAAGGAAAGTCCATCTGATGGGATTATATCTTCCTAGGCTTCCTTCATCAAGTAAGAGAATCCAAAGACAGTCCAAGGGTTTTCTAGGGCCAGCAGACAAATGGGACCCAAATCCATATTGGGCTAAGGGGCAAAGGTCTCAGCAGTAGAGAGTCATCCAAACAGAGTGCTGTGAAAGAGAAGGATCCATTGCCTTCTCCTGCTGGGCCTAGTCCCCTAAAAGACTAAAAAACTGAGCATCGATCCAGGAAAAGAACAGTCAGCCAGTCATCTTCCTTAAAATCTACCAATAGCAGCAACAAGGTGAGTAGTGGTAAAAATAGAAGGCCGCATGTGGCCTCGAGGCTTCAGATTCCCCATCCCTGGGTTATATATTTAGCTCATAGTCCTAGTGAGAGCAAATAAGTGTGGGTACACACACATATATTTTATACACATATATTATGTTTGATGCTTATCATATATATTATGTCTCATATCACATATGTGTCTATATATGCTCTCCATGTGACCATGGACTAATTGTATAAAACTTAATATCTGTCTTTCTATCTGACCCTTTGACCTAGTCTTATTCCTTTGTAAAATGAGGGATTTGTATTAATAGGCCTAAGAGATCTCTTCCGTTAAAGTCCTATGGTTCTATAACTTGACAAAAAGAATCCACTACCAGGAATCATTTTCAGTTGATACCCTCTTATTTTCTCCTCTAGATAGATGCTGTCATTTAAAAGCATCTATTTGTGGATTCAGGGTTACATATACTATTGGTCCAGATCCTAACTTAACAGGAAAGTATATAAGCCAAATCTCAATCTTGATGTTTCAGAATCACCTGATGATCTAATTTTGTCTGTCCATCCCATATTGCACAACTGTCTCTTTTTCTGCCTATAATCACTACATTTAAAAAAAAATTACTGTTTGTGTTTTGACCCCCTGACCCCCTGCACAGCCACAGCCAACAGTTATGGTATGATATTCAATAGGGAACACTGGCCTGGGATTAAGACTAAGACATTAACTTCTACTGTGTGCCTCAAAATTTAATTTATAATTATATTCTCTTTTCTATGATTTCTCTGGTGAATATAGCAGCATTCTGGCAGTCTTATGGATGGAAAGCAAAACAACACCATATTAAAGTTGAGTTTTATAAATAGTAAAGATTATTTTGTGTTTTATAAATTGGTAAGGTATTATAAAATTTACACTAAGCATAAAATTTACCTTGCTAAATCTCTATGGGATGACTTTATTGGTAAACAATAAGAATGTTGAAACTAAAGATTAGAAAATGAGTTTGACTTAAACTAAAATTATTTGTGTCCTGTCTTACCTATGGTGACTTGCCTGTGATGCCCAACCTTTCTGATTTGTTTCTAGTATCATGATACCAAGGCTATTACTCTTCTATCCCTGAGGCTGAGTTTTGATATGAAGATATTCTTCCAAGAATATAAATTTCACAGAGCACTTACGATGGAGAAAGAACAAGGTTAAAGGGAAAAATGGCAAGGTTCCTGGGTCACTTGTTAACTGTAGATGGCCAAGTGACATATTTCAAGCCTCAAGTTATATTGGTGTGGCTTGAATTATTATTTTTTTCCAGTCTGACCACTTAATCAAATTAACTAGATCATTGTCATAACCAGCTTTCACATTGTACTAGGGATAGACCCTACTGGTTCTGACTCAAGACTTGAAAAATTACAGACATCAGCTTGCTATTGCTGACTAACATTTCCCCCCGACCCCTTGCCTAAAGGAAATTGGGGGAAGTTCTAGAAAAAAGTATGGAATATGATTGAAGTACTGGAAAATAAGGACTGACCAATGATGAAACTCAAAATAATTGAGATTTTCAGCATGAGATAAGAGAAAATTGGGTAGGAGAAAACAATGCTGGTTTATTACATGGAAATACCTTCTTTAGACAGCCCAAGGGACTGAATGCGTTTTATACTCATATCACTTTACTCTTTTCTACCTAGCTTCTCATAAGGAAGCCAGGGAACTTGCCTTGGGAGAGATAGTTCAGTAGATCTGGTTGTTAATGGGGTCTCATCATTTAATAATACTAAACTCCCATTTGTGTCATATTTCATACCATTTTCATATGGACTTTCCAATTTATCCTTTATCAATAATTCTTTATAGTAGAAAAAAGGTAGATGATATTGCCCCTATTTTACAGATGGGATAACTCAGACTCAGAGAGAGTAAATGACTTGCCCAGAGCCATAAAGAGGGTAAGTGGGAGAGCAAAGAGTAGAACTTGGGTCTTCTGATTCCTTCATCAGCATTTTTTTCCACATTACGGTACATCAGCTCATGTAATCAAGAAATAGGATTTCTACCTGAGAGCAATTATAGAAATTATCTAGTCTCCTTTCTTCATTTATTTGTTAAAAAGAATGATTCCCAGACAGGTGAAGTGTCTTGCCCAAAGTCATATGTGGTAGGACGGCGAAAGTATGAGTACTATTGGCATTGGTGATAATGTATCAAAAGAGAAAAATTCCAATTGAGCAATACATCAGCCTTATAAATATTTAAGGCAGCAGGGAGTATGCAGGAGATTCAACTCTCTACCTATGACCTATTATCAGTAGTGCTCTTTCTGGGAAACACAAGAGACTCACTTTATTTCTAAGACCAAAGACAAATCATTCTGAAAGCACTCTTCGTTATTTTGGAGTCACCTTCTTGGTTATTTTGCTGTGATACCTACAGAGGAGATTTTTAGGCAAGATCCTAGAAGAGCTCTAGCAGCTGCCAGGACATGGAAGTGGTCCAGGATAGGATGCTGGAGCACTTGGAAATATTCCAAAATAGATATTAGGTGCAGAAGTTGGAAATCTAGAGTCTGGCAGGGGAGTGAAGTGAAGAATTTCAGATTATCCAAGGTAGTCATTGCCCATGGCTCGACAGCACAGGTAAGAGATGGAGGCTCCCTAGCAACCCTTTCATGTTTACTGTCTTAGGTCAAGGACAAAGCCACATGGGGGAGAAAACCTATAGTCCTAGCTTCCTTTGAGGTCCTGGTGACCTTTTTCTGTCTTAAATTGTGTATGCCCACTGTCCATGCTCTTACCCTCATTCTAATTCATACTCTTATTTTTTTTAAGCTCCATTCCTATTCTGCCTATCATTGTGTCATGAATCAAAAATCCATATATGAAGAGATCAAATTCTCCATGAAGAACATGTTCCTAACCATCTGGCCAAAGCCATGCAGAGTTCAGTTTGGGGCAGCTAACTCCCAGTCATCCTTCTGCCAAGACAACCCCAAATACCCCCTGAAAATCATGCCGAAAGTATGGAAAATCAGACTTGTCACCTTTACCAAACTAACTTTACTAATTCACTTTTAGTCACATTTCCCAAAGGATCATAAAAAGTAAAGGTCACCATGAGAGGGATTTTACTGTGCCCTTGCTTTGAACTTGCAGATTTATGAGCATTCAGAGATGGTAAGCCAGCATGTGATGCCTCTTCTGAAATTATGTGATGAAAATGGAGACTGCTGTGGTCAAAATGTGCTGTCAGTGTCATGAGGTATTGCTGTATTGAAAGTATCACCTGAGAGGTGGTGATGCCTCAGATGGAAGCCTTTAGGGCTTGAGATTAGGGTTAGAAAGGAAAAGGAGAGGAAAAATGGGGAGGTGTTGGGTTATTCAAGCTTGTGTTTCTGGAAGGCAGAGCCCAATCTACCTGTCAAAGTTCTCAACCTGATGCGTTTTCAGTGCAGTTATTGGTGATGAATGACTTGGGCCCAACAATATTTACTTGCCAAAAGTTAATGTCAATGCTCCAATGGTTTGGGCAGGAAATGAGAACCCCGGATGTTTCTGGAGTCAGTGAGACAATTAATTTGATTTACATCCATCGCATTACAGAGAACTAAAATTTCATCTGCTCCTAAACATTCGTTTGGGGAGAAACCACATTACTTTAAGTGAAACACATCAGTCAAGCTGTTTATAAAATACACAGTGACTAACAAGGATGGAAAGCCAATAACAGAGCAAAGAGATCACAGATAATGCCAAGACAGGAGAATGCATTATATCATATTGCAGACATTTGAAATAAGGAGATAAACCTTTTGGGTTAAAACTCTGCAACTTTGCCCAGCTAAGAAAATAGGTACTCTCTTGATATCTTTCTAAGACCTAAGTGATAAACCAAAAAGGCCAGATGGCAGGAAGAAAGAAGATGCTGCTTCCCAGGACAGGAAATGAAATTTACTGGGAGATTCAAAGGAAAGAGGCAGAGATCTTTGGGTTGTCCATTCCCCAACCACCCTCCAAGCAGGAATTGCAGGCACTAATGCAAATAAGATGGAATAGATGTCTGGGGAAAACAAATGGAAAATTAAATGTGGCTATGAAACACATACCACATAGGGGCAACAGAGAACTGCTGTGAATTTTCCCATGAGACGTATGCAGTTCAGACCCTTTCAGTGAGCTGTAGGGAACTACAGATGTTCTTGATTTCTGATTACTTCACAGAAAGCTGATTTAATTGTGATTTTTTTAATTTCCATTTTTTTTTTTGGTATTTCTCAGAGTCCACAGTCATTATATAAGCAAGTATTTCCCACTCCAGCTCCATCTTACCTGCTCCAGCTCCATCTTAATAAAATTCAAAGTTATCACTCCACACTCTCACTGGTTAAGGTTAAAAATAAGTTCTGGTCTTGATTCAGAATATCTGGGTTTGAATTCAAGCTCTGACACTTACTTGCTATATGACACTTCACAAGTTGCTTAACCTCCTTTAGTCTGTTTCTTCCTTGAAGCAATTCTTATAAGCTATTTATCTCATAGCATCATAGAGAGGAAAGTGTTTTGCAAATCTTAAAGCACTATAGAAATAAACTTTAATTATGCAAGGGCACTAGATCATCATATACCCATTTTGATGAAACAGAAGACCATACTTACCTATAAATGACAATCATAAATGTTGGGTCAACTACTTTTAAAAGTCTGTGTTTATTTTTTGTGATATGGCCTATGTAATTTGAAGATATATATACCAAAGACTCTAGCACTAAGCCCTAAGCTCAGAGATATCAAAGCTGAACAGAATTTAGAGCTCACCTGACGCCTAACCATGTATTGGTTAGCTCTTGGCTGAAACCATTCACTAAGTTACCTTATCTCTCTTTCCAGGTGAATATGACTAATACAAGTTCATGACACAGATATGGTAGTTTCCAGTTAGGATGATTTTATGTTGGCCTGGGTTCAAGATTTGAATGGAACATAATTTAAGGCTTGTTCTCGTTAGTACCATAAGCAGTTTGAGCCCAGAAGAAATTTGGGGCTAGAGACAGGATATGCCAAGTGAACATATATTGCGATGACTAAGTCATAGAAAAGGCAGAGATGCAGGTATTTGAAGAGAGATCAACAAACCCTTGGATCTCTTATAGAATTTTGGTTGCCATTCTCTTGTGCACCCATCCTGAACTATTTTGAAATGTAGTTAAAGTCAAATCAACAAGCATTTTTAAAGTGCTTATCATGTATCAGGCTCTGTACGTAAATATGTTTCATATGCAACTATAATTTATAAAGTCCAAAAATCTGAATCTTATCTCAATTTTGTATATCCACCTACATGTAGCACACAGTTATATTAATGCATTTTATTTTATGCTAAATGAATTAATTAATGCTCACTAAACTGAATGCAGCAGGCCTCTGCAGGAGACTGAGCAAGTCTGACTTCTTCAAAACCTATTGTCAATATCCTGCATCAGGGTGCAGAATTGGAATGAACAGCATGGAAAATGGAGGCCAAAGCAGGAGTATGGGGGCAGTTAGGTGGTGCAGTAAAGGGCAGCTAGGTGGTGCAGTAGATGCATCTTTGTGTTTGTCAGGAGGACCTGAGTTCAAATCCAGCCTCAGACCAAACACTGGACACTTACTAGCTTCGTGACACTGGGCAAATCACTTAACCCCAATTGCTTTAAAAAAAAAAAAGATACAAAGCAGAAGTATGGCTATTTTATACCTAAGGACTATTTATGCCACAACCTTACCCTTAGGACTTACAGGTCATTCCATAGGTCCCAGGGTAAATTTCTTTTTATGCGTCTTCTCCTCTAATGAGAATATGAACTCCTTGCAAGTTAAAGCAGTCTCAGGTTTTCTGTTTGTAGACCTAGGCCTCAGCAAAGTACTTGGAATACAGAGGTAGAAAACCTGTGGCCTCAAGGCCACATGTTGCCTTCTAGGTCCTTGGGTGCAGCCTTTTGGTTGAGTCCAAGTTTTACAGAACCAATCCTTTTGGGATTTGTTCTGTGAAGTTTGGATTCAGTCTAAGGGCCACACTTTTGGACCTAGAGGGCCACATGTGGCCTTGAGTCCACAGGTTCCCCACCCTTTGCATAGGGTTAGAAAATAAATACTCATTCATTCATTCTTTTGAGGCAGCTAGGTGGCAGAGTGCATAAAGCACTGGGTCTGGAGTCAGGGAAATCTGATCTCAGATACTCACTAGCTGTATGACATTGGGTAAGTCACTTAAGCATTTTCTGCCTTAGTTTCCTCAGCTGTGAAATGGAGAACATAATAGTACACATATTATAGGGTTGTTATGAGGATCAAATTAAATAATGTTTGTGGAATTCCTCGCACATAGGATGCACTTAGTAAATGCTTATTTCCTCCCTTTCCCTTTCGTTCCTTCATTCATCCATACCAAATTAGTGCTGTTACCATTAAGTATAAGGAATGCACCATAGATTTATATTTAAAAGATCATTTAGTATTTCCATTTTATAGGTGAAGAAAACTGGGATTTGGAAAGGTTAAATGTGACCCAATGTCAAAGCTAGAATTCAAAAGCAAGTCCATTGATTCCAAAACCATAACTTTTTCCACTATATAATTATGCCTTTGATGCAGAGAGGGTAGGTTCATGTAAAGACCTGGGAGAGAGAGATGAGAATTATGAGAGGGAGAGAGGTGTATGTAAAGAGGGGAAAGGGAGGGATGTCAGCTGTATGATCACATTTCATTTGCTACAAACGCAAGTTTACATGAATACTAAATTTAATGACTGATTTTTCTTTCTCCTCTGGAAATTAAAAAAAATCAACAAAACAAAACAAAGCAAATCTTTTTCTAATCTATTTCTTTGCCCCACCCTCTCCATTTACACAAAATGAGAAATGGAGCAGCTTAGTCCATGTTGGCACGTTGCCATAGAGACTGCATCCATGTGATCTGAAGGCATGACTCACTGCTGCAGGAGCCTCAGAACTTAATTATTTATTAATAGGCTTTTACCAGGGCAGTCTCCAGAGATGGAACATCTTGTTTCCAAGTCTGGGATAACAGTGAGAAATAAAGGCAGAAATACTGTGCAATTACAAATAATTAATTAGGACTTCTGTAAATGCACCAACAAACATGTATCAGAAATGGCAGTTGAGGGAGCTGGGATGACACTGGTGTTTGTGAAAAGAAAGGAAGATGTAGTGGGTGTTTTCCTCCCTATTCTGTGCCTTTCCTGTCTCTCTCTTCTGCCTCTGGAAGAATATCCCACAGCACAGTCAGGCCTTTTATATGTAACACGTTAATGGAGATGATTTACTGTAGTGAAGTAAGACTCAACTTGCTCTAAGATTTGCAGTTTTGTTTTATTTTTGTCATCTTGTCATTTGTTTCATTATATCTCTTCCCCCAGCCCCCCTTATTACACCCAACACATATTTGAATGAATGAATAAATTAAGAGCAGCCTAGTGAAAAGTCCAGAAAATAATGCCAAAGGATGTTCAGTGTTAGGCAGAACTGGAGATCTATAACGATGGGGTGAATAGGAATTTATTTCTGAGTATAACAACTTTTTAATTCAGGAAAGGTATTTTCTTCCTCTGTGAAGTTTAAATAGTCCATTTCTTTAATGAAATGGAATGGCAAAAGCCTACAGGTAGATTTGAGGAAACAAAATTGATTCATAGAAAGAATGGATCCTATGGGCTAGCAAGTTGGATTAACGACCTCAAAGGTCCTTCTAACTTGAAGAATTTATGATGTTAGAAACATTTTTAAAACTTCCGTGAACAAGACATAAGAAATACAAATTCTTCAAGAAACACGACCCCAAAGTATGTTGTTATGCCCTGAAAAAAATGTTCTCCATCATGCCTCCACTTAAAGTATCCAGCTGACTGAAAAAAAGACTGGATAATGTTCCCCAAAAATGCCACATTATGGACCAAGTGTTGGGCCAATAAATATGAACATCTGCATGTTTATAAATTTATAATTTTATAAATATCTCCTTTATAAATATATCATCTTATCTATACGACATTTGGAAAATAACTTTACCTCTTCAGACACTATTCTCCTAATCTGTAATATATAGAGGTTGGATTAGAAGACCTTTACGTTCATTACTAGATTTAATATTCTATGAATGACTATGATTCCGAATTTCTTCTTATTGGCCTTCTTGCGAATCTTTCCACCCAGAAGCCATCAGTCATAAGCAGGCCCCAAGCTGACTGAGAATGAGGATCCAGTCTGAAACTGGTCAACATAGAGACTAGTAACCCATACTAAGACACTCAGGGTGATATGTGATTTTATTAGGAGAAGGATTTACTTCACTGACCCAGAGTACAACCATTCTCATCCTGTGTATTTGTTGTTCCTGTTTTAGCATAGTTACTCCATGGAGTACCTACCGAATATGCTGAGGCCTTCTTGTTCTTTTTTGTATTTCATAGATACTACTGTGCAATTTTATTTGATATACTTTGACTTTCATTTTTTTTTTAATTCTAGAAATTCATTAAACAGTTCCTAATGACTAGTTTTAAATTCCATTATGACAGCTTTGTTATTTCCATTATTAATACATCACTTCAGTTTTATGCTATATCTATGTCCTGAATGGGTACTGGTGATCTTGGGATATTTTAGAGAGAACAGGCTTTTCTAAATAACTCTATCTTCACATACTTTTCCCTCCTTGACACAAGAGACTATTTTACTCCCTTTCTTCATATACTTTATGCTTAGTATTCTGTCTGACACATAGGAGGCACTTAATAAATGATAGTTGATTGATATGTCATAGATTTGAGAGTTTAGAAACTATACACCATCTTAAACTCTCATAGCATATAGTCATATTGTCCAATAAGATTCTTAAAAGATGTGGGAAAATAAAACATGGTGGAAAAAAGTAGAATGTATGAGTGTGCTTATTGTGTAGAAAGGTTAAAGGTGTCCATTTGCCTTTTGCAAAAAGCAGTGTCATCTCACAGTCTTCACAGAAAAATTTGACATGACAGAAGAAAACAGTTAAAAGTTCCTGCGAGACAATAGGGGATGGATGATAAGAAAGATGGTCTAATTGAATGAACATAAAGATCATAGCATCAATATCAAATAAAAAAGCATTGTATGGATTGAAACACACAACACCAATAACAATTGAAAGATTCAACCTTGACTTTGCATACAGAGAAACCATCAACTACCTTGGCAGAGAGCCAGATAAACAGATCAGGAAACAATGAAGACACTAACAGCTATGACTCTAAATACATATTAAACAATCTGCTACATTTGCTCAATGTTCCACTAGCCATAACATCTCAAAGGCTGTTTTTACTCTAATGTGAATACTTGGGAATTAAGATGGACACAAATGTACAGAAACATGATGAGGTTTCTTTGGGAAGAACAGGATCACACAAAACCAATAATACTATTTCTCCCTTTAATTCTTAAACATATCTACTCAACTTGGTTTCTTCTTTTATCTCACATCACTTAAGAGCTAACTCTCCTAGCCCAGAACAAATAAGTGCTACCAGGAATGTGATATTCTCATTCATAGGGGATTCTCTCAGATTAATCAGGTCTTTATGCATTTTAGGTATCAAGAATTTTTATTACAAGACCAATACTAAAGCATGCTACCTACCTACTGACAGAGGGTGTACTCAGGGAGCAGAATGGGACATACCTATGTTTGGATGTGAACAATATGGGCCTTTGTTTTGTTTGATTAGTTGTATTTGTTATGAGGGCTTTGATTTTATTTCAAGGAGAGGGGGAATTGATATATAAGAAGATACATTTTTACCATTAAAAATAAAATAAAAAATTATCTTGGCAACTCACAAGGGAGTTCAGGTTTTGTGAGGTTGAACAGTAGCAGAAGACATCACCATATTTAAATAAATTATTATCTTTCAACTGTCTGCACACTGGAGGGAGGGAACACCTAAATGCCTACACAGATACTGTGAAAATGAGAGGGAAGAGAGTTCCCTCTTCTCTGAGTTCAATAGTCATTACAATCCACCTTCCCCATCCTACCGTTGGTCTGAGTGGGAAGGTCAGTAAATATGATAGCGTGCAATGTTTTTATCTATCAGTCTTTTGGTAAGGAGGGATGAAGTCTGCTCTGAATATGGTCAAAATAAATAACTACATTGAACAAAAACAAACTTGTTCCAATAATGAGAAGTCATGTCTGATTCATGTAGAATTACTTGAAAGTCATAGAATCATAGACAGAGATTTGGAAGTGATTTAAGAGGTCATCACTTCCAAAATTCCTCATTTTACAGATGAGAAAATTGGATCGGAGAGAGGTTAAATGTCTTTGTTGTATACAGTTGTATACAGTTAAAGTGTTTCAGGCAAAATTTGAACACAGGTCTTCCTAATTCCAAGCCCAGTATTCTATCCATTATGACACAGAAATGAATAAGTCACGTGGAGTAGCTGCTAAATTTAGACCTTCAAAATTGTCTGAAGATGAGCTTAGTCACCATGAGATCAGAAGGAATATGTTGTCATTAAAAGACAGCTAGTTTAAATCAAAAAAAAAAAGGATAGTGATAAACTACAATTTCTCTGGTTAAGCAAAACCACCCTGGGGGTTGGTGCTGGTATTCTTCTTAATAAGAAATGTACAGAAAAATGTCCATAATTGTGGATAACATTAAACTCTTCTTGGTAGTAAAAGGCCAAGCTGAGAGGGATCTGAAACTCTTTATGTGATTCTGGATGAAAAGAAGACATGAGACAAAAGAGTGTCCATTGAATGGTAAGAAATATGATCAAGGAAACAATGGAATAGGGAAAAATCACTGCTTTTCAATCACAACCTTTCTTAGTGTTATTTCCATATTACAGTCTTGGAGGGTTAACCATGGCACCTCTACCAAGTTATTGGATTTAGAGCTAGCAGGGACCTTTGAGATCATCTAGACTAGTGATATCAAACTCAAACAGAAACAGAGGTTAGTAAACCACACCTATGGATTCCTTGAGATCACATATTAACTTAGAAAACCACACATGATTATATAAATAATGATGATATGTCAACACATTATAAATCAGATGGCAACCACATTATAATCTGGTTCAGGCCCCACTAAAGAGTGTGGTGGGCCACACATGATCTGTGGGCTATGTGTTTCACACCTGTGATCTAGACCACTCCATTCATTGTAGAGGTGAAATGGAGGCCTATGGAGAAACTTTCTCTAACACAAGTGGCGCTTTCTCTTTCACAAGTGGCAAATAACAAAACTGGTATTCAAAATAAGAACTTTTGACTCCAAATCCAGAGTTCTTTCCTTTTTACCATGGATTCTATGTATTCCAGAAGTAGAAGAGGAATCTTGAAGCATAAAGAAGACAGTTTTTTTGGAAAAAAAAGAAAAATAATTGCTTGTACTAGTTGTTAGTTGTTCAATTATTTCAGTCGTGTCTGACTCTTCATGACCACATTTGGGGTTTTCTTGGCAAAGATAATGGAGTGGCTTGCCATTTCCTTCTCCAGCTCATTTCACAGATGAGGAAACAGAAGCAAACAGGGTTAAGTGACTTGCCCAGGGTCACATGGCTGGTAAGTATCTAAGGCCAGATTTGAACTGAGGAAGATGAATCTTCCTGACTCCAGATCTGGTACTCTATCCACTGTGCCATCTAGCTGCCTCATGCTATATTATTCAACATGTAAAATTTTTGGCCAGACTACTTCTAAACTTAAAAATATAAATAGTTTCAAGAAGGTTAGATTAATTAATAGATGATAAATGTACAATCCTTATAAAGGAAAACTAGAGACATTTCTATGTTCAATTTGATGGCAAGGAAGGCATCCATTCTCTGTTCTTCCTTCTTGTTCTGCTCCACTTTACTCCACTGAAAAGATAGGGTACTACACTAGAAGAACCATTAATCAGACTCTTCATTATATTTCTTTTCTTGCGTGGAACAGAGGAATGCTTTCTCTAGGCAAATGATCTCTGTCTTAGGCATCCAGGGAGCTCAATGCATGGAATGCTGGATTTGGAGTGAGAATAATCTGCTTTCAAAACCTGACTCAGCTGCTTACTAGCATTATTTTTTTGCAATTGAACAAGACTAAAAATTGAATATCATATCAAGTAGGAGAATTTTTATTGGATGTGTTGTACACAAGAGAGATGGTGTGGAACAGTGGAAAGTGTTCACTTGGAACCAGGATACTAGGGTTCTAGAACTAAGACTAAATAGCTATTTGATTATACAGATATGCCTGTTCCTTCATCTATAAAATGAGGAAAGGGACAAACTAAAGTCTGGTTTCCAACCCTACTATTCTACTGAAACCATGGATTTTTGTGACAATGTACTTGTTTTATTCATATTTATAAGAATAATCTTTTTCAGTCTCTTTTATTGAATCTTCATCATTTTTCCTCCCCTGTGTGAAAGTGTTCACTGGGTCTCTTTCCTGGGCTTTCTTCTACTTTATTTTTCTCTCATATTCATTTTTAACAGTCTTTCTGCTTCCCAGTGGTTCAACTATTAACTCTATGCTCTTGATTCTCAGATCTATATGTCCCATCTCAGCATCTCTCCTGGACTTCCATCCCCATCACATTCACATTTCAGACATCTGTAACTGGATGTCCCATTGATATTTTAAACTCAGCATTTCAAGGCAGAATCCATTGTCTTTCCCTAAAATCTTTTCCTCTTTCTAGCTTCCTTAATTCTTTTGAGGATACCACTATCTTTCCAGTCTCTGATGGTCACAAACTTAGATACTTTCTTGACTCTTCTCTCTTCCTTACCCCTTGTCTCCAATTTTTACCATGTCTCATCAATTTTATCTCCATAATCTCTAATCACATAGTCACCACCCTAGTTCAAGCTCTCATCAACTTTTTTTTTTAATCCAAGGACTATTGTAATAGCCTTATGAATGCTGTTCCAGATTATAGTCTCTCCTCTTTCCAATCCATCTAGTATAGTATAAATCAATCATTTCATGGCAATCAACATTTATATTGTGCTTACAACTGAGAACCATCACCCTATTCTTCTTTTGTAAAGCTTTAATTCATAACTTTTCCCCCTCTATCAAGATTAAATTTGTCTCTGCAATTTCTACCTCTTCAGCATAGTTCTTCCCACTGGGACCTAAAGGAAGTCAGATTCAACTTTCAAATGACAGCTCTTGAAGTATTTGAAAGCAATTATATGATCACTCATAGTTCTTACTTTTGTCCTCTAGTAACTCAGTTAATAAAAATTTACTAAGCACCTACCATGTGCTAGGAATCCTGCTAAATGCTGTGGATGCAAAGAAAGGTAAAAATCAGCCCCTGTTCTCAAGAAGATCAGAGTCTAATGGGAGAGGCAATAGGTAAATAACTATGTACACCCACACACTATATATGACATAAATTGGAGATCATTAATAGAGCGAAGGTATTAACATTAAGGGGATTAGTAAAGGTGAACTATGGAAAGTGAGATTTTACTTGGTACTTGAAGAAAACCAGGAGAGCCAAGGGGTAGAGATGAGGAAGGAAAATGTTCCAGGACTGGGGGACAGACAGTGAAAATTCCTGGAGTCAGGAGATGGAGTGTCTTATTTGAGGAATAGCAAAGACGTCAGTGTCACTGGATCACAGAGGACATTATGTGGTATAAGGTGGAAGAATATTGAAAAAGTGGGAGGCTAGGAAAGGTAATAAGGGCTTTGAATATTGAATAGAGGATTTTTTTTTTACCATTCCCAGATTCTTTCAAATGATTCTCATATTTGTCAATCAAAGGTCCTACATCATCATCTTAGTTCCCTCTGGATGTTCTCTAATCAATGCCTTTCCTAAAGTTTAAGTATAAAAATTGAGCGAAACATACCAGATACTCTTATCTTCTTAATCTTTGGAATTCCTCCTTTTAAAAATGTAAATGTAATATTGTAATAGCTTTCTCCCTATCCAATGCCTCTAACCAAAGATGTTAGCTCTGAGAAGTCAGGACACATTTTTTAAGTGTACTTTTATACTTAGCAAGTGTGTAAGTGTAATATACATACATACAATAGATATACAGTGTTGTATACACTTTTGTGACCCCATTGCCTACATAATGCCTTGGGTATAGTAGACACTAAGAAATATTTAATGGAATCCTTTCATAAATTGCAAGCTATCAACAACTACATGAAAAATTACTTCAAATCACTAAAAATAAAGAGAAATATAAGTTAAAACAAAGGCAAGCTTTCACCTAAAACTTAGCAAACTGGTAAAGATAACAGGAATAGTAATGCTGGAGGAGAATCTTTGTGAAGAAAGGCACTAAAAACACTGTTGATAGAACAGTGAATTGGTCTAACTATTAAATAAAACAATATGGAATCATGAAAGAAAAATCACTAAAAACTCTTCATGGCTTTTGAACCAAACATCCCACTGTTACTAGACATATATAGTCATGAAGTAAAATATAGAGAGAAGGGTCCTATATGAAACAAAATATCCATAGAAACCCTTTCAATGGGGGCAGCTAGGTGGTTCAGTGCCCAGAGCACTGGTACTGGCCCTGGAGTCAGGAGGACCTGAGTTCAAATCTGCCCTCAGACACTTGACACTTACTAGCTGTGTGACCCTGGGCAAGTCACTTAACCCCATTGCCTAGCCAAAAAAAAAGAGGAAAAGAAAAGAAAAAAGAAACCCTTTTGATGATTGAAAAAAATAAAATTATGGTATATGAATATCATGGAATGTTACTATACCATAAAAAATTATTATGAAGAATTTAGATGAACATGAGAAGACATACATGAACTGATGCAGAGTGAAATAAGTAGAATGAAGAGAACAAAATATACTTGCCCACAATAATGTAAATTAAAAGGACATTAAAAGAAGCCCAACAACGAGTAATGTTAATGATAGATATAGACCTTGGAGAAGACATGAGTAAGTACTTCCTTCCTTTTGGTAGAAAGTAAGGTACTAGGTGTGGAGGATGTTAAATACATCTTAAGAGTTGCTTGCTTTGTCAATCTGCTTTTATTTATTCATTAATTTTGTATAAGGCAGGTCCCATTTTTCTGGGAGTAAGGTAAAGGATAAGGGGATAATTTCTAGAAATGACTGTGATACAGAAACAAAAGGCATCAATTAAGCTTAAAAAGAAAAAAAAACTGTGCCTCTTGATTACTTGAATAGCACTCCAGTGCTTGAAAAGCTACAATTCCATTATCTAGGCCTGAAAATCTTTAATCAAGCAAACCATTTTGAAAGAGGTAGATAGAAATCTAGTTATTTTATATTTGAGCACTTATCCAGAATTGAAATGCCAAATTTATACCAATTATAATCCTAAGTCTTATTAACAACTCCATTTCCATAGCTATCAACAGCCTCTCCACTACTCTGTACTCAGGTCACTAGTCCTAATGCAAATTTTAATTTTTGATTGTGTTTTTCCTTAGTGTATTAACTGCCCTGGTGAATTGCCATTTAAGAGGAAGAGAGGGCAAAATGGAAAAGAAAGAGATGGGTCAGGAATATAAACAGGGAAAGAGCTTTAAAGAACACACTTTGCTTTTTCATCCTATACCTTTCTGAGATGGCCTCTAGGGATTTGGGGCTTGTTAAGGAACCAATGAAGTAGTCTGCAAAGTTCTGAGTTGGGGAAATGGCAGGCCTAGCAATGGCTTACTACAGGGTTCTTCAGTCACTGAAGAGCTCGAAAATTGAACCTGAGATTCCTATCCTTCAGCCTTTTATTTGGTGCTTCTGAGCATCAAGTGATTACTTAATTAGGATAGGCTGTGATTAGACTAGTCAGCTTGAGGGCTATTGAAAAGCTTGTCTTCTATCATCTGAAAGTCCTAGCTTTCCTCAACAAAGGGATGTGTGACACATTACACAACAGTATTAATGTAAACTTCACTGTGTTCTAGAGTTCCCCATCCACTATTCTTGTGACAAGATGTACTTTTATATAAAATGTGTTTCTTTCTGTCTAGACACAGATTTAATATATAGGGCAAGGCTTGATTCTTAATGTAGTTTTCCAGCTGTAAGGAGTGAGCCACAGGATAGGTAATAATTTTTGGCAATTTGTGGGTCACACGGGGAGTTATGAATTTAGCATGATTTGAACTCTGGACCCTTTTGTCTCCCAGCCTCTTACTTGTCAGACAGAACCTTTAAAAATGCCAGGTGATGAGTGAAGGGTTTGACTGCCTAGCCAAGATCTATAGGTGGCATTTCTCATTTGTACCAGCACGTAATTTTCAAATCAGAGAAAAGTGTGCACATTTGGAAATTGACCCATATTCATTAACTCAATTGTAAATACAAAGCTTTGTATTAGCAATAAATATGTAGAATTGTAAAGTGACTGATGTATAACTTATGGAACTGGAGGGGACCACTGCAAGTCATTGGGAACTATGCTGAGGCAGAGTTTTTCCTTAAGTTACAAAGCCCTGATGTTGGTGGATTCTGTGTTTATGATCAAGAGACCAAAGTTTAAACTTAAGCTGTGATTCTAACTTTATGACCATGAACCAGTCATTTAATATCCAAGCTCTGTAAATATCCACATGTGTAAAATGGGGAAAATATGAACGTGCTACTTTGCTGTTTTTTTTTTCTACAGCGGATCAAATAATTGATGCAAAGTGCATTCTTAACAGAGTCCTACAGTCCTATTAGCTTTTTGTTGTTGCTATTATTATTTTTCATCATTATTATTATTGAGCAAGTATTCTGCTACTTAAGAAACAAGACTTTTTCTGTTGAGGTCTCAGGTCAAAAACATTCTTAAGGTCACTAGTCCTGCCTTGGCTGCTTCCTGATATTCTACCTGCATATTTCTTAGAATTAATGTTTTTGTCCTCTGGTCTTCTAGTCTCTTGGCCAACTCCTCTATGCTCTCCTTATTTTAAAATCTCCTTGCTGAACACATAATTTCTCTGAAAGTTCCAATTTACTTTGCAATTCCCTCTCCCAAAGCTGTTCCCCCAGTCACTAGTCAATGTTAGCATTTTCAGTATTCATTGTGTTCTTTGGAGAAACATATACAATATATGGGATTGGGAGTAGAGTAAAGGAGGGAGAGAAAACTTTACTATATGCTGAAATCTGGTTCATTGTCCAAACTTTATCAGAAAACTTTAATTTATTAACTCCTAAATTTTAACCTGCTTTCTCTTTATATAACCACTGGTACTGACTGATTTTATTGATAAAAATATGGATGATGAATGCCTACCATTTAAGTCACAATATGTAGTGGGATAAACAATTTATAGGGACAACCAATAGCATGTTTAGAATCTGGAGCTACTATCTGAACCCCTATTCACATTGGTAGATTGGGTCCACAGAACTCAGGGGAAGAAAGAAGAGAAAGAGAAAAATATTGTGTTTCAGTTTTAATTCAGACAACATCAGTTCTTTTTCTGGATGGATGTGGATTGCATGCTTCATCATGAGTACTTTGGGATTATTTTGGATTATTGTATTGTTAAGAATAGTTGTCATTCAGTTTTTCATTGTACAACATTGCTATTCCTGTGTACAACGTTCTTCTGATTCTGCTCACTTCACTTTGTATCAGTTCATGTAACTCCAGGTTTTTCTGAAATCATCTTGCGTGTCATATCTTATAGCAAGAGTATTCCATGACAACTTGTTGAGCCATTCCCCAATTGATTGGCACCTCTTTGATCTCCAATTCTTAGTCATCACAAAAAGTGCTGCCATAAATATTTTTGTACAAGTAGGTCCTTTTCCTTTTCCCCTCCTCTCTTTGGAATACAGACCTAGCAGTGGTATTGTTGGAACAAAGAGTATGTAAAGTTTTATAGCCCTTTCGGCATAGTTCCAAGTTGCTCTCCAGACTGGGTAGATAAGTTCATAAGCCCCACACCAATACATTAGTGTCTCAGTTTTCCCACATTGTCTCTAATATTTATCATTTTCCTTTTTTTTTTTATATCTTGTCTAATCTGAAAGGTGTGAGGTGGTTGTTTTTATTTGTATCCCTCTAATCAAGAGTGATTTAAAGCATTTTTCATATGACTATAAACAGATTTGATTTCTTTGTTTTAAAACTGCCTATTCATATCCTTTGACAGTTTATCAATTGGGGAATAACTTGCATTCTTATAAATTTGACTCAGTTCTCTTTAGATTTGAAAAATGAGGCCTTTATCAGAGATACATGCTGCAAATTTTTCTCCAGCTTTCTGCTTTCCTTCTAATTTTGGTTGCATTGGTTTTGTTTGTGTAAAAATTTTAAATTTTTTATAACCAAAATTATCTATTTTACATTTCACAATGCTATCTATTATCTGATCCTAAATTCTTCGCTTATCCATAGATCTGACAGGTACACTATTCCATTCTCTCCTAATTTGCTTATGGTATTACATTTCATGTGTAAATCATGTACCCATTTTGACCTTATCTTGGTGTATGCTGTGAGATGTTGATCAACAAGTATTTTGTTCAATAAAAAAATGGATGAATATGTTTGAAATAACAAAAAAAACCCACTTATCAGATTCAGGATTCATTTATAATTAAAGTTCAATTTCGTCCCCTCTTCTTTTAAAAATATAAATAATTTAAGCCAATTGTAGTAGCTCTCACAGTTTAAGAACTGTTCTTCAAGGAAATAGTTCAAGGATCAGTAATTTTGTTCCAGTGGGCACTCCTTCCACCAGTGAACATCCCCTCTTCTGTGTGATTGAGTAGATGATCTTAGAAAAGTTGCTATGGCTTTCACCTTCAGGACCCTATGGACATCCTGGGAATAAGCCTTTTTTAACTTAGCTATGCAGTTCCTTAGACAGGACATTACTGTGCCTATAATCAAATAATTTCTAACTTTCTTATATTTTCTGGGGCTTATGTTTTAGTGCCATAGTCTTTGAGAAGCAAGAATTCTCTCTAGGTCATCCTGAAGCATCAGAGTAGGACCCCAGTGGAGAAAGGAAAATAATTCATGAATTATATTTCTGTCTACCCTCTGATAGGCAGACACCTATTTGTTTTAGTGCAGTCATTCTGGTTTGATTGCAATACCTTAGAATATAAGTTATTAATGGTCACTAATTGTTTTTTTTTTTAATTTTGACAGGGGGATGATGCCAACTTCAGCTAGCAGTTTTAAGTATTCCACATATGCTCATAGTAAAAGGCATACTTAATGTCTGTTGATATAATAAAAAAAAAGAATTCATATTGCATTCTGAAATTTTGAAGTGCATGCAACATATGCATGTCATTATGCATTTAAAGATGAATAAGATGACTATCTTCATGGAGCCTACAATTTAATACAGGAGTGTAGGAATTGTAAATAGGAAAAAAATCATCAATCACAGGATTGCAGATTTAGAAGGGACCATAGAGAACATCTAGTCTAACCCATACTTGCATAATAAACCCCTGTGCAAGGAACCCAAGAAGTCATTGTTCAATCTTTGCTCAAAGAATCCTAAAATGGTAAATACCCTTATCTCTGGAGCAATCCACTCTACATTTGGATAGCTCTAATTATTAGGAAGTTTTTTTTTTCTTAGAGCAAGTCTAACTCTCTCTCACTGATGTATCTACCCATTGTTTCTTGTTCTACCTTTGAGGTCAAATATACCTTAAGTATAATGACTCTTCCACATTGCCGTCTTTCAAACACTTAATAACAACCACCATTCCGTTTACTTTCATGTCTTTTATTCACCAGAATAAACAACAACTGTCCTTTACCTTCAAATGATGCTCATGTGGAGCCTTCAGATATGAAGGCCTTTCATCTTGATTACCCTCCAGTAGAAATTCTCCATCTATTTGAAGTTCTTCATAAATAAGACATCTGTAATATGTTACTCTAGAATAGAGAATACTAGTATTGACCTACTTCTAAATACATTTCCTTTACCATAGTCTAACATCACATAGACTTTACATTGTTAATTCAGAAAACACCAGATCTTTTTCATATCAACTGTTGATTAGACACACCTCCTCTATTATGTGTTCATGAAGTTGTGAGGGGGTCCACTGCTGATACACATAGAGAATTTATAGAAATAGTTGGGTGGGGCAGAAATAAGCCCTTTTAGGGGTATATTTTAACTTATAAAGGAAGTTTTTGTGGTTCAACTAGAGATACTCAAGGGTATGAAAGAAAAGGGTCAAAGCACACACCCAGATTTGGGCAGGGATAAGATACATAGGATTTAATCACACTCACCAATGAAACACGGAAATGTCCCAAATCTGAAGGGACCTTGAGTCCTAGGGTAGTGGGTGGTAGTTCACAGTCTTCTTGTAGAAAGCTATTTCAAGAATTTGGTTCATGGTGCAGCAAGCTCTTGCTACTCCTGTCATTGTCACTTCATGTGTCAGGAAAGTTTCTGGACATTCAAAAGCACCAGTATTTAATGGGGAGAGGTGGAATCTTACTCAGGAACTTCTGGCTGGTTTCCCACATCTGATGTCACATGTAGGAAGGGCCTAATCAGCAAAGTTACATAAGGAGACTGGAGTGTCTATTATGTAAGAATTTCTATACATTCTAGAAAATATAGGACATGGAAGGCAGAAGAAGAGGGAGTTAGCTGGAGTCAGGTCAGCCTTGCAAAAAACAAGAATATACCCTTACAACCCTAACAGATTGTTTTTATCCCCTCTAGTCTCCAATTTAATTTTAAAAACCAATTATGAGGCTTTACATATATCCTCATTAAATTCCCTCTCCTTAGATTTAGCCCAACAGTCTAGCCCACCAAGATCTTGACTTTGTTGTCAGACAAGTGCTAGTTGTGCTTCAGAGCTTTCTGCCACGTATGATTTCAATAATAATGATAAAAAGTCACATAGCCCTGGGAAAATCCACTAGAAAACAAAATTTAATGACTCTCTGTATTAGGCTTTTCAACTGTGTCTGCAAAATCACCTATATATGCTATCTTTTAAATCATATCTCTTTATCTCTCCAACAGAAAAACATGAGAAACTGAATTAATTGTTTCACCCAAATCTGGATAAACATATCTAACATTTCATTGATATACTAGCATAGCAATATTTTCAAAGAAGGGAAATGAGGTTACTGTGGCATGGCATTCCTATTACTAGTGAAGGTGGTTTTGAGTGATTACTTCTTCTGTTTATAGATGTTTAATGACCACCAGTTTAATATATTCTAAAATGTTGCCAGGGACTTCTTGGGGTGGCATAAAGATGGAAGAGTAGAGGAAGCATTATAGCTGAGATCTCCCAATGCTTCCCTCAAAACACCTTTGAAATAATGTCTCAAATCCAATTCTGGAGTAGCAGAGTCAACAAAAGGTCAGAGTGAGATGTACTTCCATCTCCAGGCAATTTAGGAGGTTGAAATGAGAGATCTGCAACACTGGGGTAGGAGTTGGGCCAGAATCCATATGATTGTAGCACTAGTGGTCATATTTCTTGTAGTTACAACAGCAAGAGCAGCTTTGGGAGTCTGTAGGCTTGTGACGGTATGGGGATTGGACAATTAGTCAGGAAGAGATTATAGGCCACCTCATGTGCTAGCACTGGGCACAGGACCAGATGCTGTTTATTTCCAGGTCACAGTTCAAAGGCAGAGAAAAGCACCAGGGACCTTGAGGAACAATATTATTCATGATCCCAAGGAGCAAAGGCCCTGAGGAACAGGTTCAATTAAGATGCCTTGAGATCAGGAACCCTTCTTTGGTAAAGAGCAAAGCACAGATAGGGAGAGCAGCAGCTACACCTCTTGCTGGATCACACCACCTTGGAAGTCTGAAAACTTCCAACCTCCCCCTCCCCAGCCCAACCAGAACTAGCTCTGAAAACATCCATGCAAAAAAAGCCTGAAGTTGGGACAGCTCCAACCCCCCCCCCCACACACACACACACCCCATTCTGGGAACAGAGTACAACTTTAACTTAAAGTTCAAAGTGAAGGAATGGACTAAAACAATGAGCAAACAACAACAAAACAAGGATCTGACTATAAAACGTTATTATGGTGACAGAGAAAGTTAAGTCACAAACTCAGAAAAAGGCAACAATGTTAAAGGTACATGCAAAGACTCAAAAGAAAAAAAAAGTGAATGAGACAAAAGCCCAACAATAATTCTTGGAAAAGCTAAAAAGATTTTCAAAATCAGATGAGTGGTAGAGGAAAAATTGGGTAAAGAAATAAGAGCAGTGAAAGAAAATTGTGAAAAGACAATTAATGGCTTGGTAATAGTCATTAAAATACTGAATAAAATAACACCTTTAAACCAAAATTAGTCATGTGGTGAAAAAGGCACAAAAAATCTGTGAAGAAAATAGCTTCTTAAAAAGCAGAATTGGCTAAATGGAAAAAAAAAGATTCAAAAGCTCACTGAACAAAATAATAACTTAAAAATTAGAATTGGGCAAGTAGATGCTAATGGCTCCATGCAACAGCAAGAAAAAATAAAGCTAAGTTGAAAGAATGAAAAATAGAAGACAATAAGAAATATCTTACTGAAAAGCAACTGACCCAGAAAATAAATTGAGGAGAAAAAATTTATGAATTACTGGACTACTCAAAAGCCATGATGAAAAAAGAGCCCAAACATCATGTTTCAAGAAATTATAAAGGAAAACAGCCCTGATAGCTTAGAACTAGAGGAAAAAACTGAAATGAAAAGAATCCACCAATCAGCTCCTGAAAGAGATCACAAAATGAAAACTCCCAGGAACATCATAGACAAATTATGAAGCCCCCAGGTCAGAGAGAAAATTCTTCAAGTGCCAGAAAGAAACCATTCAAATATTATGGAGGCACAGTTACGATAACACAGGATTTAGCAGCCTCCGTGTTAAAGGAGCAAAGGCTTTGGAATATGATATTCTGGAAAGTAAAGGGCTAGCATTATAACTAAGAATAACCTACCCAGCAAAACTGAGTCTAATCCTTCAGGGGACATAATGAATATGTAATAAAATAGAGGACTTTCAAGCATTCTTGCTGATAAGGCCAGAGCTAAATAGAAAATTTAACTTTTAAATACAAAATTCAAGAGAAGCATTAAAAAATGAAACATAAAAGAGAAAGCATAAGGAACTTAATAAATTTAAACTGTTTATGTTCCTATTTTGGATAATTTAATTCCTTATTTTTAAAGGGATAATGTAATTCCCAACTGCTTAATCATTATTAGGATAGTTGGACTCTAAATGGATAGAGGGCACAGAACTGAGCTGATTTTGTTGGGATGAATTAGAGGGATAGGCTGGGAGAAGGAAAAATAGAGAAGAAGAATGGGAGAAATTGTATAAAGAAGTGAACAAGAAAGAACTTTTATAGTGAATGGTAAAATGGTGGGGAATGCTGGAAACTCATTTAAATAATTGGTTTAGAGATAAATATTACATTCACACATACATATATGTATGTATGTGTGTATGTGTGTGTGGGTATACACTCAATGGGGTATAGAAATCTATCTTACCCAACAGCAGGAAGGGAAGGGGATAAGAGAAAGGGAAGGATGATATAAAGAAGGGCAGATTGAGGTAGGGAGTGGTCTGAAGGAAAACAGACTTTGTTGATGAAACAGTATAAAAAGAGAGAGAAAGATGAAGGGAAGAAAATTGGATGGAAGGAAATGCACAATTAGTAATCATTACTGTGAATGTGAATGTAAGGAATTCACCCATAAAATGGAAGCAGAGAGCAGAATGGATTAGAAACCAGAATCCAAAAATATGTTGTTAATAAGAAACACAACTGACACAGAAAGACATACAGAGTTAAAAATGGCTGGAGCAGAATCAATTATACTTCAGCTGAAATGAAAAAGACAGGGCTAGCAATCATGATCACAGACAAAGTAAAAGCTTTAGAAGAGATACTTAGAAGAGATAAAAAGGTATCATAGACAATGAAGTAATATCAATACTAAAGAATTGTGAATCAAACAGCATAGCATACAACTCATTAAAAGGAAAATTAAATGACTTACAGAAGGAAATAGTAAATGTATCCTAGTGGGGGCCTCAACTTTTTCCTCTCAGAGCTAGATAAATCTAGTCATAAATAAATAAGAAAGAAGTTAAGGAGGTGAATAGAATTTTAGGAGAGTTAGATAGACCTTTGGAGAAAAGTGAATGGAAATAATGAGGATTATACCTTCTTTTCTCAGCTGTATATGACACTTTCACAAAAACTGATTATGTATTATGGCATTAAAAACCTGACAACCAAATGCAGAAAAGGATAAATACTAAATGCACTACTTTCCAACTATAATGCAATAAAATTACATTCAATAAAGGGCCATGGAAGCAAAGATTAAAAATTAATTAGAAACTAAGTAATATAATTCTAAATAATGAAAAGCATGAAGAACAAATCATTGAAAAATAAATAATTCCATTAAATAGAATAGAAACAATGAGAAAATACACCAAAAATTGTGATATGTAGCCAAGGCGGTACTTAGGGAAAAATTTATATCACTAAGCACTTACATCAGTAAAAGAGAAAAAGCTTATCAATGAATGCAATTTAAAAAAAAACACTACAAAAATACAATAAAAATCTCTAGTTAAACACCAAAATGGAAATTCTGAAAATCAAAGGTGAGGTTAGTAACATTGAAAAATAAAATAAAAAAATCATTGGATTAATAATAAAACTAGGAAATAATAAAATAGAAAAAGCATTGGTTAATTTGATTTAAAAGAAGAAGAAAGTCAAATGTCAGTCTCAAAAATGGTAATGGTAAATACACCATCAAGGAAGATGAAATAAAAGCAATTATTAAGAGTAATTTTCCTCATTTGTATTCTGAGAAAACTGAGAATCTTAGTGAAATGGATGAATATTTAAAGATATAATATATATATATATGTATATATATATATGTAAATTACCCAGATTAACAGAAGGAAATAGTATACTTAAATAACTATATCTTTGAAAAAGAAATTGAAGGGGCAACTAGGTGGCACACTGACCCTGGAGTCAGGAGGACCTGAGTTCAAATCTGGCCTCAGACACATAACACTCACTAGCTATGTGACTCTGGGCAAGTCAATTAACCCACATTGCCTCACCGAAAAAAAAAAAAAAAATTAACAAGCCATCAGTGAGCTCTCTAAGAAGAAATTCACCAGGACCAGATGAATTTACAAGTGGATTTTACCGAACATTCAAAGGACAATTTCTCCCAATAAATTATTTGAAAATTTTGGTTAAAAAAAACCAATCCTACCAAATACATTTATGACACAAATGTGGTGCTTATACCTAAACCAGGCAGATTAAAAAAAAAACAGAAAAAGAAAATTGTAGTCTCATTTCCTTAACAAATTTCGATGCAAAAAAAATTTAAATAAAATGCTGCAAATGAGTTTCCAGCAATATATCACAAAGATCATTCGCTATGACAAAGTGAGATGTATACCAGGAATGCAGGGCTGGTTCAATATTAGGAAAACTATGAGTATGATTAACCATATCAACAACAGAAACAATAAAAATCATAGGACTATAGCAAAACATGCAGAAAAAAGTTTTTGACAATATACAATACACATTTCAATTAAAAATACTAAAATGCCTCAGAATAAATGCAACCTTCCTTAAAAAAAACTGCATTTATTTCAAACCAAGAATAAGCCCTATATGTAATGAGGATGAACTAGAAGCCTTGCCAATAAGATCAAGGGTGAGGTAAAATTTCCATTTTCACCACTCTTACACAGTATAGTTTAGAAATGTTGTCAATAAGACAAGAAAAAAATAAATTGAAGGAATGAAACAAGCAATGAGAAAACAAAACTCTCACTCTTTGCAAATGATTTGATGGTATACTTAGAAAACCCTAGAAACAGCAGCAACAACAAAAATACTAGTTGAAACAATGAACAACTTTAGCAAAGTTGTGTAACATAAGACAAATCCACACAAATAATGAGCATTTCTATTTTTTACAAATAATAGCCAACCAGAAGAGATATATTCTATTTAAAATAATTCTAGACAATATAAAATACTTAACAGTCTACCTTCCAAGAAAAATTCGGAAACTCTATAAACAATTACAAAATGCTTGTCATACAAATAAAGTAAGTTTTAACAACTGGAGAAATATTAATTGCTCGTGGGTAGGTTAAGCCAATATAATAAAAAATAAAAATTCTACCTAAATGAATTTACTTATTCAGTGCCATACCAAACTACCAAAGAATTTTTTTATAGAACTAGAAAAATAATAACAAAATTAGTCTAGAAGAACAAAAGGTCAAGAATATTAAGGGAATCGATGAAAATTAAATTGTGAAGGAGGTGGCCTAGTAGTACCAGATTTCTTTTTTTTAATTTAATAATTTGTATTATTAACCTTTTCTCCATCACTTTTTTACTTTTATTTATTTTTTAATATAAATTTATTTTTTTTTAGTTTTCAACATTCACCTCCAAAAGTTTTTGAGTTCCAAATTTTCATTCCATCTCACCCCTCCCCCCACCCCAAGATGGCATGCATTCTGAATATCCCTTCCCCAGTCTGTCATCTCTTCTATCTCTCCCCTCTTCTCTTATCCCCTTCCCCTTCTATTTTCCTGTAGGGCAGGATAGACTTCTATACCTCATCTCCTGTATTTCTTATTTCCCAGAAGCATGTGAAAATATATTTTTTAAACATATGTTTTTAAAACTTTAGGTTTCAAATTTTTTCTCTTCCTCCCTCCCCACCCACCCTCATTGAAAAGGCAAACAACTCAATATAGGTGTATACATGTGCAGTTATGCAAAACACTTCCATAGTAGACATGTTGTGAAAAACTAACTCTAATTCTATTAATCCTATCCTTCCCTCCCATTTATTCTATTCTTTCTTTTGACCCTGTCCCTCCTCAGAAGTATTTGCTTCTGATTTACACCCTTTCCCAATCTGCCCTCCTCTCTATCATCCCCCTGCTCTCTTGTCCCCTTCTCCCCCTATTTTCCTGTAGGGTAAGACAGATTTCCATACCCAATTGAATGTGTATGTTATTCCCTCCTTAAGCCAAATCCTATGAGAATAAGATTCACTCATTCACTCTCACCTTCCCCTGCTTCCCCTACAGTGCAAGAGACTTTTCTGTTTTTTTTGTGAGATAATTTACCCCATTCTATCTCTCCCTTTCTTCTCTGAATATCATCCTCTCTCATCCCTTAATTTTATTCTTCAGATATGACCCCTTACTCTTCAACTCACCCTGTGTCATCTATCTATCTATCTATCTATCTATCTATCTATCTATCTATCTATCTATCTATCTATTTATCTATCCATACATATTTTTTTTCTCCTTCAACTACCCTAATACTGAGAAAGGTCTCATAAGTCATAAATATCATCTTTCCATGCAGGAATGTAAACAGTTTAATCTTAATAAGTCTTTTATGATTTCTCTTTCCTGTTTACCTCTCCATGTTCCACTTGAGTCCTATATTTGAAAGTCAAATTTCCTATTCATCTATGGTCTTTTCATCAGGAATGCTTGAAAGTCCTCTATTTCACTGAATAACCATTTTGCCCCCTGAAGGATTATACTCAGTTTTTCTGGGTAGGTGATTCTTGGTTGTAATCCTATGTCCTTTGCCCTCTGGAATATTATATTCCATGCCTTGCTGTCCTTTAATGTGCAAGCTGCTAAATCTTGTGTTATCCTGATTGTGTTTCCACAGTATTTGAATTGTTTCCTTCTGGCAGCTTGTAATATTTTCTCCTTGACCTGGGAACTCTGGAATTTGTCTATGATATTCCTAGGAGTTTTCCTTTGGGGATCTCTTTCAGGAGGAGATCTGTGGATTCTTTCAATTTCTATTTTGCCCTCTGGTTCTAATATATCAGGGAAGTTTTTCTTGGTAATTTCTTGAAAGATGATGTCTAGGCTCTTTTTTTGATCATGGCTTTCAGATAGCCCAATAATTTTTAAATTCTCTCTCCTGGATCTATTTTCCAGGTCAGTTGTTTTTCCAATGAGATATTTCACATTGTTTTCTAATTTTTCATTCTTTTGGATTTGTTTTACAGTGTCTTGGTTTCTCATAAACTCACTAGCTTCCAATTGCTCTATCCTAATTTTTAAGGAAGTATTTTTTTCAGTAATCTTTTGGACTTCCTTTTCCATTTGGCCAATTTTTTTCTCCTCATTGGCTTTTTGGACCTCTTTTGCCATTTGGGTTAGGCTATTTTTTAAGGTGTTAATTTCTTCAGTATTTTTTTGGGTCTCCTTTAGCAAGCTGTTGACTTGTTTTTCATGATTTTCTTGCATCACTCTCATTTCTCTTCCCACTTTTTCCTCTACTTCCCTTACTTGCTTCTCAAAATCCCTTTTGAGCTCTTCCAAGGCCTGGGACTGATTCATATTTTTCTTGGAGACTTTGGATGTAGGAGCTTTGACTTTGTTGTCTTCTTGTGGTTGTATATTTTGGTATTCTTTTTCACCAATGTAAGATAATATAGTCTGACTCTTTTTGTGCTGCTTGCTCATGATCCCGGCCAGTTACTTCAGTTTTAAACTCTTTGTTAAGGTAAGAGTCTGTTTCCAACGTGGAGAGTATACTGTTCCAAGCTTCATGGGTTTGTATGGCTGTTTTCAGAGATACTTGTAGGGACCTGTAAATTTTCAGTTCTTCCAAGGTGGTATGATAAGGGGCAAGGTGTTTACTCCTTTCCTGGCCTGTGACCACAAATATTCCTTTCTGTCCGTAACTGTGAGGAGGGGTTCCTCTCCACAGCCACTCCAAGCTCCACCAGGCCAGCATTCCTCCTCACCCCAGCACCGCCGCCCAGAACTGTGACCCAGATCCAAACACAGGCAAAGCAAGAGATTCCTGCCTCAGCACTGGCAAAGAGATCCCTGGAATCCCCCTCTGATCAACCACTGGATTCCCCCCAGTCTGTGGTCTGGAAGCTCAGGAAGCAGCTGCCCCCGCAGGACCACACTCTTGGGGAATGGAGTTGAAATTCCACCTTCTTCTCTCAGCAGTGACTGAAACAGACTTTTCCCACTGACCTTCTAAATTGTCTTTGGCATTTGTGGATTGAGGAGTCTGGTAACCTCCACAGCTGCCCGTGATTCAGTCTTCTGAGGCCTGCTCCAGGTTCGCTGTAGCCTGCATGCCCACACCACAGTGCACTGCTCTTCCAGCCTGGCGTGATATACCTTTCTAGTCAATCTTCCAGGTTGTCTTGGGCTGGAAATTTGTTTCACTCTGTCTTTTTGTGGGTTCTGCTGCTTCAGAATTTGTTTAGAGCCATTTTTTATGATATTTGGAGGGGTTTGGGGGAGAGCTCAAGCAAGTCACTGCTTTCACTCCGCCATCTTGGCCTTAGTACCTGATTTCTAACCATTTTATAAAGCTGTAATCATGAAAACAACTTGCTACTGCTAAGAAAGAAAGTGGTGAATCAATGGAATAGGTTAGGCACACCATACACTGTAGTAAATGACTATAACAATTTCATGTTTGACAAACCCAAAGATCCAAAAAGGAAAATGACTATGTGAATCTAATGTTTGATAAACATAAAGATCCAAACTTCTTGGGCAAAATCTCACCATTTGACAAAAATTGCTAGGAAAACTGAAAGCAGTTTAACAGAAACTAAGCATAGACAATATCTCACACTATATGCAAAAATAAGGTCAAAATGGATGAGTGATTTTGATATAAAGGGTGATAATAAATAAATCAGGGGAACATGAAAAATGCACCTGTCAGGTCTATGGATAAGGGGAGAATTTATGACAAACTAAGAGATAGAGAGTATCATGGGAAGTAAAATGGATAATTTTAATTATACAAAATTAAAAGGTTTTTGCACAAATCCATTGTAGCCAAAATTTGAAGGAAAGTAGGAAACTGGGAAAAATGTTTACACCAAGTTTCTTTGGTAAAGGTCTCATTTTTCAGGTCTATAGGGAACTAAAGCAATTCATAAAAATAAAAGCCATTCCCCGACTGATAAACAGTGAAAGGATTGAACAGGTACTTTTCAGAAGAAGAAATCAAAGCTATCATTAGTCACATAAAAATGCCTTAAATAACTATTAGTTAGAGAAATGTAAATTAAAACTACTCTGAAATATCACCTCACACCTATTAGATTGGCTAACATGACAGAAGAGGAAAATGACAAATGCTGGAGCAGATGTGGGCAAATTAAAGAAAAAATGTTATTTACTTCCAGAGAGAGAACTGATGAATTCTGAGTGCAGATTGAAGTATGCTTTTTTATTTTCTTTTGTAACATGGCTAATATTGGAATATGTTTTGAATGACTTCCCATAGCTTATTGATATTATATTGCTTGCCTTCTCAAAGACTGGGAGGAAAGGAAAGAATTTAATACTCAAAATTTTTTAAAAAAAGAATGTTAATTTTTTAAAAATACAAATGGGAAATATTTAATGAAATGAAATATATTTTAAAATAATTTTGCCATAATTCATAGTCAGCCTCAATGGCCTAAAGATTACAAAATCTATTTTCTTCTCCTTTTTGAAAAGTGTCCTTTGCCCTATACAGTCCTACAGCCTTTTCTGTTACTTATAATCTTTCAGTAATCTCTAGCACTGGCTTAGTAATCACAATTGTCAGTTCATTCAGGATTCTGGGATGCTCCTGCCTTGTACTTTGTCTGGGTCTGGTAACATGAATTTGCCAAAGGCAACTAGAAGTTCTCTTACTATGCCACTGTTTGT
The DNA here is from genome assembly GCF_003287225.1 of Phascolarctos cinereus. Lineage (NCBI taxonomy): Eukaryota > Metazoa > Chordata > Mammalia > Diprotodontia > Phascolarctidae > Phascolarctos > Phascolarctos cinereus. Next base: position 121,572,672 of record NW_027555736.1, read on the forward strand.
CTTGGGTTTCAACTCTCTGTTATTCATTTTTTCCCCCCTTTACATACCAAAAATACATAGTCATAATCTTTTTTCCACTTTCATTGTGATATCTGTAAATACACACACTTGTGTGTATCATATATTCTATTTCCATGCTTACTTTTCTTGGCTTGAAGGAAAAAAAAAACCAAGAACAAAATTCAAGATATCTTCCAATTTGTCTTTCCGATGGTCCTGTGTGACACTAAAAGGTATGGCTGCTTTTTTGACCTTACTTCCTCATATTTCTTTCCACCTTGATCTTCTGTCTATTCCCTTAGTAACTTGGTTTCTCTCTGATCAGTATCACTGCAACAAAATTAACCTGTCATTAAAAAAGTAATTAATTGTACTTCAGTTTCTCTCCTCCTCCTTAAATGGAGGTATAACATTGCTCCAAAAGCCCTTGCTAGAACTTTGTTTCAAGCCCTTGGCAACCAAAAGCTTATTATTTGCAAAAGTGGAGATCCTAATTGGAAAATGTGATAGAATGAAAACAGTGAATCCCCAGTAATCTCCTTCTAAAATGATAATGTGCTTCACTTAATGAATATTAATGCATAATATTCATGAAACAGAAAGTTTGAACCTGTAGGAGAAGGGATTTTGTCAGTTCCTAAAGCAACATCCTTCTTCATTCACATTTCTTTCCTTACCATACATGTGTGGACCACTCTCCTTTACTCTTGACAAGATGCTATATACACAGAAGTCAATTAGGTTGTATATATTTGTCCATTAATATGGTTTTATGTTTGTTATTTATGTTATTGTGAATAATTACGTATGCCTTTACACTCTACCTTATTTAATAATAAACTCCTCAAGCAAGGACATGTCTTGATATTCCCTAGAGAATTCTTCCCACAGTGATACTTCCCTAGCACAACTCTTTATGTAAAATCTAAATGAAGGGTACAATGCATCCCTAACAAATGATCATCTGGCTTTTTCTTGAATACTCTAAATAGAAATAAAAAATCATTACCATGGGAAATAATAGTCTACCAATAACTCTTCCTTAAGTTAAACACAAATCTGTCAATTTGAGACTCCCACCCAAAATCATAGAATTCCAAGTTTAGAAGGGACATCAGCAGCCATCTAGTGCAACTCATATCTGAATAAAACATTCTCATTAAAGAGCACTCATCAACTAATCATCATCCTTTAGGGAGAAACCATTACTTCCAGAGACAGCTCCTTCCAACAACTGTAAGTATTAGGAGATTTTTCCTTAGTTCAAACCTAATTTACCTCATTACACATCACATTGTTATGAATTTTGCCCTCTAGGGACAAATTCCCAAAATCTAATCCCTCTTCCTCACAAGAAGTTTTCAAGACAACTATCATGTCCCTTCTTTTCTCCTAGAGAAACACCAGTCTTCCAGAAGGATGAAAAGATCATAAGATCATGGATTTAAAGCCTGATGGGAGCCTTACAGATCATCTAGCTCAACCTCTTTTTTTTACATTTGAGGAAATTGAGGTGTAGAGAGGTGAAATGGTTGTTCTAAGTTCATGCAAGTAGCATGAACCTAGGTCTACCTATTTTGGAATCTAGCACTCTATCTACCATGCCTACTTATCATTCCATACTGCCAAATTACTTTAACTGATACTCACATAACATGAATTTAAGACCTTTTACCACTCTGGAGGCTCTTCTCTGGACTTTCAATAGCTTACCCTTATTCTTTATAAAATTCAGTGCCACAAAGGGACTCATGGTTTCTAGTGTGGCCTATCCTTTCTAAATTAGGATGTTTGACTATAAAGTAATGTGGCTTTTGAAAAAAAATACATACACATAAAAACCTATCAGAACTCATACAGTTGAATATTATTATCTTTCAAAATGGTCATTTTGATTGGGTAGGTATATTAAGAGATGCTATTCTTGTTCAAACAGTTTTCAGAATTGATCTTTCAGAAGTGATTTAACTACAGATATACTTCCATTTCATGTCAGAGCATGGAATGGTTTCCTGCCTAAGACAACTGCATATTCTAATGTACTATGCTGAAAAGGAGGTGGTTTTTGTTTTGTTTTTCCTACATATGAACTAGACCAGTATAACTGCTCCCGGCATGGAGGCAACACCGAGAAAATTAGTAAATGGCTCAAAGAACAAAAAAGGAATTAGATTTTTAAAAAATGTCTCATTAAAATGGAGGTATGGAAAAGAACAGTTAAACATATATTATTTTCAACTCAGCAGTGGCTCTTGAACATGAATGGTGTTGATTTCATTGATTGGTTTAATACTGATTGAGTAATTAAGAGAAATTAAGGAATAATCCTATGTTCTCAAAGGCAGCCAAACAGCTGTTCCTGAGAGTATCAAGTTAGGCTCATTAACTGTTGTTTTGTAACCCTTTAAAAAGGCCCCATTGGGCTAGATTGCTTGGATTCCTCTGTACCTTTCTTTTTCTTTAGAAACTGTGAATGGGAGATACCATCAACCTATTTAAGGGGCCAGTAATTCACTGCCAAAGATTTTGTGTCTTTTCATGCCTAGTCAATACAACTGCTGATGATAATACTAATACTGAAATAATGATAATCCAGAATTTCTGGAATGCTTCCAAGTTTTCAAAGCCCCTTACAAATACTCTCATTTCATTCTCACACAAACCATGGGAGGTAGGTTTATTACCTCCTTTTTATACATGAGGAAATTGAGGCAAACAGAAGTTAAGTAACTTGCCCAAGGTCATACAGCTAATAAGTATCTGAAGCTGTCTTCGAACTCAGGTCTTACAGTTTTGCTCTATGCCTTTAGTTTAGATTTGTTGTAGGCATTAACTACATGTATTTGACATTCTTATATCCTGCCACATTTATCAATAGTTTCCATGTACATGGTAGCTTCTCAGTATATATCTGTTGATGGTTCTGATGGCTCATACAGATTTATTGTTATCTTCCTTTTATTGTTATTTGTATAAATATTGCCATATCAATTATAGGTAAATCCTCCCTAATGTGAGCCATGGCCCTCCAAACCCCTATAACACTGTATTTATTCCTCCCAGCACAGATCACATTCTATATTTCTTTATTACATTAATTGTGCTTGTGCATTCCTTCTCCCTCCTCCCCCCCCATTCAATCTGTCTACATTTATTAAGTACCTACTATATGCTAAGCACTAGGAATACAAAGGAAAAAAAAAGTCCTTGTGTCCAAGGAGTTCAAACTGTCATGGGAGAAGATAGACATATAAATAAATAAAAAAGTTTGTAGCAAATAAATACAAGGTAATTTTGGGATATCAGGAAAAGCTTTGTGTTCAAAATGGCATTTGAGCTATTTTAAAAGATATTAATGATTCTAAGAAGTAGAAATGAGGTGTGGATGCATTCTAGGTATGGGAGATCTATAATGTGAGTTTTGGATGTGGGAGATGAAGTGCCACCAATGAGGAATAGCAGGGTAGTCAGTTTGTATTGACCTTAGAAATTGTGAAGGGAAGGAATGTTAGATTTCAAAGGTGGATTGCACTTAAACTATGAAGGGCTTTAAATGCCAAGCTGAGGGCCTTTTTAAAGTGATAGGTAAAAGGAAGGCATTGAGTAGGGCAGCAACATTGTCAGGAATCAACTTAGATAATTATACTTTGAGGCCCTGCCAGGACCATAGTCAGGTTGATGTGGAAGGGATTACAAATAAGAGTCTTAAGGAATAGAGTTCTCTGGCTAATTAATGAAGAGGATTTTGCCTTTGTGGTTTCATCTTTGTCCTGTGGATTCAGCCATATGTTCTTTACATCTGGAATATAATTCCTTTTGTGGGGGAGGGGGTTAAACAAAGCATTAATGTGTCAGGTGTAAAGTGTCAAGTGATCTACCAACTTGCTAGTTATATGATATCAATTCCTATTAGTTGCTTCAAGTATTTTTCTTTCTTTCTTGTAGATTCATGTAGCTATTCTTCCTCCATCAAGAAATGGTGGATTTTTTCTATATTTTGACAGCAAACTATTTTCTAAGTCTGAACCTCTATCTTACAGTATGTACTTTTCCTCTTCCTAAGCTCCAATACTGTATAAGCTTTTTCTGGTTTTGCCTGTCACTATTCGGTGTTTCTTGAAGGCTCCACGTATAGTTCTTAGTAGATTTTCCCATGAGATAAATTCTCTTAGCCTTGTGATCCTAGAATAGGAAGCAGCACATATAGAAAGGATTTGTCAAATTTTGGTCTGGCCCCTGATGTACAGCAGAAAAAGTCAGAACAGTTTGAAAATGATCAACAGGTTCCCTGAGTATTGATTGAGCACTCGCTCTCTGATCTGAGAGGTTTCCCTGACCTCTGTGCAGGTGAACAATAGTGGATGTGTTTCCTCCCAACTCTGCAGCAGACGCATTTTAGAAAAGCTGTATGTGCTTACCTCCCAACTCTGCAGCAGACGCATTTTAGAAAAGCTATATGTGCCTACAATCAACAGTCTAGGTTCCACCAAGTAGTTCAAAGAAGCAGAGCAGGAGAGCCCTTCCCTGTCATTTCCAATTAAATCTATGACAGCCATGTTCCTGTCTCTCTTGAGATTGTATCAGATATTTCCTTGAAGCTGAAAAATGTTGGTTCTCAGCTGTCAACTCTGCAGCAGCAGCAGCAGCAAGTGTTCCATTCAGTGTTTCATGGAGCCCACTAGTTTCATAAAGTTTTGCATCTTCTATCCTAAGTTATTTGTGCTTGCTTCCATTTTTCCCCCTCTGGGGCTCTACTTGCATTGCAACAACAATAACAACATCAACATCCTCATCCTCATCCTCATCATCATCACCATCATCAACAACAACAATGATGGCACGCGCTTCAATGTTTCTAGCCACTTATGATCTCAGTGGCCAAGACACTAAATGAAACAATGGCTAAGAAGACCAAAGCAAACCAGGAGCATGTTCCTTCATTCTTTAGACTCTGCCATTTCTTTCAAGCTATTGTTTCATACTTCCCTTCCCATTCTTAGTCAAATGCCAGGTGTGGAGGAGGGACAAAAACAAAACAAAACGAAAAAAACAAAAACAAAACTGTCTACACATATCGCCTCTGAATTCTTATTGACTCTTTAACCACTTGCATTGCTGCTTCTTACTTCATTGCTTAACTGATACCCATGTACACTAAAGTTACCAATAATCTGTTTTTGCCTTTAGACTCATTATTCTCACCCTCCCCATTGGATCTGCCACTGTGGACTACCTTTCTTCTAGATACTCTCTCCTTTCTGGGTTTTCATAGTCCTCCTCCTACCAATATGATTGCTCCTTCTTAGTATTTTATGTTTGATCATTATTCACATTCACACACTCCTTAACTGTGGGAATACCCCAAGGTTCTAGCCTGGTCCTTCTATCTATGACCCTTTTCTTGGTGACTGAACCAACTCCCATGGGTTTAATTATCATCTCTCTGCAAATGACTCTTGGTCTCCCTTTTGTGTTTCAAACTGGCGTCACCAAATTCTTAATAAAAACTTCTAGCTGGATGTCCTAGACATAACTCAAACTGACCATGTTCAAAACGATAATCATTACCTTTTGCCTCCAGTCTTTCCCTAAGCCATTCTTCCAGCCTCCTAGGCTTGAAATCTCAATATTATCCTCAACTACTCTCTCTCTCTCAAGCCATATATCTAATTGGGTGCCAAATTTTTACTGTTTCTAACTCCACAATATTTATCACATATGTCCCCTTCTCCATACTTATATAGCCACTACTTTAGTTCAGCCCTCCATCCTTTAGCCTAGATTATTGCAGTGGCTTCATAATTTGTCTCCTTTCTTCAAGTCTCTCCCCATTTCAATCTTCCAGAGAGCTGGTGAAGCGGTTTTCCTTAAAGAGATATCTGACCAGGTCATTCCCTTATTCAATAACCTTGAAAAGCTCCAACATAAAATGCAAACTCTTCACATCCTCTCTCCATCTCCCACTTCCATATCTTTAAACTGCCCATGCCTGGAATACACTCCTTCCTTACCTGAATCTCATGGAATTTTTCATTTTGTTTAAGAAAAAAGGCTCAAGTATTACAATGATAAGATCTTTTCTCATCTCCCCTTATAATATGCTAGTGCCCTCCATCAATAACTACCATGCATGTAAACTAATTTATATTTATTTAGCATTTATTCTGCCTCAGAAAAATCATAATTTAGTGGACACAGAGCTGCACTCAAAGTCAGGAAAACTTGGGTTCAAGTCAGGCCTCTGACACATAAGGGACTGTCCAATATTAAAGTTGGCAGGGACAGTACCAACCTGCATTGCTAGAGAGTTCCTTCATTCAGGAATTCTCTATGCCAATGGTACTGATGATCTAGTTCCTATCTCTGTTTTTATTCTGCTGATACTTTGTTCTGTGGATATTTATAAACAGGCCACATAACACAGTGGGAAGACCACTAGATCTAGAATCAGGAGGCCTGGTTTCAAATCCCGCTTCAAATGCTTATTACCTGTATGGTTAGACACTCAAATCCTTAGGTCTTGTTTTCCTCAACTGTAAAGTGAGGGCATTGGACAAGATGTCCTCTGGAAAGTCCTCTAGTTCCAGATCTGTGATCCTGTCTTGTGTTCTCCTGTACAATGTCTTCCAGAGCAGTTATTTCATTTTTTTGTCTTTGTATTCCTAGTGCCTAGCACAGTACTTGCTGTTTAGTAGCTTATTAATAAATACTTATTGATTAATCGATTAAACCAGGGTTCAATTATTTTTCTCTTCACTAGATTTGTGTATTTTGTTTTTAAAACAGTTCCAGGGACATTTTGATTAGGGGTAGGTGGTGAGTACAGTGCTGCAAAGGATGATCTAAAGAGGAGGGATATTGTCATAATGGTAAGGGGACATCCCATCTCCAAAAGAATTCAGATCACCTTTTATGAAGGGAGGTAGAGTTAAGATGAGGGCTATGATGAGGAAGTAGAAAAATGTGCCATCCCAGGTAGGAGATAACTACCCTGCTTCTGGCATTTTGGGATCAAAGGAAGATGGTTCTGGAGCAAGATGGGACCTTAGAGGCCATTTAGTTTAACCCTTCCGTTTTATTGTTGAGGAAACTGAATCTGAGGGAAGAAAAGTAATTTGCCCATAATCACTCAGGGAACATGTATCAGAGTTAGGATTAAACCTTAGTCCTCTGATTCCAGAGCCAGTGTTCTTTCCATTGTAACAAACTGATTCAATTGCCTTGAGTCGATTTTTAGCTCTGCTGGTAACTAGATTTGCCAGCTATGTGTTATGCCTTGAGTCTAGAGATTGGTGAGGCCCCCAAGAGGAACAATATCACCTGGGTCTCTAGGGCCCAAATGACTCCAAGGATCTGATGATTCTGTAAAGGATAAATGTCATGTTCTATAATGGGTTTTTAAATTCCCATGCTGCCATGTTTACTATACTACTTGCTACTTCATCTGAACTCTCTAAACTGGCATTAATTACTTATTTGTTGCTCAGTAGTTGCTGAGCTCATGGAGGGTCAATTTGTCAAAAGGCTGTGATCTGGACAAGAAAAGTACAAAAAATAGCTAGAGCCAAAACAAGGGAGAGGATGTCATCTTCCATTTTGTTTTCTTTTCCTCACTCCACAGGCCAGAACACTGACTTGAGCCATCTTTGAATTGAGAGCTATCGATCATTTTTAAATTGTGTAATTAACAAAAAAGGAAAAGGTGCTTTCTGAAATTCTTCTCTTGGACCAGTTCTAGCCACATTTCTGGAATATCTTTGGGAGAATATTTCAGTTATTGCCAATGTCAACCCGGTGACTCTTGTCATTGGGAATAGGGAACTCCTATAGCTTTACTTGACAAAGTGAACTAAGATTTGGATAACGACTAAGATGACTGGGACATCAAAACTGCATAAAGATAAGTCAGGAGTGTGCAGCCTGGAAGAAGGGGATATGATTACTCAATCAATTAGCCAATCTATAGGCATTTGTTAAATGCTTACCACGTGTCACCGAACCTTATAAACTCTTTGTATACAAAGAAAAAGAAGGAACAATTCCTTTCTCCCAGGGAGCTTACCTTACAACATGTACATTAAAAAAAGAAAGAAAGAAAGAAAGAAAAAGTATTTAAAATATACATTCACAGTAAATGGAAATTTTGCTTAAAGGGAAAGTTTTTGGCACTGGAGGGACAAGGAAAGGCTCTTGGGAACCAGTAACTTAACTATTTACCTGCTATTAAGTACTACCTCTCTCAGTGCCAAACAGTAGTTTATATTTGATTCTGGTGGCAGAAGAGAGTTACTGGAGTTTATTGAGTAGGGAAGTAACATGGACAAACGCTGGCTCAGAAAGTTTCAGTGAATTGTCCAGAGTCATACAGCTAGTAAATATAAGAGCTAAGATTTAAATCCAGACCTAGGGATGTTTCTGTTCTGCCTCTTGATTCACGATGGCTCTTAAGTCACATAACAAGCAAGGGGACATAGGATGGAGTTGGATAGGGTGATTTCTCAGGACCCTTCTAACACTGAACTTCTGTGATTATTTCAGAGATGAGAACAGATGTAACTAAGCTGTGAATAAACAGTTAGCAGGAATTATATCAGGCACACAAGCCTCTAGCATAGCAAGCTTCTATCTAGAGGTAAATATTCATGAGTAGATAATACTCATTTAGAAGGGAGAGAAAATGAGATGAAGGGAAGTGAAGAAAATAAGGACACTTGGTGGCCAAGCAGCAGACAATAAATATCTAGAACTATCCCAATTAATGCGGAATGCCTTGCCATCTTAGGTAAATGGAGAGAAAAGCATGAAACCAGCAACTTCTTTTGAGTTCAATAAGGATGAAAACACAGAAAGAGTCTAAGCCCATTTCCACTTCTTCCCAGATACATATAGATTTCCATGGACTTTAGCAGCTATTCTATGCTTTATAAGGCATAGGGGGCTATATACAAATAATTATTTATCATTGTGGTCAGTTTAAATGATCAGAACCACCAATGCTGAAGAAGAATGAGCTCCTGGCTGTTTATACTTAAGGTGGGATTAGAAAATAGCATTTTAGAACCAAGCCAATTTCTTAGGGGAAAGAGGGAAGTAGGAAAATAAACTTTCTTTCTCAGTAACTACAGCCAGCAGTGGTATCTGAATTAGTAAATTACAACAGCTTTGTATCAAGGGAGATTCCAGATGGCATCATGTTGTTTGGTGTAGGGGTTTAATTGGGCTGTGAAGGAGATTACCTGAAATTTTGTTTGATTACCCCTGGCACCTTAGCCCACACTGTAGATTCACCTCAGTGGCTGTGTTTCCTGTGTAACCAGGTTTGTTTGGCTGACCCAGTTTACATAGACACCATATGTGGGACACATGCTTGCATTTGGTCAGACATCGAACAGTCAGAATTAAACCTTTATGTATAATACCTGTGCCTTAGCTCAGGCAGGTTATGATCAAGATAGAGAAATTAAAGGCCAAAAGTGAAATCCTGTTATTTTCACAGCAACTGTAATAGACTGAATCGATAAGCTTGCCACTTGTTTTTATACCAATTTTTATTCTTTCTGGCAGATCCCCTCCTGCATTAAGTGCTGTGTATTTCAACATTATCTGGGCAGCCTCTGACAGGTCAGCTGGTTTCGCTGTGATTATTTCACACTGGGCTGGAGTCACAATGGTTCACTTTTAGGTACATTGAAGCATCAGATCTATAGGAAAATATGAGCCCCATATCTCACTGGTGGACTTTAGATGATAAATTGTTTGTTCAGAGGAGTAGACACTGAAAGCTGGGGGATAAACCAAGACCATTACCCCGGAATTTGGGGGTTTGTTTGAGTCTTTTCACTGTCGATGCTTCTTTTTGTCAAAGATGAGGAGAGGAATTTCCAGCTGGTAAAATGCTAGATAGACTCAGATTAGACATGATGTCACTTGAGAATTTGGAAAGGGTACTTATGAGGTCATCTATTTCAGGGGTTGGTCAACTATAGCCTGTGGGTCAACTGCCTTTTTAATGGCTCTCAAAATAATATAGGTTTTTATATTTTAAAAATAAAGTTCAGTTGTATTTAAAAATATAAAACAAATCCTTAGCTGACTGGTATAAAAGGAAAAAAAAAGCAAAACAGAAAAACAAAAACAAAACAAAACTCTGGACCAGATTTGATCCTCACCAAACTCTTGCTTTTTTTCCACCTTTTTATTTGAAAAGCATAAAGTGCTATACAAATAAGGTCATTATTGAGATAGAGGTCTATTTGAATGCCTATAGAGATTGAGACTCTACAAATTGTCTTCCTATACATCAGAGTATCAGAAGGAAAGCCATTCTTCCTTATATCTGACCAAAATCTTTCTTGCTGCATCTCTTGCTGTCCTTCCTAGGTGAAAAAAAAAAGACATTTACTATCACATGTTTATTCTTTAAGGCACTTAAAATTATAATCAGGACCTACTCAGGCTTCCTTTTTCTAGGTCAGATAAACCTATGCTCTTTTAGTTGCTCTTTGTATGACCTGATCTCCAAATGTCTAATCATTTTTGGTGCACTCAGCAGTAACAGTGGTAATGTTAGTTTTCTCAAGGCTGACTTGTCAATGAATGCCATCTCTCTTCACTTCCCCCAAGATAAACTTCACAAAACTGAAAGGTCTAAAGGTCTAAAGGTACTTTATAAAGGTCATTAGGCCTCAATTATTCAAGCTCAGATTGACTAGAAAACTGTTAAATATCTACTTTATTTGATTCTGTACACACACTCTATATACTTATTTTTTAAATATATGTTCATTCACTATCTGCATAATACAGATTCATGACTAATTGCCAATTGTTCAATTCATTTTGTTTTATATGACCTTTAAATATTGAATCTTTCACAGTAGTCCAATGCTAAGGTTCCCTCTTCAAATGGTTAAATCTTAACAATTCTAGAAGCAGACAGAGCTATCCATTTAGCTTATAGGAGCTTAAGTTTAGAGCTGAAAATGACCTTATAGGTCATTGAACCTGACCCTTTATTTTGCAGCTGAGGGAGCTTGGGTTCAGAAGAAAAAATGCTATTCCAAATTAATTTAAGAACTACTCATAGCTTCGACAGTGAGTGACTCTGCATGTCTTTGTGAGCCCTCTATGATTAGTTCACACCAAGGTGCAGGTACCAAGCTAAACACATTCATCAAAATGCATATGAAAAAATGACAGATAATTAAAATAGCATGAATTTTTAAAATGCCAAAATACACAACTACTGCATTAAGGGAAAAATAATTTAAAGATGAAACTCTTCTTCCCCAGGGTAGGTAGCTGATAAGTGGGTAGTCATTAAGCTTCTCTTTCCCTTTCTCCAAACTTTTCTTCATCTTTTTCCCTCTGTCATCTCCCTCCCCATTACTATCTCTGATTCATTCTCTCTCTCTCTCTCTCTCTCTCTCTCTCTCTCTCTCTCTTCTCTCTCTCCTCTCTCTCTCTCTCTGTTTTTCTCTCTCTTTCTCGTTCTTACTCTCACTCATTTACTCTCTCGCCCATTCTAAGCTTATTGCCTTCTGTATATCATGTCTTCCTTCTTTCTATGCTACAGAGTTTCCCCTTTAAAATTTCTTAATATGAAACTAAACAACATTTTAAAATCATTTGTTCTAACTACTAAATTGAATTCTGTTTTCTCTTATTAATTTTAGAGTGGGTGAGCAAAATGCCAAAAAAAAATCTAAATCATGATATTTTTTCACTTGCCTTTTCCAGCTTCTGATTAATTTATCCCCCTGTGGGTTACTGACCTTCAATAGAAAATGGCTTTCCCTAACAGGAAAGTTATAGTTCTCAAAGAGCTCAAACTTGGTTAAATCATGTAATTGCTCTGTGCCTCCATTTGTCCATGTGCAAAGGCAATATTATAATACCTGGTCCTCTTTGCCTCAGAGAGAAGCTATGGTCCATAAGCCAGGGCAGGTGGAGTGAGGGGCATTTCTGCTTCCCACTATAATCTGCATCTAGCGTCTGTTTTGCAGCAGGCCAGAATTCAGCAGTAACATTGGCTATTTTTGCACTACTTTAATTTTCCTCTTTTCCCCAAGGACAATGGTATTTTATCAGTTAACCTTGCCTGAGTAAGGAAGAGTTTCCATTTTTCATAGAAAAGAGATTTTCTATGGTTCTTTCACAGAAAGTGGTTTTTAAAAATGTATTTATTCCAAAGTTCTTTGATTAGAAATTTATAAAAATGGGTTAACTAAGTGATGTGATAGTCAATGGAATGAGTATAAGCAACAACTTACAAAGATTACTATGGATTATTCTTCATCTTACTAACTACAGAAACTTAAGACCATTGTTCTCACCTTCCTTTTTCCTCTTTTCTGACTTCATTGTGCAAGGCCTCATCCTCAAGGTCAGCTCACTTCTAGATTTCTTGTTGTGAATATAGGTTTCTTATTGTGACTATATCATGCTACAATAATCACTTTGCCAGTCCTCAGTGATGGGTACAGAAATCAAAACATGGGCATGTTCTTTCCTTTTCCTATGAAGAATACTATCTATTATTTTTGTGATATTCTCCACATAGAAGTCTTCTCTCTATTCCTCTGCTCTTTTATCCCTCACCTGTTCATAGCCTAGAACACTACAGCACAGAAAGTTGAAGAATATTCTTTTTGATGATAAAGTTATAGTATATCTAGAGCAGAAACCTCTTGGAGGCACGTGCTTAAAAAACCTTAAGTTCACAACCATGCCTAGGAAATCCAACAACAAGGGTAGTTTCAGTTAAGGATGAGAAGTAATACATCGGTCATAAGCACACTTTTATGTGTGTGGTAGAAAGCAGGGTGGAGATAGGCATCATGAGAGATGAGGAGAACTGGGAGGCAAAGATTTCAAAAGCTTTCAAAGATTTGTGTAGAAAGGGAAAGATGAATCGGTTACTCAAGTTATTGGAAAGGAAGGACAGTGGTACTAGATGGCATGAACCATAAAGGAAGAAAATTAAGTGATGTATGGTGAGGGGAGAGGGATAGTATGAGCGAGACAGTGGGGATTATTGTTAAGACCAGTGCAAACGGTGGAAGCTAAAAAGAATATTAATCTTGGAAAAGTATATAGAAAATAATGAAGAAAGAAGAGAAGACTTAAGCTAAATTAGGGGATTATTTATTGAAAGAGTAGCAAGCAATAGGTAAAGAAGACTTTAACCAAGGTGGTAATAGTGGTAATACTATTTATGTATTGATTTCCCTGTTCTCCAGCAAGTTACATTCTATGTTTGTGTTTCCAGTGCCTAGCATAATGTCTGGCATATAATAAATACATACTAAATAATTGTGGATTCATGAATTGATTGAGAAGACATTAACTAAAAAGAGAGAATAGATAGGATTTAGAAGTTGGCTGATTGCAAAAGAAAATTGAGGGGCAGCTAGTTGGCATGTTGGATAGAGCACTGGCTGTGCAGTCACAGGACTTGATTTCAAATTTGGCCTGAGACACTTAGTAGCTGTGTGACCCTGGGCAAGTCATTTAATCCCAATTACCTATACCAAAAAAAATTGAGAAGAAAGGAGACAAGGTCATGTTTGGGCAAAATAATAAGCTCTGGTATAAATATACTGAGTTTGAGGTGATAATGGCAGAAATTCAGTCTGAGTTTTTTTTCTTCTTTTTTTTTTCTGGGTGACAATTCCACATGTGGGAGAGAATGCTAGAATATAAACTCTTTGGGAATAGGAGTTGTATGTCTATCCCCAATACCTAACATATGAAGCAGGTGTTTAATGCTTCTGATTGATTGAATGCTGGAAGCCTATGATAGAAAACAGTTATGGATACTTAGATTTAGGAGTTAACTACTTGGAGGTAATGAGTGAAATCATGGTCACTTTCTTTATCTGTAAAATGAGTACCTACTTCATAGTGTTGTGAGAATCAAATGAATAACATATGTAAGGTATTTTATAAACATATATGCACATGTTATATTAACTATTGTTATTAGTCTACGAGATCAAAAGGTCATAGGTTTCAAATTTGAGATCTAGGAGGATGCTTAGAGCTCAGCTAGTTCATATTCCTCAACTCCAAGTTAGAGATTTTAAGGCAAGAAAAAAAAAGTCTGAAGATTAATATTTGGGATAGATCACATAAGAAGAAGAAGAAGAAGTGGAGCCAGTAGATAAAAGTACTCACAAGCAATGGGTCTTAAGTTCTATTTCCCATTCAATTCAAACATCAGTTTTCCAAAACTGATCTTTTATCCTAGAATAATTGTGAAGTTTAGCGAGTAAATATTATAGTAGCCCCTTACATTTCTTTGTGATTTTGATAGTGTAATTAAATAGTTGATGGACCATGTTAATGTTGCTTTCCAGAGAGAGTGGCCCATAGATTAGGTCATACATGATCTAACTTATGAAGACAGGTTAGAGGACTTAGAGATGGAAAGGAACTAGATCTAGAGAGACTATATTGCTTACCTGTGGCCTCACGGTTAGAAAGTAGCAGAAATGAGACTTGAATTCAGGTCTGACTGTAAATCAATGTTCTTTCCAATAGATTTGCTGAACATATTATTAGTGATGGAAGGTTGTAAGTAACTGAGTTTTTTAAGCTGATGAAATAAATATAGGACTGAGAAATGTAGGGGTGACTAATTTAAAATAGAAGGATGATTAATTCAAGAGAACAGTCTAAGCTTTAGGGAACTAAGCAGGGGGGTATATTTTCAGAATAAAAAACCTAATTCAGAGAATTTCTGTGGGCAAGGTTGAAGGGGAAAATCCATAAGTAAGGAGATGAGTTGTTCTGAGGAACCATAGTTCTGATCTAAAACCAAAGTGTAATTTCCATCATTTCATACATTATTCTTAAATGAGTATTTTTTTATGGTTATTATTTTTATGATGATTTTAAAAAACAAGTTTGGACCTGTGGCCTAGAGAGGGAGAAGGGATTGTATTGCTCCAATAACCAATGAAGCTGATTCAAGTAACTTAGGGTTGAAAACAAGGGTGAATTAGTAAGGATGGATACAGTGATCTCAAGGGCTCAGACTAAAGCGAGAGTGAAAGAGGGAGTGCATAAAAGAGATCTATAAATTTTTTAAGGCAAGTCAAATTAATTCAGTAATGTGAGAGTCGTACGAATGTATATTTGTAACTTACCTAATCTGTATGTAGTTTGTACTCTGAGATTTCCCCAAACTACAGTAAAATATTTAGTGTATTTCAAAATCCATGTGGTTAAACAGGAGCCTTCTATTGTGCTACAGTTAAAAACAATATGTACAAATTGAAGGAGAAGTACACAGTCAAAGACAAATGCAAAAGGATAGCATGGACCTGTACATATGGTGTCAGGTAGACAAGAATCTTGAAAAAAAAAGGAACAAAAAGAAAAAAGAAAACAAAACATGAACTGAAACAACTGAAGCTTGTAAAAAGACAATTGCCTAGGACACTAAAAAAAAAAAGATTTTAAAACCATGTTTGGAGCAAGAAGAAAAACAAGGAAAGGATGGCTCCACCACTTGGGAAAGAGGAGGCATAGCAAATACAGAAATATTCAAGCCTAAATTTGTTTCAAACAGCAAAGGGGGATTGGTATAGCCCAAGAATGTGAGAAGAATGCTGCAACTCAGAATAGGTGAGCAGTGGTTTTTTGTTTGTTTATTTATTTGTTTGCTTTTGTTTGTGTTTTTTCCATGTGTGGTTGGGTTAGTCTGGTGTCTGTTGGTAGGCAGGTGAAGAATCTAAGCAGTCCTCCGGTCAGGGGCCTCTTTGGTGAAGGAGGTCGAAGAATGCACTGGCTAGCCACTATAGTAAAGGAGAAGATTATGTGGTTCAGCATGAAGGGTTCTATGATCAGCACAGCATACAACACAAAAAACCCAAATAATCTGCACAGACTCTTGAACAAAAAGGCCAAAAAATGAAAAAAAATTGATAAATTGTTTGGCAAACCCAAGACCATTAATACAGTGAATTTGCTTTCATGTCAAAAAAAGGTCTGAATTCATGAGCAATGTGAGCATTAAGTTGTTTTAAATAATTTTAACTTCTCTGATCTAGATAAATTGCATTCCAGAGGACCTTGAAGATATAACCCAAAATAATATCAGAGCCAAGACCTATAATCTTTGAAAATTGTAAAATAAGAGAGAAGAATCAGAAGACTGTCCCAAATTTCAAAACTGAAGGAAAATAAATTATAGAATCATAAGCAGGTATAGAACCCCAACAAAATCCTAATATAGATTATCTAACACAGGCCAATTATAGATTTAGAAGTAGATTCATCAAGTTCAACACCCTCATTTTCCAGATGAGAACACTGAGGCCCAGAGAGATAGTTACTTGACTACAGTAACACAGCCAGTAGGTATCTGAAGTAAGATTTAAACCCAGGTCTTCTTGACAGCAAGACCAAAACTATATCCCTTATAAGATGTTGCCTCTATATTTAACGAATGTTTTGGGGAGATGGCAGAGCAACAAACATTAAGTAAGTACCTATTATATGCTAGTCACTGTGCTAAATGAATAAAATAATATTTTGACCAAAAGTAAGTTGTCAACTTGGGTTCACTTAGAACAACTTGTACTGAATCTCATACCAAATTTTCCAAGATCACTAGCAAATGAATACTTTGAATACATGATGGGGTAGAGAGAGTGATTTGGAGTCAGGAAGACCTGAGTATAAATATGACATCAGGGACTTACTAGTTATACGATTCTGGGTAAGTCATCTAACCTCTAAAGATCTTAGTTTTCTCATCTGGTGAATGGGAATAATAACTCCATGCAGTTGTTTTGGGGAAACAAATGAGATAATACATGTAAATTGCCTAGCAAAATTAAAAACGCTACACAAATTTTAGTTATAGTTTATATAGTACATCTTAATTTCAGCATAATATTTGAAAAAATCTCCCACTCTCGCCGTATGGATAGAATGTTGGTCTTTGAATTGGATGATTATACTGTTAACTAGAGATTGGACTGATTACATAACATCTCAGATAAACTTTAGTTAATGACCCCATCAACAGGCAGGAACATCCTGAATGTAGTGACACTTGCTATGTGCTATTCAACATGTTCATCAATGATTTGTATAAAGACATCAAAGAGATATCTATCAAATTTGCAGGTGATGAGACACTGAAAATGGTAGCTAAAAATAGATGACAAAATCAAGAATCCAAACAAACTCATCAAGCTGGAACATTAGGCCAAAATCAACATGATGTAATTTAACAGGGATAAATCCAAAGTCCTGAATTTAAACTTTAAATCAATTACACATATGTAGAATAAAAAGATCTGAGGACTTTATTTATCGTAAGCCTAAAGTAATCCAACAGCATGACCCTGCCAAAGCAAAATATACAAATAAAGACATCTGAACATCTCACTATTTAGTATAGTGAGGAAATCATCAGAAGTAATACTTTCAGTGGATTACTGTCTTGCCTCTACTAGGTGTGTTTATGAGGTTATGGTGAAGGATAATTTTCTGACATATTATCAGAGATCAGGCATGAAAGAGAAATTCCCTCAAAGTATTCGTAATAATAGTAGCTAGCATTTATATAGAACATTAAGGTTTGAAATGTGTTTCATTGATATTATCTCATTTCATACAGCCCTAGAAGGTAGGCGGTATTATTGTTGCCATTTTACAGATGGAGAAATTGAGGCAGAGAGAGGTTAATTGATTTGCCCAGAGTAACACAGCTGACAAGTGTGTGAGGCTGGTTTTGAACTCAGGTCTTCCTGCCTCTAGGTCTAACACTTACCTAATTGCCTCTTAAGAAGAATCAAAAACTGGATAGGTAGAAGCAGGTATGGTGAACAGGTTTATTCAATTTGACATATATACCCAAGACCAGAAGCAGTTTAGCCAAGAGAAAGGATACTATTAAAATGAGGGGGTAAGTTGCTCCAGAGGAGTATATTAAGTTGAATTGTATTGTATCTGGGTTGCTCCAGAATGTTGGAAAAAAAGCTTTCTTTCTTTTTCTTTCTTTCTTTCTTCCTTCCTTCCTTCCTCCTTCCCTTCCTTCCTTCCTTCCCTCCTTTTTTTCCAGCATGGTCCAGTTTGTCCCTCCTTTTATTTTTCCTTTTTTTTTTTTAGTTTGTCTCTCCTTAGGCATTTCAATGACTCCCTGTTCCCAGACACTCACCATTTTCATACTGTATTTAGCTCAGACACTTTATTGGCTTTACCTTCACTTCTGCTCAGAACTCCTGAGCTTAAGAGTTCCACCAGCCTCAGCCTCCACAGTAGTAAGGTTTACAAGTCTATGTCACTACAAGTAGCTTGTCTTTGATATTTAATATGCAGTCGACTATTGAATAGGTGGACAGGATGATTTAATTTTATGGTTTAATAAAAAATATCAGGACATAAACTCACATTCTGCAGGTTTACTGAAAGCATTTTTAGGACAACTCTAGTAGCTGACTAGATAATACAGATAATATATACTTTATCCACAAGGTTTTGATTTCTTCTTCTACCTGAGTTAATTGAGGAGAACAATATGTTTAGCCCTGTGTTTGAGTAAGATCACCTTGACAACTGAGTGGAAGATGGAATGGGGAGAGTTTTGTAGCAGGCAGACCCACCAGCAGGCTTTTGCAATAGTCCAGGTATGAGGTGATGAGAGTCTGCACTATGATGATGGAAGGATCAGGGGAGAGAATGGTCATATTTGAGAGATGTCTCAAAGATGAATCAATAGGTCTTGCCAACAGATTGAATATTTGGAGGTAAGAGGGAGGAATCAAGTATGACACACACTTACATTGTGAGCTTCGGTGATTGGGAGGATGGTGGTTCCCGCCAGAGTAATAAGGAAGTTAGGAAGAGGGGAGGCTTTGGAGGAAACACTAATGTTTTGAACATACCAAGTTTAAGATATCTATAGGCCATTCAAGATTGAAGACTGAAGATCAGCAAAGAGATTAGGGGTCGATAAGTAGATTTGTGAATAATTAGCATAGAGATGATAATTGAATCTTTGGGAGCTTATGATAGCCATAAGTGAATAGTATAGAGGGGAAAGAAAAGACAAATGAGCAGAGAGCCTTGAGAAACTCACCAATTAGCTGGTGTGCTGTATAGATAAAGAGCCAGTAAAAGACTTTAAGAAGAAACATTTAAATACAGAAGAGGAGAACTAGGAGTGAGTAGTGCCATATAATCCTAGGAAGATGAGAAAAAGTGGTGATTGGCAGTATCAAACCTGCAGAAACACCAAGAAGGATAAGGATTGAGAAAAGACCATTAGATTTGGCAATTAAAAAGTCCTTAGAAAGTTTGGAGAAAGTATTTTAGTTGGATGATGAGGTTGGAAACCAGACTATTAGATATAATGTTCTTAAGTGTTAATGGGTCAGTGTTTTTCCAGGTGATTATGAATAAGAGTTTGTCCATGATGATGTTCCAGTTCCAGTACAGTTTATTTGGTGAACTCTCAAGGATATTTTGGGGTTTTCATTCATTGTATTCAGATTTGTTATCTCTCATTTTATAATGGATAGTGACTTTTGGTGTATTATTTTGGTCACTTGCAAGTGTTTTCCCTTAGTGTAGGTCTAAATTTTTTCAACCTTCAGTCATATGTTGCAGAGTTTGCATTGTTTCTTTATGAAATTTTCCTTAATTAGGAAGTCTGAGATCCTTAAGCCTGACACTTCTGTAATTACTGATGTAATAATATACCTGGTCCTACATCACCATGACTCCTTCATAGAGTCACCAGACAGACATTTGTTCAATAATCCTTTTTGACATACTGCCCATTGAATTATCTACATGTTACCCATAGAAGGATTATTATTGCTGATGGTGGTGGTGATGTTGGCATTATTATCATTTATATGTTACAAATGAACAAAGGTTATCGCATGTGATGGCAGTTAAAAGTTACCCAATGGAGTTGATAACATTTCATCCCTGAGCCCTCTGTGTAGGAGCTGACATATGGATTAGAGAGGCTGTGTGAAGTGGATAGAAACTCTTGACTTAGAATCTAGAAGTTTTGGATTCAAACTCTGCCTTCAACACATACAACTAGCTTTGTGAATCTGGGTAAATCAGTGAACACAAACAAACATACAAAGTACTGAGCTGTTAGAAGGAATTTACACTCCAGTAAATGCCTATATCATTAACACAAGGCCATTCCCAAAATAAATGTATAAACAAATAAACAAATGAATGAATAAACAAGTAAATACATAACTAAAAGGGTAAATAAAGAAATAAAGGTAGGCTATGTTTTGTATGTGTGTGTGGCATACACATATATACACACAAGCCTACACTGATTTAAAAAAATGTTTTCCTACTCACATGAACATTTACCTTATGCATTATTTTCTCAACATTTTATGCATTATGCATTATTTTTTCAACAGTTTTTTTTTCCCCAGAAAGCAGGATCTTTAGCTAAATTTTGCTCAGTCAACTAGCATAAACACTATGCTAGTGGTAAAATAAACAGTGGTCTAGATAAGAGGAAAAAAAAACTATCTTCCAATAACAGCTATCGCTCAGGGTGGTTATAAGGACTGAAGGAGACAACATTTGTAAAGCACTTAATACAATATTGTCTTTGTTACCACTGAACTCTGTGACCTTGGGCTATACAAATATACATACATACATACATATATATACACACACACATCTATCTATCTTTCTGTCTGTCTATCTATCTATATCTCTATCTAAATATCTTCGTATATAGTATCTCAACTTCATTTTACTTATTTTTAAACTGAGGAGGTTGGATTAGACAATTTCTTAGATCCCTTCTAGTTCTAATATTCTACAATCACATGCAAAAAGACATCATAATCTATTGTATTGAATGTACCTTTTGTTGTTGTTAAATTTAGGGACCCTAACATGTAATTGCCATATAGAGATTGGCAACATCTCAGAAGCAAATTCTTTTTAGTTTAACAAGTTTCTGTGGAAGAAACTTGCTTAAGCTGTTGGCAGTCCCAGCTAATAAGACTGGGTTTGCATGGTTACCCAGAGGGATCCTACCTCCAGGACCAAGTTATGTGAAAGTTGGTACTGAATGTGTAAATAGTTAACATGGCATTGGCTTATAATTTCACATGCTCTTTGAAACTTTGTTGTAGACTGCATAAATCAGAGGATCAAAGGAGATAATGATTCTCACCTCTGGCCAAAAAGGGGCTTTCTAGTGAGAGGAAGCCTAAATTCATTCAGATTCATATGTGTATTTTCTAAGGAAAAAACGTGTAAGCATAAAAGTCCACATAACAATAGTATGTGTTTGTTTGCCTTTTTTTCCCTTAAAGCATACAAGACTTTTTTTCCCCCCTTCTTCACCAATGTCACCATTGGTCTGAGAAGACTACAAAGTACTTTTCAAATATAGACACAGAAATATATTTGGCAAGGGGTCATGTGGACACTGGCCTTCATTGGCAATGGCTTCAATATTCCTTCAAGATTTATATAGAGTTGTTTCCCTTCTGTGAAATCTTTCCAGATTATTTGAGGCCCAGTGACTTCCTTTAAAGTTAAAGAATCCATTACCTCTATCAGTCATTCAAGAACCAGTCATATACAGCTTTATGATCTTTCTTTTATATTTTGTAATTATAGTTATTTATTTCTTTTTGAAAAAAAGTCTTAAACTTCCTACCTTTCTTTCTCATCCATATGGTAATTGGTTTTTAACTCAACCTATTTTTTAAAGTGAATACTATGGGGAAAGCATCATACTAGGCACTGAGATCAGAAAACCAAAAACAAAATAATCTCTGGTGTCCAAGAGCTTGCAGTCTACTGGGGTGATGGAACATATATAAAGATAATACAAAGTACTTCGAGGAGGCAAAGAACTGATGGGAATAAGAAAGGACTCACATATGGCTGGTACCTAATTTCTGAAGGAAATTGAGGATTCTATTTAAAAAAAATTTTTTTTTCAACCTGAGGAAAAGTTTTATTAGTGATCAAACACATAAGCCAGGTGACACTCATAAGGACGAGCAGGCATGAGAAAAGCTCAGCCTTTTGGGCATGAGATTCTCAGCACATTAGCTGAAAGTTAGTAATGCCGTGGGGACCAGCAGGCATGAGAAAGTCTCAGCATTTTGGGCATGAGATTCTCAGTGTCTGAATGGGGTTCAGAGTAGATCTTATAAAGTAACTTTGGGTGGCCAGAGGATGGGGCTGGGAAAAGGGTCTAGGTAAGAATTCTGATTGGAATGTCTAAGAGATTGAATAGACAATGGGAATAGATAATGAAGGGAACTGAAAGGCATCTGAATGAGATAAAAAAAGGTGGGGCTAAGGCTTTCAAAGGGAGATAAGGGGAGTGGATAAGGAACCTAAAATGGGAGCCAGATTCTTTTTAGGGTAGGAGAAAAAGGGGCATCTGAATAAGATTAAAAGGTAAGGCTAAGGCTTTCAAAGGGAAATGAGGGGCTGGGTCCTGCAGACAAATGGGAGTCAGATACCCTTTGGATCAAGGGGCTAAGACCTTGGCTTGAGCCCACCCCAACATTCCCCCTTCAAACAAATGGGACCCAAATTCTTTTGGTGAAAGGGGCGAAGGTCTTGGCTTCTGAACCTGCTTCCTGCTGGCAAGGGACATAGAGCTGTCCCTGCCTCTCTGGGTCCGTTCAAGAGGTCAAACTTCAAAACCTGACTAATGCCAGGTTCAGTGGGCTGGAGTCCTCGGGCTGGTATACAGCCTGAGCAGTCATTTGGAAGTCGATGGCTCCAGTCCTAGAAGAAAGGAATCTGGCAAGAATATTTAGTAAACATGGACCCAACAAACACAAGAGAAATATGATCAGGAGGGGAATAAGAATAGGGGCCAGTATAGAATGAAGACAGGACTCCAATGAAAAAGATGATTTTGGAGCACTAAAATTATTGTGAATTTCTTGCCTCCAACTAGCCAAGGAATCTAAAGATTGCTGGATTTCCCAAAGACCATAAGCTGTCACATTTGCCAACTGGTGAATAGTCTCTGTAATGTTAGAGAGAATATGTTCATGTTGTAAGTTATACCAGGGCATAAGATAGTCTGCTCCCTTTTTAAGAAACCACAGGACATTTCCCCCAAATCCATGTTTTGCCCTTAAGTTAGAGACTATGAGCTGTTTGGCATTGAAAATGAAGAAGGGGGGTGCTAAAAACCCTGAAGTCCTCCTAGGGTGTCAAACACTGGGTGGCCAGGACAGTACCTCTGAGGTCTTGCCATGTGTTGGCACTTCATTTCACCTTTTCCCCAAAATTCTTGTCACTAGTGCTATCTGCACAGGTGGTTGGGGTCAAAAGATCAGTAGAAATCCCTCCCTCCACAGGGATATTAACATGTCTAGTGACCATGCAGCTTGTCTCCCAAGTATGGCAATATTCCCCTGTGGTTGGGAAGTGGGGCTTTGTGGAGATGAGAGTTACCATGTGGGTGTGAGTGGTCTAAAGAATTTCCCAGTTTAACGAGGGAGTTATTTCCCCACTTTCCAGGCCAAATGTAAATCTAGAGGCTCCCTCAATTAGAATTACCATAGCAGCAACTACCCTGAGGCTTGCAGGCCATTTAGCAGCTACAAAGTCTAATGGTTTTAAAAATTAAGCAACCTGACTAGGATCAGATCCCAAAGACTGGGTTTGGGGTGTGGATATCAATTTAGATTTTAAAATCACAAAAGCTCGAGCCTGGTCTGGGCCCTACTCTTGAGGGAGTGAGTGAGGGCCTAGAGGAGCTTCACAAAGGGGTTTAACAATCAAATAATTATTAGAGATCCAGAGTCTACAAAATCTATCCATGCCTAGAAAAGTTCGAAATTGTTTCTTAGTGGCTAGGACCTGGAGTTTGTGGCCCAGAAACTTTACAGACCAGCATGCTATCTGGACCTTGTTGAAAGAGACCCCATAGCCTTGAGTTCCCAAGAAATTAAGCACTCCTGAGGCAATGGACAAAGAACCTCCTGGGTGGTGCTACAAATACAGCGATAGGAAAATACTTTAGGGTGTTGGAGGTGAACAATGGCTTGTGGTGGCAAAAGTAGCTTGCCCAGGAATTCCCTGATCCCAAATTGTCTCCCACACTTCCAGGGGAACATGGCGAGGTCTGGCACACAGAGGGAAAAAGGAGATGGAAGCTTTAACTAGAGAAAATTGGCTCCCCAGCTTCACCATTAGGTCCCTTCCCAACAAGGGGGCAGGGCAAAAGGAGAGCATAAGGGAGGAGTGTTTAAACAACTATTCTCAAATAGGCAGGGGGAGGGCAGACATTCCTCAGTTACCTGTGGAATGCCCATGACTGAATGGGTCAAGGAGCGAATAGGGCCAGAGTAATAGGTTAAAGCAAAGAACATAGCCATGATAAAGTGGGTAACCTTACCTTCAGCCTTGATTTCTGCCCAGGAATTGGAGAGAGAGATGGAGAAAGTGGGAGTGTTGCTTGGACTCAGGCTTTCTTGTTCTCCCCAGTCTTGAGAAGACTGGAGGACAGTGTACTAGGGGGATGTTCTACCACTTCTCCTACCTCAGGGACAATCCTTCTTCCGATGTCCCTCCTGGTCACATGGTGGGCAAGGTCCTGGAGGTGTCTGTCTTGGGGGCTTCCTCTGAGGGGGTGCCCTGGAGGGGTACTCCTTGGATCGGTGACCCTCCTGGTGGCATCAAAAGCAGATTTTCCCACTGCTGAAGTTGCCAGGAACACACTTCGGTCTTTTCCTGACCACGGCAGCAGTCAGGAATCGAGCATGTTCTTTGTCTCTAGCCCTCTGCCTGTGTTCTTTATCCTTTGTTGCAACTAGGTCTCTGTTGTTTAAGACTCCAAAGGCAGTCTTCAATAACTGGGCCTGAGGTTTGGGGTCCCATTGCCAATTTCTGTAATTTTCTCCTAATATCTGGGGTACATTGCTTAATGAAATACATGATAAGTATTGCTGCCCCTTCTGTAGCGTCAGGATCTAAATATGTATACATTTTTAATGGCTTCTATTAGCCTATTTTGGAAAAGGGCAGGGTCCTGGAAGCCAAGATGGTGGAGTGAAAAGGTAGTCCCTCTCACTCTCCCCTATCAACCTCTAAAAATCCAGAAAATATTACACCAGAGAAAAAAAAAACCCTGGAACATCTGAATTACAAGAAAGATGGGGGGGCAGCAGTGCAGCAGCCCAGCTAACGGGTCTCCCAGTGCCTCAGCAAAAAAAAAAGGGAGGCAGAACTACAAGGGGCCCCAGACAGATAAGTACCCTGAAGCATTCATCTGAAAGGACGTGAAGAAAACAAGCTAAAGGCTTCCTAAAGCCCGGGCCTTTCTCATTCCAACTCAACAACAGGTGAGCTATCAGAGCCCTGAAGCCTCCAGTGAAGAAATCCTGAAGCCCAGGTGGTAGAGCAGGCAAACACCAACTCCTGGACCTCCAAGTGCCTCAGTGAGGGTGGGGGGAACCAGTGGAAATCAGCTCAGAAAACCACCAGGTGCCTTGGAATCACATAGTGTATTAGCAGAAACCAGGGAGACAACACTTTAGGGGGCCCCAGGAAGATAAACACCCTACAGCACCCATCTAAAAGGATCTGAAGAAAGCTAAAGGAAAGGAAAAGCAGACAACCTAGAATTACCTGAAAGTTCCAGCCTTGCTGATTCCAGCCCAACATGAGGTAAGCTGCCAAAACACTACAACCTTCAGTTGCCAACATAAGAGGCCCTAGCACACAAAGCCAGTGACCAAGACCTAGGCTCCCAACACAAGAAGCTTGGATGAGTGCCCTCTGTTCCCCAGCAGGAGAGCTCAATCTCTTTAAAGACCAGGGAATAAAGAAACACCATGAGTAAAATGAGAAGTACCATAGATTCATATTATGAGAAGAGTGAAGATCAAGACAGAAGTTCTGAAGAGGACAACATGGTCAACAAACCCACATCTGCAACAACAAAATGGAATATGAACTGGTCTGAAGCCCAAAAAGCCTTCTTAGAAGAGCTCAAGAAGGATTTTAATAGTCAAATGAGAGAGGTATAAGAGTCCTTCAAAAATACAATTGGCAAATTGGAAAAAAAAATACACTGAAGAAAACAAGTCCCTAAAAAACACAATTGGCCAATTTAAGAACGAAGTATAAAAACTAACAGAAGAAAACAGCCTGTTAAAAGCTAGAATTGGACAAATGGAAACTAATGTCTCTATGACAGAGCAAGAATCAGTCAAACAGGAGCAAAAAAATGAAAAAAAAATAGATGAAAACGTGAAATACCTCATTGGTAAAACAAACAACCTGGAAAATTGACTCAGGAGAGACAATTTAAAAATTATTGGACTACTTAAAAATCATGATGAAAAAAAGAGCCTGGACAGTATCTTTCAGGAAATCATAAAGGAAAACTTCCCAGAAGTCCTAGAACCAGAAGGGAAAATAACCATAGAAAGAATATACCATTCACCACCTAAAAGAGATCCCAAATTGAGGATGCCAGGGAATGTAATAGCAAAATTCCCAAATTACCAGATGAAAGAGAAGGTGCTGCAAGCAGCCAGAAAGAAAGAATTTAAATATCATGGAACCACAGTCAGGATTACACAGGACCTTGCAGCTTCTATATTAAAATACCACAGGGTGTGGAACATGATATTCTATAAGGCAAAGGAGCTTGGAATGCAGCCAAGGATCAATTACCCAGCAAAAATGAGCATCATTTTTCAAGGGAGGAGGTGGATATTCAGCAAAATAGGAGGCTTCCAAACTTTCCTGATAAAAAGATCAGAGCTCAACAAAAAATTTGATTTTCAAGTACAGGACTCAAGGACATAAAAAGGTAAATGGGACAGAAAGATACAATATGTTGTTAATAAGGGGGGTGGCTGTTTAAATCCCTACAAGGGAATATGACACTTGCAACCCTTGAGAACTGTATTGTTACTACACCATGTTAAAGGAGTATACATAAAGAGGGTGGATATTAGTTGACTTTAAGATAATAATGAAAAAAATCGAATCAAGTGGGTTAAATGGATTCAAATAAGTGGATCAATGTGATCTTAGAAAATGTACTGAGAAAGGAGTAGGCAGACAAGGGTAAATTACATTATAGGAAAAGACAAAAATTCCTATTACAGCAGAGAGAAAGAAGGGGGGGGAATCCCTGTTTGAACCTTACTCTCATCAGATTTGGCTCAAGATATAATCAGTTAGGTATAGAAATCTAACTTACGCTATAGGTAGAAGGAGTGAAAAGGGGAAAGAAAATGGAGGGAGGAAATAAAAAGTAGGGGGGAAAAGAAGGGAGGGAAGAAGCAGTAAGAGTAAAGGGGAAGAAAAGGGAAAGGGAAAATAAAGGATAGGAGGGACTGAAGGAGGCAGTGGTCAAAAGCAAAACACTAGTGAAGGGGGGAAAGGAAAAAGGAGAAAGAAAAGCATAAATAGAGGGGAAAAAGGATGGAGAAAAAGACAGATAGTAATTATAACTGTGAATGTGAATGGGATGAACTCTCCCATAAAACAGAAACAGATTGCAGAATGGATTGCAGAAGAAAACAATCTGTTAAAAACTAGAATTGGACAAATGGAAACTAATGTCTCTATGAGAGATCAATAATCAGTCAAACAGAAACAAAAAAAATGCAGAAAATAGATGAAAACACGAAATTAGCAATACATTGTTTACAAGAAATTGTTTGAAAAAACATGACACATACAGGGTAAAGGTGAAAGGCTGGAGCAGAATATATTATGCGTCGCTTGAAGTAAAAAAGGCAGGGGTA
Organism: Phascolarctos cinereus; assembly: GCF_003287225.1. Classification (NCBI taxonomy): domain Eukaryota; kingdom Metazoa; phylum Chordata; class Mammalia; order Diprotodontia; family Phascolarctidae; genus Phascolarctos; species Phascolarctos cinereus. The sequence continues at coordinate 121,600,448 of NW_027555736.1, forward strand.
GCAGTCCTGCTCTCAGAGAAAGAAAAAGCAAAAATAGATCTAATCAAAAGGGAATAAGGAAGGAGACTACATCCTGCTAAAAGGCACCATAGTAGTAATATCATTACTAAACATTTATGCACCAAATGGTAGAGCATCCAGATTCTTAGAGGAGAAGTTCAGGGAGTTACAGGAAGAAATACACAGCAAAACTATTCTAGTGGGGAACCTGAACCTCCCCCTCTCAGCACTAGATAAATCTAACCACAAAATAAACAAGAAAGAAGTTAAGGAAGTGAATACAACATTTAAAAAGTTAAGTAAGATAGATCTCTGGAGAAAAATGAATGGGGATAGAAAGGACTATACCTTTTTTTCGGCAGTACATGGCACATACACAAAAATTGACCATGTACTAGGGCATAAAAACCTCACAATCCAGTGCAGAAATGCAGAAATATTAAATGCATCCTTTTTTAGATCATGATGCAATAAAAATTATATGTAATAAAGGGCCATGGAAAGATAAACAAAAAATAATTGGAAACTGAATAATCTAATCCTAAAAAATGATTGGGTCAAACAACAAATCATAGAAACAATCAATAATTTCATTCAATACAATGACAATAATGAGACAACATACCAAAACTTATGGGATGCAGTGAAAGCAGTTCTTAGGGGAAGTTTTATACCTCTAACTGCTTACAAAAATAAAATAGAAAATGAGGAGATTAATGAATTGGGCATACAAGTAAAAAAAATAGAAAAAGAACAAATTAAAAATCCTCAACTAAACACCAAATTAGAAATATGGGGAATCAAAGCAAAAATAAATGAAATTGAAATTAGGAAACTATTTAACTAATAAATAAAACTAAGAGATGGTTTTAGGAGAAAACCAATAAAATAGATAAACCTTTGGTTAATTTAATTATAAAAAAGAAAGAAGAAAACCAATTACTAGTATCAAGAATGAAAAGGGCTAAGCTACCACCAAGGAAGAGGAAATTAAAACAATAATTAGGAATTATTTTGCCCAACTATATGCCAACAAATTTGACAATCTTAATGAAATGGATACATATTTAAAAAAATATAAATTGCCCAGAGTAACTGAAGAGGAAGTAAAATACTTAAATAACCCCGTCTCAGAAAAAGAAATTGAACAAGCCATTGACGAACTCCCTAGGAAAAAATCTCCAGGGCCAGATGCATTTACATGCAAATTCTATCAAACATTTAAAGAACAATTAATTCCAATACTATATAGACTATTTGGGAAAATAAGTGAAGAAGGAGTCTTACAAATTCTTTTTATGATACAAATGTGTTGTTGATACCTAAACCAGGAAGAGTAAAAATGGAGAAAGAAAATTATAGACCAATTTCTCTAATGAATATAGATGCAAAAATTTTAAACAAAATACCAACAAGCAGATGGCATCAACTTATCAGAAGAATAATACACTATTACAAGTTACGATTTATACTAGGAATGCAGGGTTGGTTCAGTATTAGGAAAACTATCAGCATCATTGAGCATATTAACAACAAAACCAACAGAAATCACATGATCATCTCAATAGACGCAGAAAAAGCTTTTGATAAAATACAACACCCATTCCTATTAAAAGCACTAGAAAGCATAGGCAAAAATGGAGTCTTCCTTAAAATAATAAATAATATCTATCTAAAACCTTCAGCAAGCATTATATTAATGGGGACAGGCTAGAAGAATTTCCAATAAGATCAGGCGTGAAACAAGGATGTCTATTATCACCACGGTTATTCAATCTTGTACTGGAAACCTTAGCTTTAGCAATAAGAGAAGAAAAAGAAATTGAAGGCATTAGAATAGGCAAAGAAGAACCAAAGCTATCACTCTTTGCAGATGACATGATGATATACTTAGAGAGGCCTAGAGAATCAAGTAAAAAACTACTTGAAATAATAAACAACTTTAGCAAAGTTGCAGGCTATAAAATAAACCCACATAAATCATCAGCATTTCCATATATTATCAATAAAGGCCAACAGCAAGAGATAGAAAGAGAAATCCCATTTAAACTTACTGTAGACATTATAAAATCTTTAGGAGTCTACCTCCCGAAACAAACCCAGGAACTCTATGAACACAATTACAAAACACTTTTCACACAAATGAAATCAGATCTAAATAATTGGAAAAACATCAGTTGCTCATGGGTAGGCTGAACTAATATAATAAAAATGACAATCCTACCTAAGCTAATTTACTTATTCAGTGCCATACAATCAAACTACCAAGAAATTATTTTATAGAGTTGAAAAAATAATAAAGATTCATTTGGAAAAACAAAAAGTCCAGAATATCAAAGGAACTAATGAAAAGAAATGCAGGGGAAGGTGCCTTAGCAATTCCAGATCTTAAATTGTATTATAAAGCAGCCATCATCAAAACTGCCTGGTACTGGCTAAGAAATAGGGAGGTGGATCAGTGGAATAGGTTAAATATGCAAGACACAGTAGTGATTGACTATAGTAATCATTATTTGATAAACCCAAAGACCCCAGCTTCTGGGATAAGAACCACTCTTTGAAAAAAAAATTGCTGGGAAAACTAGAGAAGAGTATGGCAAAAACTAGGCATAGACCCAAATCTCACAGTGTATACCAAAATAAAGTCAAAATGGGTTCATGACTTAGATATAAAGGCTGATACCACAAGTAAACTGGGAGAACAAGCAATAGTTTACCTATCAGATCTATATAGAACAGAAGAATTCATGACCAAACTGGAGATAGAGAACATTATGAAAAGCAAAATGGATAATTGTGATTACATTAAATTGAAAAGTTTTTGCACAAACAAAGCCAATGCAACCAAGATTAGAAGGAAGGTAGAAAATTAGGAAAGAATTTTTACAACCAGTCTCTCTGATAAAGGCCTCATTTCTAAAATACATAGAGAATTAGGACAAATTGATAAGAACACAAGCCATTCCCCAATTGATAAATGGTCAAGGATATGAACAGACAATTCTCAGATAAGGAAATGAAAGACATCTATAGTCATATGAAAAAATGCTCTAAATCATTATTGATTAGAGAAATGCCAATCAAAACAACTCTGCAGTACCACATCACACCTATCAGATTGGCCAACATGGCAAAACAGGAAATGATACATGTTGGAGAAGATGTGGGAAAATTGGAACACTAATACATTGTTGGTGGAGTTGTGAAATAATCCAACCATTTTGGAGAACAATTTGGAACTATGCCTAAAGGGCTACAAAAATGTGCATACCCTTTGATCCAGCAATAGTACTTCTAGAGCTGTATCCCCAAAAGATCAAACAAATGGGAGAAGGACCTACATGTATAAAAATATTCATAGCAGCTCTTTTTGTGGTGACAAAGAATTGGAAATTGAGAGGATGCCCATCAATTGGGGAATGGCTGAACAAGTTGTGGTATATGAATGTGATGGAATACTATTGTGCTATAACAAATGATGAATAGGCTGACTTCGGAAAAACCTGGAAAGACTTATATGGTCTGACACTGAGTGAAGTGAGTAGAACCAAGAGGACTTTGTACACAACAACAGCCATGTTATGCAATGACTAAGATTGTGAAACTGAACCCTTCTCAGCATTACAAGGATCTAAGACATCTCCAGAGGCCTCGGATGGAAAATGCTGTCCACATTCAAAGAAAGAACTATGAAGTCGAATCACTATCACTTATTTTTACCTTTTGTTGAGTTTTGTTTCATCTTTCTGATGGTTCCTCCTATTGGTTTTAATTTTTACTGAGAATTTCACTAATGTGAAAATATGTTTAATAGGAATATAAATGTAAAGCCTATACCAGATTTTGCACCATCTTGAGGAGGGGGGGAAGGAAGGGGAAGAAAAATTCTCAAATCAAAAGCATATGGAAGTGATTGTTGCTAAATCAAAATAAATTTTTTAAATTTTTTAAAAATTAAAAAAATAAATAATTTTAAAAAGTTATCAAGTATGAAAAAAAAAAGAAAAGGGCATGGTTTTCCTTTTCTCCCTGAGTAATTCCCATAATCTTCTGAAAGTTTACTTGCTTTGGAAATGCTGTTTTCATTCCTTCTAACAGGCAAATAAAGCATGTAGTTTCTCTTCTCACTCTTCTGAGAATCCCACCCCAGATCACTAGGAGGAACAGCAGCTGTTCTTGGGGTATATTTTGTGGGGTCATTGCTAGTAAAAGTATCCCCAGCATTTTGGGCTTGTTCCCAGATTCTCTTCCTCTCCTCAGCAGTACAACAAGTGGAAAAGAGGACATGCAAATCACCCCAAGAAAGTTCAAATTGTAAGCACATATCCCTGAAGCCCTCAGTAAATTTAGTTGGATCTTCAGAGTATTGACCCAGCCTTTCCTTAACCTACCTGAGGTCTGAGATAGAGAATGGAACAGTGCACCCTAAGTGTCCCATCAGGTGAGGCAGGTATTTCCCTTAAAGGAAAAAACCCTGAAGGCCTTGCAGGAGCAGGGCCTTGAGGAAGAGGAAGATAGGAAGTCCCATTTTTCATGAGTGAGGGACTGGAAAGTGTCGGCTGAACTGGCAAAGGCTGAGGAAACTGGCTGGCAAGGGGAAAGATTACCTGACACCGGAGGAGGGGGAGGGATCAGGGAAGAAGACACCAAGGTGAAACCTTTGTCTGGAGCCTGAGTAGGGGGTCCCGTCGGAAGTAGAGGTCTGGGGAGGAGGCACCGAGTTGAGAACCTCATCTGGAGCTTGAGCTGGGGTCTCTTTGGAAGTAGCAGCTGAAGGTGAGGCCCTTGCTCAAGGCCTGAGTAGGAGAAGCCTCTAGAGCAGGGGCCTGGGGAGGAAATACAGGAACCAGAGGAAGAGGGAAGGGAAACTAAGGGAAATGGGAGATGGGCAAGGAGAAAGGGGCATGGGAAACAAGGGAGGGCAGGGGAGAATAGGGAAATGCAGGAGGGGTCAAGGGAGAATGGGGAAAAGAAGGAAGGGTTGGGAAAGAATGGGGAGCAGAAGGAGGGGTCTGGGGAGAATGGGGAACAGCTGGAGAGGCCAGAGAAGAATGGGGTGGAGATAGGTGTTGGGGAAATGTCAGAGGTTGGGAAAGGGGGGGTGCCATAAGCCTAGGGGCCATGAGGAGAGGATCATCCAAAAAGTCCATTTGTTCCCAATTCCCCATTAGTGGGGTTGCCCTGGCTACAAGCATCTTACAATCCTTTCTGAGAATGGGGTTTCTAGAACGCTCAACAAAAGCCATTAAGTTAGAAATCTCCACCCATTTTCTTTCTCTGTGACAATATTTTTCTAACTTTGAAAGGGTCTTCAGCCATAATGATCCAAAAAGGGGCCATGCCTCATAATTTTTCCAGGTGATACTGAGGCCAAATGGTGTTGCAAAAATGCACCAGTTTTTTCTTTTTAAGCCCTTTACAGAAGCTAAAATTCTTCCAATTTTGTAAAAGGCAACTCAAAGGCGATTTCTTGGGAATTGAAGAAGATTGACTCGTTGCAGACTTAGGGGAAAGGAAAAAAGAAAAATAGAAAAAAAATATCCAACAGTTTCCCAGTTCCCTAACACTGAAAGAACTGAGGGGATTGGACCTATACTTCCTGATAGGCAGTCCATCCTCTATGCTAAGGAAGGTATACCCAAGTCCAAGTACTCAAGACAGGTACTGGACCGAGAGCCTGAGAGCGTCAGGCAGAGTTCGAGACAACCTTGTAGCTGTCTGCCCTAGTGGGACCTGAGAGGTCGGGCCCATAAAACACTTCCCAGGCAAGCCTAGCTAGGTGCTTGGGAATTCCCCTCCCAGCCGCAAGACAACAAAGGAATTGGGGACGGGGAGGCTTACCAGTTGTGGCTGAAGAAGAGTTTGAGATTTGGCAGTTATTTCCTGGTCAGGGAACCATATGAAGAGGTCTAGAGGTTTTTGGGCACTCCTGGAAACCCCTGAGATCACAATGCTGGGCCCTGCCTGAATGAATTCAGCTCAAATGTTCTTTCAGCCAGAAGAAAAGTTTTATTAATGATAAAACACATAGACCAGATGACGCCCATAAGGACAAGTGGGCATGAGAAAAGCTCAGCCTTTTGGGCATGAGATTCTCAGCCGGAAATTAAGGATTCTAAGAGGAAAAGGGAAGACATCATAGTCTTCAGGGACGACTACTTCAAAGTTATGAAGATGGGATATGGAACATTAATTACAGGGAACATCTAGTAGGCAAATTTTTTTCAGGGAGGAGGAATGTATCCAAGGAAATAATTTGGAATATGTTGAGTAATGCAGGCAGAAGACACATTTTGTTGTGCTTTAATTACCAAATATAGTAATTTTTATTTTTATCTGAGAGGAGATAAGAAATCATTGATAATTTAAAATTTTTAAATATTTTATTTTCCCCAACTACACATAAAAAACAATTTTTAACATTCATTTTTAAAAATCTTTGAGCTCCAAATTCTCTCCCTCCTGCTCTGCTGCCATTGAGAAAGCAAGCACGTGCAGTCATGCAAAACCTATTTCCAGGTTAGTCATGTTGTGAAAGAAAACGAAAACAAAAACATAAGAAAAACTAAAAAAGTAAAGGAAACATATGCTGCAATCTGCATTCAGTCATCATTAGTTCTTTCTCTGGGGATGGATAACATTTTTCTTCATAAATCCTTCAAAGTTGTCCTGATAGTTATATTGCTGAGAGTAGGTAATTCATTCACAGCTGATCATCGTATAATATTGTTGTTACTGTGTACAATGTTCTCCTGGTTCTTCTCATTTCCCTTGGCATCAATTGCTACAAATCTTTCCAGGTTTTTTCTGAGAGTATCCTGCTCATCATTTCTTATAGCACATTAGTATTCCATCACAACTTGTTCAACCATTCCACATTTGATGTACATCTCCTCAGTTTACAATTCTTTTGTCACCACAAAAAGAGCAGCTATAAATAATTTATATTTTATACACACACACACACACACACACACACACACACACACACACACACATATATATATATATATATCCCTTTTTATTTTATTTCAGTTTTTATCACTTTGAGATACAAATCTAGTAGTGATATTGCTTGACTAAAGGGTGTACATGATTTTACAGCTCTTTGGGCATAGTTCCAAACTGCTCTACATAGAAGTTCAATCAGTATATAACTTCACTAAAAGTGTATTTGTGTCTAAATTTTCCCATATCCCCTCTAACACTTGTCATTTTCCTTTCCTGTCATATTAGCCAATCTGATAGTGTGTACGGGTAGTTCAGAATGGTTTTAATTTGCATTTCCCTAAATAAATAGTGATTTAGAACATTTTTCATATGATCACAGATAGGTTTGATCACTTCATCTGAAAACTGGGTGTTCATATCCTTTGACCATTCATCAATTTGTTTTTTTTTTTAAATTTTATTAATTTATTTTGATTTAGCAACAATCACTTCCATATGCTTTTGAGTTGAAAATTTTTCTCCCCCTTCCCCCCCCCCTCCCCAACATGGTGCACAATCTGATATAGGCTTCATATTTACATACCCATTAAACATATTTTCACATTAGTGAAATCCTAAGTAAACATTAATACCAATAGGAGGAACCATCAGAAAGATGAAACAAAACTCAACAGAAGGTAAAAATAAGTGATAGCGATTCGACTTCCATAGTTCTTTCTTTGGATGTGGACAGCATTTTCCATCCCGAGGCCTCTGGAGATGTCTTAGATCCTTGTAATGCTGAGAAGGGTTCAGTTTAACAATCTTAGTCATTGCATAACATGGCTGTTATTGTGTACAAAGTCCTCTTGGTTCTGCTCACTTCACTCAGCATCAGACCATATAAGTCTTTCCAGGTTTTTCTGAAGTCAGCCTGTTCATCATTTCTTATAGCACAATAGTATTCCATTACATTCATATACCACAACTTGCTCAGCCATTCCCCAATTGATGGGCATCCTCTCAATTTCCAATTCTTTGCCACCACAAAAAGAGCTGCTATGAATATTTTTGTACATGTGGGTCCTTTTCCCATTTGTTTGATCTCTTTGGGATATAGCCCTAGAAGTGCTATTGCTGGATCAAAGGGTATGCACATTTTTGTAGCCCTTTGGGCATAGTTCCAAATTGTTCTCCAAAATGGTTGGATCATTTCACAACTCCACCAACAATGTATTAGTGTTCCAATTTTCCCACATCTTCTCCAACATTTATCATTTTCCTGTTTTGTCATGTTGGCCAATCTGATAGGTGTGATGTGGTACCTCAGAGTTGTTTTGATTTGCATTTCTCTAATCAATAACGATTTAGAGCATTTTTTCATATGACTATAGATGGCTTTAATTTCTTCATCTGAGAACTGTCTGTTCATATCCTTTGACCATTTATCAATTGGGGAATGGCTTGTGTTCTTATAAATGTGTCTTAATTCTCTATATATTTAGAAATGAGGCCTTTATCAGTGAGACTGGTGGTAAAAATTCTTTCCCAATTTTCTACCTTCCTTCTAATCTTAGTTGCATTGGCTTTGTTTGTGCAAAAACTTTTCAATTTAATGTAATCAAAATTATCCATTTTGCTTTTCATAATGTTCTCTATCTCCTGTTTGGTCATGAATTCTTCTGTTCTCCATAGATCTGATAGGTAAACTATTCCTTGTTCTCCCAGTTTACTTATGGTATCAGCCTTTATATCTAAGTCATGAACCCATTTTGACTTTATTTTGGTATATGGTGTGAGATTTGGGTCTATGCCTAGTTTCTGCCATACTCTTTTCCAGTTTTCCCAGCATTTTTTTCAAAGAGTGGGTTCTTATCCCAGAAGCTGGGGTCTTTGGGTTTATCAAATAATAGATTACTATAGTCATTGACTACTGTGTCTTGCATATTTAACCTATTCCACTGATCCACCTCCCTATTTCTTAGCCAGTACCAAGCAGTTTTGATGATTGCTGCTTTATAATACAATTTAAGATCTGGAATTGCTAGGCCACCTTCCCCTGCATTTCTTTTCATTAGTTCCTTTGATATTCTGGACCTTTTGTTTTTCCAAATGAATCTTGTTATTATTTTTTCTAACTCTATAAAATAATTTTTGGTAGTTTGATTGGTATGGCACTGAATAAAAATTAGCTTAGGTAGGATTGTCATTTTTATTATATTAGCTCAGCCTACCCATGAGCAACTGATGTTTTTCCAATTATTTAGATCTGATTTTATTTGTGTGAAAAGTGTTTTGTAATTGTGTTCATAGAGTTCCTGGGTTTGTTTCGGGAGGTAGACTCCTAAATATTTTATAATGTCTACAGTAAGTTTAAATGGGATTTCTCTTTCTATCTCTTGCTGTTGGGCTTTGTTGGTAATATATGAAATGCTGATGATTTATGTGGGTTTATTTTATAGCCTGCTACTTTACTAAAGTTGTTTATTATTTCAAGTAGTTTTTTACTTGATTCTCTAGGATTCTCTAAGTATATCATCATGTCATCTGCAAAGAGTGATAGCTTTGTTTCTTCTTTGCCTATTCTAATGCCTTCAATTTCTTTTTCTTCTCTTATTGCTAAAGCTAAGGTTTCCAGTACAATATTGAATAACAGTGGTGATAATGGACATCCTTGTTTCACCCCGATCTTATTGGAAATGCTTCTAGCCTGTCCCCATTACATATAATGCTTGCTGAAGGTTTTAGATAATGCTATTTATTATTTTAAGGAAGACTCCATTTATACCTATGCTTTCTAGTGTTTTTAATAGGAATGGGTGTTGTATTTTATCAAAAGCTTTTTCTGCATCTATTGAGATGATCATGTGGTTTCTGTTGGTTTTTTGTTGATATGCTCAATGATGCTGATAGTTTTCCTAATATTGAACCAACCCTGCATTCCTGGTATAAATCCTACCTGGTCATAGTGTATTATTCTTGTGATAAGTTGCTGCAATCTACTTGCTAGTATTTTGTTTAAAATTTTTGCATCTATATTCATTAGAGAAATTGGTCTATAATTTTCTTTCTCTATTTTGACTCTTCCTGGTTTAGGTATCAACACCATATTTGTATCATAAAAAGAATTTGGTAAGACTCCTTCTTCACCTATTTTCCCAAATAGTCTATATAGTATTGGAATTAATTGTTCTTTAAATGTTTGATAGAATTGCATGTAAATCCATCTGGCCCTGGAGATTTCTTCCTAGGGAGTTCATCAATGGCTTGTTCAATTTCTTTTTCTGAGATGGGGTTATTTAAGTATTTTACTTCCTCTGAGGTCAATCTGGGCAATTTATATTTTTGTAAATATGTATCCATTTCACTAAGATTGTCAAATTTGTTGGCATATAGTTGGGCAAAATAATTCCTAATTATTGTTTTAATTTCCTCTTCCTTGGTGGTAGCTTCCCTTTTCATTCTTGATACTAGTAATTTGGTTTTCTTCTTTCTTTTTTTTAATTAAATTAACCAAAGGTTTATCTATTTTATTGGTTTTTTCATAAAACCAGCTCTTAGTTTTATTTATTAGTTCAATAGTTTTCTTAATTTCAATTTTATTAATTTTTCCTTTGGTTTTCAATATTTCTAATTTGGTGTTTAGTTGAGGATTTTTAATTTGTTCTTTTTCTATTTTTTTAGTTGTATGCCCAATTCATTAATCTCCTCTTTTTCTATTTTATTTATGTAAGCATTTAGAGATATAAAACTTCCCCTAAGAACTGCTTTTGCTGCATCCCATAGATTTTGGTATGTTGTCTCATTATTGTCATTCTCTTGAATGAAATTATTGATTGTTTCTATGATTTGTTGTTTGACCCAATCATTTTTTAGGATTAGATTATTTAGTTTCCAATTATTTTTTAGTCTATCTTTCCATGGCCCTTTATTACATATAATTTTTATTGCATCATGATCTGAAAAGGATGCATTTAATATTTCTGCCTTTCTGCATTGGATTGTGAGGTTTTTATGCCCTAGTACATGGTCAATTTTTGTGTATGTGCCATGTACTGCTGAAAAAAAGTATATTCCTTTCTATCCCCATTCAGTTTTCTCCAGAGGTCTATCATACCTAACTTTTCTAATGTTCTATTCACCTCCTTAACTTCTTTCTTGTTTATTTTGTGGTTAGACTTATCTAGTGCGAGAGGGGGAGGTTCAGGTCCCCCACTAGTATAGTTTTGCTGTCTATTTCTTCCTGTAACTCCCTGAACTTCTCCTGTAAGAATTTGGATGCTATACCATTTGGTGCATATATGTTTAGTAATGATATTACTTCATTGTCTATGGTGCCTTTTAGCAGGATGTAGTTTCCTTCCTTATCTCTTTTGATTAGATCTATTTTTGCTTTTGCTTTGTCTGAGATCAGGATTGCTACCCCTGCTTTTTTACTTCAGCTGACAGCATAATATATTCTGCTCCAGCCTTTTACCTTTACCCTGTATGTGTCACTCTTTTTCAAATGTGTTTCCTGTAAACAACATATTGTAGGATTATGGTTTTTAATCCATTCTGCAATCCTTTTGTTTTATGGGAGAGTTCATCCCATTCACATTCACAGTTATGATTACTATCTGTGTCTTTTTCTCCATCCTTTCCCCCCATTTATGCTTTTCTTTCTCCTTTTTCCTTTCCCCCCTTCACTAGTGTTTTGCTTTTGACACCACCTCCTTCAGTCCCTTCCCCCTTTTATTATCCCTTTCCCTTTTCTTCCCCTTTACTCTTACTGCTTTTCCCTCCCTTCTTTCCCCCTCCCTTTTCTTTCCCCTTTTCCCTCCTACTGCCTATAGGGCAAGTTAGATTTCTATACCTAACTGATTATATTATGCCCTTCTTGAGCCAAATCTGATGAGAGTAAGGTTCAAACAATGCTCCCCCCCTTCTTTCCCTCTGCTGTAATAGGATTTTGTGTGTTTTCCTGTAATGTAATTTACCCTTGTCTGCCTCCTCCTTTCTCAGTACATTTTCTAAGATCAGATTGATCCACTTATTTGGATCCATTTAACCCACTTGATTAGATTTTTTTTTATCATTACATCAAAGTCAACTAATATCCACCCTCTTTATGTATACTCCTTTAACAAGGTGTAATAACAATACAGTTCTCAAGGGTTGCAAGTCTCATATTCCCTTGTAGGGGTTTAAACAGCCCCCCCCCATTAACAACATATTGTATCCTTCTGTCCCATTTACCTTTTTAAGTCCTTCTTGAGTCCTGTACTTGAAGATCAAATTTTTTGTTGAGCTCTGGTCTTTTTATCAGGAAAGTTTGGAAGTCTCCTATTTCTGAATATCCACCTCCTCCCTTGAAAAATGATGCTCATTTTTGCTGGTAATTGATCCTTGGCTGCATTCCAAGCTCCTTTGCCTTAGAATATCATGTTCCACCCTGTGGTTTAATGTAGAAGCTGCAAGGTCCTGTGTAATCCTGACTGTGGTTCCATGATATTTAAATTCTTTCTTTCTGGCTGCTTGCAGCACCTTCTCTTTCATCTGGTAATTTTGGAATTTTGCTATTATATTCCTTGGCATTGTCAATTTGGGATCTCTTTCAGGTGGTGATTGGTGGATTCTTTCTACGGTTATTTTCCCTTCTAGTTCTAGGACTTCTGGGCAGTTTTCCTTTATGATTTCCTGACAGATACTGTCCAGGCTCTTTTTTCATCATGATTTTCAGGTAGTCCAATAATTTTTAAATTGTCTCTCCTGAGTCGATTTTCCAGGTGGTTGTTTTACTGATGAGGTATTTTACATTTTCATCTATTTTTTCATTTTTTTGTTTCTGTTTGACTGATTCTTGCTCTGTCATAGAAACATTAGTCTCCATTTGTCCAATTCTAGTTTTTAGCAGATTGTTTTCTTCTGTTAGTTTTTTTACTTCCTTCTTCAACTGGCCAATTTGTTTTTTAGGGACTTTTTTCTTCAGTGTATTTTTTTTCCAATTGGCCAATTGTTTTTTGAAGGACTTTTACCTCTCTCATTTGACTATTAAAATCCTTCTTGAGCTCTTCTAAGAAGGCTTTTTGGGCTTCAGACCAGTTCATATTCCCTTTTGTTGTTGCACATGTGGGTTTGTTGACCATGTTGTCCTCTTCAGAATTTCTGTCTTGATCTTTACTCTTCTCATATGAATCTTTGGTACGTTTCTTTTTACTCATGGTGTTTCTTTATTCCCTGGTCTTTATAGAGATCGAGCTCTCTTGCTGGGGAGCAGAGGGTACTGACCCAAGCTTCTTGTGTTGGGAGCCTCGGTCTTGGTCATTGGCTTTGCTTGCTGGGGCCAGTTATGCTGGCAATTGGAGGCTGTAGGTTTCTGGCAGCTTACCTCGTTGAGCTGGAATCAGCAAGGCTGGAACTTTCAGGTAATTCTAGGTTGTCTGCTTTTCCTTTCCTTTAGCTTTCTTCAGCTCCTTTTAGATGGGTGCTGCAGGGTATTTATCTGCCTGGGGTCCCCTGCAGTTTTGTCTCCCTCATTTCTCCTAATGCACGGGGAGATTCCTTTGAGGTATAGTGCCAAGGCACCTGGTGATTTTCTGAGCTGGTTTCCAACTGTTCCCCCAACCCTCACTGAGGTACTTGGAGGTCCAGTAGTTGGTGTTTGCCTGCTCTACTACCTGGGCTTCAGGATTTCTTCACAATTGGAGGCTTCAGGGCTCTGATAGCTCACCTGTTGCTGGGTTGGAATCAAAAGGCCCAGGCTTTAGGACGCTTTTAGCTTGTTTTCTTCACATACTTTCATATGAATGCTTCAGGGTACTTGTCTGTCTGGGGCCCCTTGTAGTTCTGCCTCCCTTATTTTTTGCTGAGGCACTGGGAGACCCATTTGCTGGGCTGCTGCAATGCTGCTCCACATCTTTCTTGTAGTTCAGGTGTTCCAGGGTTTTTTTTTTCCTAGGGTTATATTTCTGGGTTTTCAGAGGTTAATAGGGGAGAGCGAGAGTGACTACCTTTTCCTCCTCTGTCTTCTACCACTCATCAATTTTGGAATGGCTCTTAGCTGTGTAAATTTGACTCAGTTCTCTAAATATTTGAAAAATCATGTCTTTGAGAAATTTGCTGTGATTTTTTTAATAGTTATGATTAATAACTATACATTGTTCTTCATCCTATTTTCCCCATTTATCCTACTTTGTCTCTCCTTTCTCCCTGTTCATCCTCAAAAGTGTTTTGCTTCTGATTTCCTCCCCTAATCCACTTTGCCTCCTATCAGCCCCACCATCTTTTATGCCCTTCCCTTACTACTTTACTGTGTGATAAATAGAATTCTATAATCAACTGAGTGTTTATGTTATTCACTCTTTCAATCAATTACAGTGAGAATAAAGATTACACACTCTCCTCTGACTCTGTCTTGCCTCTTTTTCTTGCCTCTTTTATGTCAGATAATTTACCCCATTCTACCTCTCCCTTTTGCTTTCTCCTAGTGCATTTCTCTTTCTCAACCCTTAGTTTTTTTTTTTAGATAATCATCCCCTCATATTATGTTCACATCCATGCCCTTTGATGTGCTCCTTTTAATTGCCCTAATAATGAGAAAGGTTTTAAGAGTTACAAGTATTATTTTCCCCAGTAGGAATGTAAACAGTTTAATCTTTTTGAATCCATTATAATTTCTCTTTTCTGCTTACCTTTTTATGCTTCTCTTGAGTCTTGTATTTGAAAGTCAAATTTTCTCTTCAGCTCTGTTCTTTTCATCAGTAATGCTTGAAAGTCCCCTATTTCATTGAATATCCATTTTTTTCCCCCAAAGGATTATATTCAGGTTTGCTAGATAGATGATTCTTGGTTGTAATCCTAGATCTTTTGCCCTCCAGAATATCATATTACAAGCCACCAGTTTCTTCAATGTAGAAACTGCTAAATCTTTCTTAGCCTGACTGTACTTCTGTGATATTTTAATTATTTCTTTTTGGTTGCTTATGATATTTTCTCCTTGAACTGGGAGCCCTGTTATTTTGCTAAAATATTTCTGGGAATTTTCATTTTGGAATCTCTTTCAGGAGGTGATCAGTGGATTCTTTAAATTTCAACTTACCCCTCTGATTCTACAATATCAGGCAGTTTTCTTCAAGAATTTCTTGAAAGAGGACGTCTAATCTCTTTTTTCATTATGGCTTTCAGGTAGTCCAATAATTCTTAAATCATCTTTCCTTGATCTATTTTCCAGGTCAGTTGTTTTCCAATGAGATATTTGAAATTTTCTTATATTTTTTCATTCTTTTGATTTTGTTCAATTATTTCTTAATGTATCATAGAGTCATTAGTTTCCACTTGTTCAATTCTAATTTTTAATGAATTATTTTCTTCATTCAACTTTTGCAACTCCTTTCTCCTTGGCCCATTCTACTATTTCCTCCCCCCCCAATTTTATTAATTTGCTGTATTATCAACAATCACTTCCACATGCTTTTGAGTTGAAAATCTTTCTCCCCCTTCCTCCCACCCACCCTCCCCAACATGGCGCACATTTTACATTTACATTCCTATTAAACATATTTTCACATGAGTGAAGTTGTAAGTAAAAATTAAAACCAATAGGAGGAACCATCAGAAATATGAAAGAAAACTCAACAGAAGGTAAAAATTAGTGATAGCAATTCGACTTCCATAGTTCTTTCTTTGAATGTGGACAGCATTTTCCATCCCAAGGCCTCTGGAGATGTCTTAGATCCTTGTAATGCTGAGAAGGGTTCAGTTTAACAATATTAGTCATCCCATAATGTGGCTGTTATTGGGTACAAAGTCCTCTTGGTTCTACTCACTTCACTTAGCATCAGACCACATAGGGTCTTTCCAGGTTTTTTTGAAGTCAGCCTGTTCATCATTTCTTATAGCACAATAGTATTCCATTACATTCATATACCACAACTTGTTCAGCCATTCCCCAATTGATGGGCATCCTCTCAATTTCCAATTCTTTGTCACCACAAAAAGAGCTGCTATGAATATTTTTGTACATGTGGGTCCTTTTCCCATTTGTTTGATCTTTTGGGATATAGCCTAGAAGTGCTATTGCTGGATCAAAGGGTATGCACATTTTTGTAGCCCTTTGGGCATAGTTCCAAATTGTTCTCCAAAATGGTTGGATCATTTCACAACTCCACCAACAATGTATTAGTGTTCCAATTTTCCCACATCTTCTCCAACATGTATCATTTTCCTGTTTTGTCATGTTGGCCAATCTGATAGGTGTGATGTGGTACTGCAGAGTTGTTTTGATTGGCATTTCTCTAATCAATAATGATTTAGAGCATTTTTTCATATGACTATAGATGGCTTTAATTTCCTTATCTGAGAATTGTCTGTTCATATCCTTTGACCATTTATCAATTGGGGAATGGCTTGTGTTCTTATAAATTTGTCTTAATTCTCTATATATTTTAGAAATGAGGCCTTTATCAGAGAGACTGGTTGTAAAAATTCTTTCCTAATTTTCTACCTTCCTTCTAATCTTGGTTGCATTGGCTTTGTTTGTGCAAAAACTTTTCAATTTAATGTAATCACAATTATCCATTTTGCTTTTCATAATGTTCTCTATCTCTTGTTTGGTCATGAATTCTTCTGTTCTCCATAGATCTGATAGGTAAACTATTGCTTGTTCTCCCAGTTTACTTGTGGTATCAGCCTTTATATCTAAGTCATGAACCCATTTTGACTTTATTTTGGTATACACACTATGAGATTTGGGTCTATGCCTAGTTTTTGCCATACTCTTCTCTAGTTTTCCCCGCAATTTTTTTTTCAAAGAGTGGGTTCTTATCCCAGAAGCTGGGGTCTTTGGGTTTATCAAATAATGGATTACTATAGTCAATCACTACTGTGTCTTGCATATTTAACCTATTCCACTGATCCACCTCCCTATTTCTTAGCCAGTACCAGGCAGTTTTGATGATGGCTGCTTTATAATACAATTTAAGATCTGGAATTGCTAAGGCACCTTCCCCTGCATTTCTTTTCATTAGTTCCTTTGATATTCTGGACTTTTTGTTTTTCCAAATGAATCTTGTTATTATTTTTTCTAACTCTATAAAATAATTTCTTGGTAGTTTGATTGGTATGGCACTGAATAAGTAAATTAGCTTAGGTAGGATTGTCATTTTTATTATATTAGTTCAGCCTACCCATGAGCAACTGATGTTTTTCCAATTATTTAGATCTGATTTCATTTGTGTGAAAAGTGTTTTGTAATTGTGTTCATAGAATTCCTGGATTTGCTTTGAGAGGTACAATTCTACTTTTTAAGAAATACTTTTATTATTTTCAGTAAATTTTTGTGTATCTTTTTTCCCCCCAATTTTGTCAATTCTGCTTTTCAAGGCCTTTTTCTCTTTATTCATTTTTTGTGCCTCTTTTACCGTTTGGCCTATTCTGTTTTTTAAGGTGATATTTTCTCCAATATTTTTTGTGACTCCTGTGTCAAGGTGTTGAGTATTTTTTAAAAATGACTTTCTTGCGTCACTCTCATATTTCTTCCCAGGTTTTCCTCTACCTTTGTTGATTTTTAAAATTATTTTTGTGTTTCCATGGCCTGAGACCAATTCACATTTTTCTCTGAAGCTTTGGATGTAGGAGTTTTGAATTTGTTGTCTTCTTCTGAGGTTGTATTTTGATCTTCCCTGTCACCATAGTAACTTTCTATCATCATGATCTTTTTATCCTGTTTGCTCATTTTTTCTAGCCTATTACTTGATGCATAACTCTATGCTAAAGTGGAGCTGTGCTTCTGGAATGGAAAGGGCACTGTACCAAGCTTCAGGATTTTTATGCAGTGGTTTTTAGAGATATTTCTGGGGACCTCTAAGTTTTCCATTCTTCCATGATGATAGGATTCATGGAGAGATGTGTGTATTACTCTCATATCCTCTCCTTTGATCTGTGAGTAACTACAAACACTCTTTTCCACCCTGAAATTGTGACCCAGTTCTCCGGATGCCATAACCTCTGGTGGACTTTTGCTTCTTCTCACCCTGGGACTGAGCCCAAGGACTACAACCAGATCTAAATATGGGCAATGAAAGAGTCCTGCCCATGGAGATGAAAAAAGGACCCTTATAATCTCCTTGTAACCAGTTGTATGACCCTCTTACCATCTGTGGACTGAGAGGTCTGGAAAACATTATTGTTACCAATGATTTAGTCTCTCCCCCACTGCCTCCACAAAGACTACTGCTGGTTTACCTGGGCACTGCCTGTACTGGAGCATACTCCACTCTCACCCAGGTGCAAGACACCTTTCCTGCTGACCTTCTAAGTTATCTTGGGCTGGAAAATTGTTTCACTTTGTCTTTTTATGGATTCTGTTGCACCAAAATTTGTTTTGAGATATTATTTAAAGTTGTTTGGAATTGTTTTTGATGATTGTTTTTAGAAGGGGAATGATGTGGCCAGAGATCAGTGATGATTAAAAATTTCATGTTACCCTGATGTCCCCCAGAATAATAATGATGATAATAATAATATCTCACATTTACTTAGTACTTTAAGGTTTACAAAATGTTTTCTTAATTCTTTGAGGTACATTTTATCAATGTAATTATTTTCATTTTATAGGTGAGGAAAGTAAGTTACAGAATGACTGTTTTTTTTTCCATGTTCATACAGCTAGTGAATAATATGTTTAGTATTCAAAACCAAGCCTTCTGATTCCAAAACCAGGGCTTTCTTCTCTATACCACTTTGGAAGCTTTCATAGAGGAGATGCTCAGTAAACAGTTCTTCATTTGATACATAAAGCAATATGGAATTTACCTTTTTCTTCAGATGTAGGAGTAGAGACCATGAAAGCATGCTCTTTTTCAAATCAGTTCTTATTTGATTGGTTTGTGTTTTTTTAAGCAAAATAAAATTATTGGAGTACCAAATCCAGTCATCTATGTCACTCTACAGTGGAATTTGTGAAAGGAAACTCTCCAATTCCATTATATAAATTTCATTTAAGTTTGTCCTCCATAATCAACCTTTCACATTCCAAGTCCCTAATAAACATTGAATCAATGTGAGAAACTACATGGAAGAACAGAGGAATTTAGAGAGATGATGACAGGCAATGAAAGTGAAATAAATCCCCACTTTGAAAAAACAAACAATCATAAGATCATAGACAGAGTTGGAAGAGACATGGGAAGCCACAAATTCTAGCTCTCTCATGTGATATTTGAGAAATTAAGTGGTTTGCCAAGATCAAATAGGTAACAAGAAACAGGACTGAGTTTCAGATCAAGGAACTGTGAATTCATATACAGCACCCCTTCCTCTGTACAATGTTGTTTCCCACAATGTGTTCCTAGAGACCATGTCTTAATGCAGATTACTGAGATGAAAGTACTAAATTATCATGTAACTATTGCATTCATCTATTTGGGAAAAAGGTAGAAACTGTTGAAAAACCAGGCAAAGTGGATGAGAAACAAAGTGTCTTGATTAGTCAAATATCAGTAAAACAACATATGAAGTAGTAAGTACTGGGGGCTACTTGTGTGCCAATCTCTGAGGCAAATAGCAGAGCACTTCATAATTCAGGGAAATGAGTAAGGCAAAGGAGAAAGAATGCAGACCTCCATTACTCCCTTTGTACTTTGTGGGGATGGGGGAGAAGAAGGGAGAGGGAAAGTCAGGCAGGCAAAAGATTCTTCCCTTGCCTGGTATAATTAGGAAGGCTAGTCAATTTTTGGAATTATTTGTAAGATTTGTGGTAGAGAATGAATTATATATACTTCTTCCCTGGAATCACTTGTCAGGTCTCAACTTGGCTTGTGGATGAGCAAGAGTCTGCCCTTTATAGCTCAAAGAGAATGAGACTTATAAGAGCTAACTCTGTTGGGTATGTAAGCTCCAGTTCTAACTGCCTTCAATCTACATTACCCTCTATTCCTCACATAGCCTCAATCTATAATCCCTGTCTGCTTAATGCTGTGTGTTGTAGCCTATGGCTCAGAATTTTTCTGCATCTGATCCTCTACTGTTCCCTTGGTTTGTAGGTTTAAAACCTTACTTTCCATTCTCACACCTGCTTTTTCCCAGATCCAACTTTGCCAGGTTTTTCTCCATAACAGATAGAATGGGTTGTCAGTGTATATGTCCTTGCTTCAGTTTTTTTTTCTTCTTCTTGCTATTCCCTGATGATGCTGGAAATTCCTGATGTTTTCTTGTTCTCCTGCCTTCCTTAGCCATTGGTCTGTGGCTCTCTCAGTGGCTCCATACCATACAGGAAGAAAGGATTTCATCTATATGGGACCAAAACAGGAAAATGGCATCAGACCACTTATATTTCTTGAGTTAGTTGATGGTCTTGCTCATAGCATGACTATGTCTCCTCAGTCATAGGCAAACAGAATTCTGATGCATATATGTGAATTATTCAGTTAACAACCCCCACACAGCATACTTTTCATGAATTCCTGGGACTTAGAGTCTGAATTACGTAGATAATTGCCTTGACCTTCAGCTTCATTTTGCCTGAAGAGCTGTGACCTACATGTGATCAAACTGATAAGTAGGGCAGCTCTAGGAATGAGGGCACAGATGAGTTCTATATGAAAACAGCATTTTTGCACTTCTGTATAGGGAAGAAAAATAAAATTTTGTCCCTTTTGCCTGGAGTGATAAATGATTGGAAAACTTGATGGGAAAAGAGACAGGAGGAATATAGTAGGGGCATCATTTTTGATATTTTCTCTAGTCGTCACCTTAGCATAGGTAAACAGCTCTTGTTTCTTAAAAAAATGCTAAATAAACTCAAAGGTGATTTATGGAGAACATTTGTCTAAACTTTGTTTTTTATTAAAACAGCAACTGATTTAGAACTATGTATTATAAATTGTTTTCATTTACTCTTTGAGCATCTCCTGCCATTTGCATAAAATACTCTTCTGTTGCATCTCATTTATTATAATATAATGTCTGGACTAAGAAACAAAATAATAAAAAAAATCAAGAACCATGCACACAGTAACTGAAAGAAAGAATGGAAAGAGAGAAGGGGAAATATGAATGGCTCTAACAAATACGCTATTAATACTTAACATAATTGTAGCTTGTACTTAAAGCACAGGCAGATCTCATAGCACTATCCAAGTATCCTTTTAATCTTCTCAACATTACAGTCACTTTTTAAAAGAGGGTGGAATAGGCAGGAGAACAACTAAGTTTTTTTTTTTTTTCTGGGTGAGTGGAATTGTTTTCCAACTATTGAAGCAGTTCAAGGTGTTATGGTATAGGGGAAAGAGTGCTAGTTTTGGACTCAAAAGACCTGGGTTAAAATCTCTGCTTTGCTATTTGCTCGCTGTGTGACCTTGGGCAAATTGCTTAACCTCTTTGGATCTTAGCTTTCTCATCTGTACAATGAGGGGCTGTAATGCTAAGCAAATACCTCAACTAGGTCAAAGAGAAAAGGGAAGGTCCCATACTGGGTACCCAAAATTAAGAAATATATGCAAGAACTGTGGTATGTAAATGTAATAGAATATTGTCATGTTATAAGAACATGATGAATCCATAGAAATATGGGAAGATTTTTATGAGGTAATGGCAGAGTGAAGTAAGTAGAATCAGGGAAACAATATACATACATACATATATATATATATATATATATATATATATATATATATATATATATAATGACTACAAGAAATTAAAACAAGAAAAGAATAAAATGAATGAGTGTTCCATAATTTATGATGAGTAATTATAAAGATAATAAATAAGTATAATAAGAAATTCCTCCCCCCTTTATTTGTAGCGCTGAGGGACTATGTGTGCGTGAAATGTTGCACATGCTGTCACTTGTGGTCACTGTGTCAGTTGGTTTTGTAAAGGCTGTGTGTTACAAAAGAAAATGTTTTGGGGCTGGAAGCTGGTACATTATTACTATGATATAAAAACAATGCATTCATAGAATTTTTTTTAATGAGGGGTTGTATTAGATGATTTTAAAAGTCCTTTTTGCCTCTAAATCTATTATGCTTCAAAGCATGTCTCTCTCTATCTGTTCCTACTCTTCCCTGTTTTCTTCTGTAATATGGTAAGTGATGAGAGTTAGGTGGAAGTATAGCCACGTGTGAGGATGGGGGAATAAAGGGAACAATAGCTGATAGAAAACAGAAAAAAATATTCCTCCCTTCATGCTAACTCCAAAATGAGACTAAGTAAGCAAATGAATATCATAGCACCATCAAATATTAGAAGTGGGAGGAAATTCATTGTCATCTAGTCCAAACCTCTCTAAAAATACGGGCAAATAGAGGGATATTATTTAGTGCCCCCACTTTTAACAGGTGGCCCAGGGCCTTCTGAAATGGTTTTAGGTCAGACTGATCTGTACTAGTCATAAAATGTCCCAAACTCATGAGCTGGGCCTAACTCCATAAAGGTAGCATATTTGTCCCCCTTAGCTCAATCTTAACAGTTGTACATAAGAGGCAGGGCTACACAATCAAGATGAATAAAGCTTTTTGGGGAGAGTGGGAGCATGGTTAACATGGTTGCATAGGTTGTCGTAACAAATCCTTCTTGAAGAGATCCTTCCAAAGAGTTTGTCCTGTCCATCCACACTGGGAAGACCAACTGGATGAAGAATGTCTATTGCATAGATTTCAACATGCATTTGAATGGATGGAGCTTATGCAATAGTATGTATATATGGGACAAATATTACCCATGGACAATGAGTTATGCCCAGAATTGAAGAGGAGGAGGAGGCCAGTCTTCATTCCTTTCAGGAAATTGGGAAGCTCTTTTATTAATCCTAAATTTTCTGTGAAATCAAAGGCCCATCTTTTGTTTTAATACTAATATTGTTTTGCTGTAGCTAAATGGCATGAAGAGACAGAATATCACCGCACCTGAAGAAACAAAGATGAGTATTAAAAAGAAAGCAATGGCAGGTACACAGTAGGTGCACCATATAAACAATAAGAAGCTCTAAAGAATAACAGGGGTAATTGTGTCATCAAGGGATTTTATGACAGGAAATGAACAGAGGTTGGTCACATGACTAGAAGAGAGGGAAGACAACTTGACAGCCAGAGTATTCCACTGGCACACTTGTTATTTTGAGATAAATTGAGGAAGGCCAGCAGGCCTTCCACTGTATGGACCTTCTGTTCTGAACTTTGCATGGGGGGGATATGATAAGAGTCACACAAGATAGTCAGGCATGGACTGGAATTCCAATTTGCATCTTTGAAAACAACTTCTGAATTGATGAGTTCATAGATTCATTTGAGTGTTTGAATAACATGGACTCAGTCTCTCACATATCATCAAGTTTGACTCAACTCCTAGGAAAGGCCTGGAATTGGGTTTTAAGCCAGGACCCTAAGACCTAGCCTGTGGAACAGTGGCTTGGCTGAACCAAAAAATGGGTGGCTGCATATACCCGTACATTGCTTCCACATTCAAATCATCCTGATTGAGTTGAAAAATGATCAAAGTGCCATATCCTGAATGAGCCTGGGAGAGTTTCATAAGGATTTGACTAGGACCCCAAGATACTGTTGAGCAAAACTCAGCAGAATTATAAAGGGACCTCTTTTCTTTAACTTGTGCTGTTCACTCTATTAGACAAGAAAGTGGTTGCTTACTAAAGCTACACATGAAATAGAGTTAGGAAAGCAATCCATATTTAGGAACCAAGGAAATCAAGTATGAGGAGAGGTGTAAGGGATCCTGCAAACTGCCAAGCTATAAAATAGACCTGAGAAATGAACCCCTTGAAGATAGAAAGCTAGGGAGGCACAGAGAAAGCTAGTATGGAAGATCAAATCAAACTAGACTCTGATGATAAAACATTTAAACTTGGATAAAGTACAAGGTATAGGAGGAAAAATGAGGACTTTGCTCCAGGGTACACAAATTTTACAGTTTACTTTCCGTGGACGTTTGTGCCCTTCAGCAACATAAACAATTGAGCAGAGCACATAATTAATATATATGATTAAACTTCGAAGCTAAAGGTGGGATGCAGGGATGGCACTTCTCTCTTCCTATACCAATTTCTGTGGTTGCATACCAGAAGAACTCTTCTGCAGCCTGGCCATGACCTTATTCCCTTCCCTCCCAGTGCCACCTTTTGCCTCTTACCATGGTAAATTTTGAATCACAACTTGGGGCAAAGAAATAGCTACTTATGACTTGGACACTAACACTAATTTGATGTGGTAGACACATTAAGGCATGGATTCTTAATCTTCTTAAGCTTTTTGTGTGTGTCACAGATCCCTTTGGCAGACTGATGAAGCTTATGGACTCCTTTTAAGAATTTTTATACCATCTATATACACACATGTATATATGAGTATACATATATAGGTATACACACACACACACACACACACACACACACATATATATATATATATATATATGCATATACACAGATATCTATATCTATATCAATATCTTTTCCTTCTAAGTCCAGAGGTCCCCTGAAATCTACCTATAGACCTCTTGGAGATCTATAGACCCCAGGTTAAAAATGCCTATCTTAAGGGAAGACTTCAATTTCCCAAAGCTCTAGTACCTGTTCAATTAAGCAATATTTATTAATCACCTACTCTACCAAAGTCAACATTGGCTTCCATTTTGGTAACTTCTTCAGTTTTCTAGGGATTCTCCTCTATTATGTACTATGGAAATACCTTAGTAGTGGTGGCCCTGGCACACCTGATTTAATCTTTGGGTTTCTCTGGCTCGGCAATACAATTTGTTAGTACATAACTTTCCAGGGAAATTTTGCTAATATTAAACAACTTGTTCCATTTAGGAACTGGATTTCTTCTCCATTCTTTTGGCTCTCTACCCACTAAGTTATTATGAAGGAAGTAGAGAGGCCTGCTTATTCCTGGATATAATGAAATACCAGAGGTCAGAACTCCTGGAGTCTCTTTCCAGCTCCCCTACAGACTAGTTCTATGCCCTTAGCAATTTGGATCCCCTCTGGGTACCTCAGTTTCTCTGTCTCTAAAACAGGATTAATAATAGATTTCCACCCTCCCCCCACCTACCCAAAGAGAGGAATTATGGAAGAAAGAATGCTAGTAATGATCTGGGGATGCGAAGTGCTTTTGAACATAATGTATTAATAGAATTCGCAATAAGATATGGCCTTACCAAGAGCCCCTTAGAAGAAAGGCACTATATAAATATATGTTATTATTATTTTTTGTAATAATATAGTGCTGCTCATATTCCAGCACTTAACCCTGTTCTGTTTTCCCAACTGTGTGGGTGTTGATTTGCTGAGGTGATGTGTGTCATATTATTTGTGTATCTAGACAATGCTTTTCAGCTGCTGGGAATCGTAAATTGTTGTGCAGTGGAGTGGGGCATTTTTGGTATATTGTCTGTGCATATGCTTGCATGCTTGGCATGCCTCTGCCCTTACAAACATCTTTTTGTGTGATTTTGCAAGGAATCTGAGAGGCTTTCTGAAGTCAACTTCAGCTAGTACGTACTGATCAGTACTTGGAAATGGACCCTTGTTATGAAGTTGGGCTGCCAGGACGTATGATCTGCATTGAGTCCTCATGCTTACAGCCTCGCACTCTCTGTCTCCTATGCCCAGACCACACTTCCTCCTCCTTTCTGTTTTCAAATTCCTCACTTCCTTTAAGACTCATTTAATGATGTGCTATATATAAGAAGCCTTTCCTTATTTTCCTAAACTGTAAGTAGTTGCTCTGTCCTCCTTAGATTATCTACATATGTTGTGCTGGGATAAATACAACATGTAAATATCCAAGTTCCTTGAGTACAAGCATTAGTTTTTGGTTGGTTGTTGCATCTTTGGCCCTTAGCCCCATTGTCTTGCACATATTAGAACCTTTATAAATGCTTCTTGGATTGGGTTGAAGAATATTGTGTTTCAAGAAAAGATGCTGTAAGTCAAATATGATTTTCCCATTGAAACAATTCTGATCAATAGTCTGACACCCAATTCTTTGATAAAAATGAACACCAATAGCATCTTTAGATTAGCAAGGCAGAATGGTATAATGAATAGAGGGTTGGCTGAGTTTATTTAAGGAATCCAATTTCATGTTTGTTAGCTGTGTGATTCTAGGCAACTCTCAACCTCTCTGTGCCTCAGGTAAGTCTCCTTCCTTTTCTTCCTTCTCCTTTAAAATTATTGCTATCTTTTATTTTTGCTTTTTTTTATTTTTTGATGAGGCAGTCAGGGTTAAGTGACTTGCCCAGGGTCGCACAGCTAGTAAGTGTCATGTGTCTGAGGCTGGATTTGAACTCACATCCTACTGACTCCAGGGCCAGAGCTCTATCCACTGTGCCACCTAGCTGCCCCTAAAATTATTGCTATCTTGATGATTAAAAAAGACTTTCACTTTTACATACCACTATCCTCCTCACAAGAGAATCCTGTTTTGTAGCAAAGAAGTATAGTTAAACAAAATCAACTAACACATTGGCTATCTCTGATGATAAGCCCTAGTCAACACTCTAGTTTGCATCAACAGGCAGGGGGACTATTTGACTGTCAGTCCTTTAAAATCCATTCTTACCGCATTTGGCAGGAATTATTGTGCTTACTCAGTCTTCTTATTGAAACAGTGTAGCAACTTATGTTTCTAACCAACAGTCAGACATCCATTTTTTAAAAATAAAAATGGACTTCTGCTTTTGGGAGCCAAAACAGCAGAGTAAAATGGTAGTCGCTCTCACCCTCCCCTATCAACCTCTCAACACCCAGAAAATATCACCCCAGAAAAAAAAAAGAAAAAACCTGGAACACCTGAACTAGAAGAAAGACAGGGAACAGCAGTGCAGCAGCCCAGCAAATGGATCTCCCAGTGCCTCAGCAAAAATAAGGGAAACAACACTACAAAGGGCCCCAGGCAGATAAGCACCATGCCGCATTCATCTGAAAGGAGCTGAAAAAAGCAACCTAGAGTCTTCCTAAAGTCCCAGCCTTGCTGATTCCAATCCAATACCAGGTAAGCTGTCAGAACCCAACAGCCTCCAGCTGTCAACAAGGAGGAGATCCTGAAGCCCAGGTGGTAGAGCAGGCAAACACCAACACCTGGACATCCGAGTGCCTCAGTGAGGGCAGGGGAACTGGTGGAAACCAGCGCAGAAAAAATGCCAGGTGCCTTGGTACTCTACCACAAAGGAATCACCCAGTGCATTAGCAGAAACAAGGGAGGCAGCATCGCAAGGGGCCCCAGGCAGATAAAGACCCTGCAGCACCCATCTAAAAGAAGCTGAAGAAAGCCAAAGGAAAGGAAAAGCAGGCAACCTAGAACTGCCTGAAAGTTCCAGCCTTGCTGATTCCAGCCCAACACAAGGTAAGCTGCCAAAACCGTACAGCATCCAATTGCCAACATAAGAGGCCCCAGCACACAAAGCCAGTGACCAAGACCTAGGCTCCCAACACAAGAAGCTTGGGTCAGTGCCCTCTGTTCCCCAGCAGGAGAGCTCAATCTCTTTAAAGGCCAGGGAATAAAGAAACACCATGAGTAAAAAGAAACATACCATAGATTCGTATTATGAGAAGAGTGAAGATCAAGACAGAAATTCTGAAGAGGACAACATTGTCAACAAACCCACATCTGCAACATCAAAAGGGAATATGAACTGGTCTGAAGCCCAAAAAGCCTTCTTAGAAGAGCTCAAGAAGGATTTTAAAAGTCTAATGAGAGAGGTAGAAGAGTCCTTAAAAAATACAATTGGCCAATTGGAAAAAAAGTACACTGAAGAAAACAAGTCCCTAAAAAACACAATTGGCAAACTGGAAAAAAAGTACACTGAAGAAAACAAATCCCTTAAAAATACAATTGGCCAATTGAAGAAGGAAGTACAAAAACTAACAGAAGAAAACAACGTGTTAAAAACTAGAATTGGACAAATGGAAACTAATGACTCTATGAGAGAGCAAGAATCAATCAAACAGAAACAAAACAATGAAAACAAAATGTATGAAAACATAAAATACCTCATCGGTAAAACAACTGACCTGGAAAATTCATCCAGGAGAGACAATTTAAAAAGCATTGGACTACCTGAAAATCATGATGAAAAAAAGAGCCTGGACAGTATCTTTCAGGAAATCATAAAGGAAAACTGCCCTGAAGTCCTAGAACCAGAAGGTAAAATAACCATAGAAAGAATACACCACTCACCACCTGAAAGAGATCCCAAATTGACAACACCAGGGAATATAATAGCAAAATTTCAAAATCACCAGATGAAAGAGAAGGTGCTGCAAGCATCCAGAAAGAAACAATTTAACACAGGACCTTGTAGCTTCTACATTAAAAGACCACAGGGCATGGAGCATGATATTCTGTAAGGCAAAGGAGCTTGGATTGCAGCCAAGGATCAACTACCCTGCAAAAATGAGCATGATTTTTCAAGGGAGGAGATGGATATTCAACAAAATAGGGGACTTCCAAACCTTCCTCAAAAAAAGACCAGAGCTCAACAAAAAAAAAATTGGTCTCATACTACAAGATTCAAGAAAGACATGCAAAGGTAAATGGGACAGAAAGATACAAAATGCTGTTAATAAGTGAGACCTATTTACATCCCTGTAAGGGAAGATGACACTTGCAACTCTTGAGAACTGCATTGTTATTACATCATGTTAAAGGAGTATACATAAAGGGGGCAGATATTAGTTGACTTTGATATAAGGATAAAAAGAATCTAATCAAGTGGGTTAAATGGATCCAAGTAAGTGGATTAGTCTGATCTTAGAAAATGTACTGAGAAAGGAGGAGGCAGAGAAGGGTAAATTACATTACAGGAAAAGACAGAAAATCCTATTACAGAAGAGGGAAAGAAGGGAGTGGAGTGAGCATTTTTTGAACTTTACTCTCATCAGATTTGGCTCAAGAAGGGAATAACATAATCAGTTCAGTATGGAAACCTAACTTGCCCTATGGGCAGTAGGAGGGAAAAGGGGAAAGAAAAGAGGGGGGTGAAGGGAAAGAGAGGGGAATGGGATAATAGAAGGGAGGAGAGACTGAAGGAGGCTGTGGTCAAAAGCAAAGTACTGATGAGGGGAGGAAGGAAGAGAGGAGAAAGAAAAGCATAAACAGAGGGAAAAAGATAGAGAAAAAGACACAGATAGTAGTCATAACTGTGAAAGTTGAATCACTATTTTTTTTTCTTTTCTGTTGAGTTTTGTTTCTTCTTTCTGATGGTTCCTCCTATTGTTTTTAATTTTTACTTACAACTTCACTAATATGAAAATATGTTTAATAGGAATGTAAATGTATAAGCTATATCAGATTGTGCACCATCTTGTGGAGGGTGGTGGGGAGGAAAGGGGAGAAAAATTTTAAACTCAAAAGCATATGGAAGTGATTGTTGATAAATCAAAATAAATTAATAAAATTAAAAAATAAAAACGAATACCAACAGCTATTTAATGCACTTAGCACATTGCCCATCACATATTAGCTACTTCATAAATGTTTGTTGTTTGATTGATTGAATGAAAGGAATTCAGAGACAGGATGGTATAGTTAACAAAGTGATGGATTTAATCAGAACTTGTTTAGTCTTATCTGATTCTCCCTGACCCTTTGTGGGGTTTCTTGACAAAGGTACTGTAGTGGTATTCCATTTCCTTTTCCAACTCATTTTATAGATGAGGAAACTGAGGCAAACAGGGTTAAGTAACTTGCTCAGGGTCACGCAACTAGTGTCTGAAGCCAGATTTAAACTCAGGAAGATGAGTCTTCCTGACTCCAGGTCTGGAGCTCGATGCATTATGCAACCTGACTGCTTCAAATCCACCTTTGATGCTCATTAGGTATATGACTCTGCGCAGTTTATTTTATCTCTCTGTGCTTCCTTAGGCACCCATTAGAACATTTTTGCTAAAGTCATAGCCAGTTCCTGCTGCATTTGTGGAAGAAGCTATTATGATAAGAGTTCTGAAATGAAGCTCCTATAAGCATTCTCACAAAAGGTAGGAAAAAAATGTACCAAATAGAAGCTTCCTAACATGTATGTAACTGGGCAACTACACATACCTCACGGTAGTGACCAGCAAGCAGTGGGCAGGCCATAGTGATGACAGATAGCCAAGCAGCCCCCAGTGGCAGTGGCAGAATGGACAGTGACAATTGCAATGGAAAAGGGCAGGTCTTAAGCTAAAGGCATCACTTCTTGCAGACACACTGAGCTCCAAGAGGTCTCTGAAACTTGGTTGCTGGAAAGTAATGGAAACTAAGTTCAGTTAACTCAAGGTATCATCAATAGCCAACCTAGTTAAACTATCCTCCTTCTATGGCTAAATTAATCACTGTTTATTAACTATTTTAAAAAAGTATATCTAAATCCATTAAGTTGAGCAAGAAGTAATGAATCACACTTGTTCCTTTCTAATTTGGTATCGCATCATAGTGTATGACACAGCGCTTTTATCTTAATTCTCCAGCATTCCTGTTTTGTTTTACTATAATAGAGCACAATCTGCATCAGGGTCATCAGAAGGACTTCTTTGGAGAAGGATCCACAAGTATCTTTGAAAAGACCTTTGGGAAACCTTAAATAATGTCAATTGGTAGCTCTTTTGAGAAACTGACCCAGGTATATCCATATGACTGCCTATTTCTCATTGAAAATTTCCCTGTACTATGCGTTGGCTCCAGAGAGCAAGTGGCTTGGGCATTTTGCCCACTTAAAAAAAAAAAAAAGCTTTTCTCTAGCTGCCATCCCATCAGCACTAACAGTTTCACCTTGCACCCTGGTGTTATGCCTGGTATACCTACTTTTAAAACACATGAAGTAACCCTTATCTGCACTGCCTTTTTGAATTTTTTGATCTCTCAATATTGCTTTGCAACTCAGGAAAAAAAAAACCTCAGGCTTTGGCTTGAATGGTGGCCAAACTCAAAGGCACACAGCACAGATTGATCCCGAATCCATAAAATCAAAAGTCTTTCCATCTCAGACACAATTTCTGCATTTTGCTTATAATAGTGGATTGTAGCAGGCAGAGGAACCAAAACCATAGAAATCATAAAGTTTTAGAGCTGGAAGAAAGGGACATTAGACACAGAACATTATTTTTTCTTTTTTTTTCTTTTTACTTTTACTAGTCATTTTTCAGGATTGAACATGAGTTATGAGTATAAAATAATGACTTTTTTTTAGCAATCATACTACAATTTAAGAATAGTAACTCACATTTCTATAGCATTTTAAGGCTTATACTACATTTTGCTCACAACAACCCTTTGAGGCAGATAGCAAGATGCTTATTACATGTGTGACCTTGGGCAAGTGATTTAATCCCCTTGGTTCTAAGTTTCCTCATCTTTAACAAGAGGAGGTTTGACTGCATGGCCTCTGACATCCCTTTCAGCTATGATCCAACGAATATTATTATCTTCATTTTATTACATACATATATATATATATATATATATATAACATATATATATATATATACACACACATACACACATATATACACATGCATATATATACACACACATACATACATATGTACATATATACATACATACACAACACACACACACATATATATATATATATATATATATATATATATATTATATATTATATATATATATACACACACACACATATGAGGAAACTGAGGCTCAGAGAGATTAAATGATTAGCCCACAGTTACAATGATAACAAATGGCAGGGTCAGACTATGTATCCACATCTCCCCCACCCATTATACCAAGCTGAGTTCTGTCCCCTTTAAAGTAGTCATTTTGAAGGAAGAGACAGGTTATCATGCTTACATTGAGAAAAATATTGTTGGAACTACTCTTTAGAGAGATGATATATCAAGGTCTGTTTACTAGCCTCAAAGTTCAATCTGATGCATTCTTTTGTAGTCATGTATCCTGGTGCCCCTGACTTATCTTTTGCAACTTATATTGAACATTGTGGGTCCAGGCAAAGAGGAAGATCACAGAAGCAAAAAAAAAAAAAATGAGACACACAACCAGAAATGAGATTGCTCCCATATTTCACAAGATCAATGGAAGCTGCCCTACTCTGAATATGCTCTTGGATGGGAATTCAGGTGACAGGATAAAAAGGAGATTTTTGGTAATTTCAAGTGACCTCTTTTCTCTTACTATCTTCCCTCATGATCTTGCCATTTGGACTTCTTGAAAACAAGGGAGGAATGACCAGTGTGACAAGTGACCACATACAGAGCCTTATGACCAATACTAGGAGAAAGAATTGAGTACCACCCTGAGTATCTGATGTCGCCATTAGAAGGGAGGTGACTGGGGTGGTGAAGAGGAGGGAATCCACCACAAAAAAAAATTTCATCACATCTTGGAGGTGAGAAAGTAAGTGGGACCCCTGAGGAACTATAAGATCCAGTATTACACAGACTTCTAGTTTGTATGAATGCCCTGTACCTGGTGAGCTGAGGAAAGCAGTTTTTTTTTTTTTAGGTTGTGAGCCTGAGACAGGAAGTGTGAGCCTCTTACTGCCTTTTTCAGTCCATGAGAATAGACCAGGGATGGCCATATGTGGCCTCAAGGCCACAGGTTCTCCACCCCTGGAATAGACATTTAAAGTGTGGGAGCTGAGTGTGCTTGAATGTGTTGGCACATCCTTGGGTTGACGCTCACAGAGTTTTGATTAAACTTCTGATTAAAATTTTGAGCCCAATTCCTTCCATTTCATCTTAGCTATGCACCTCAAATCCCCACCAATTGCATCATGCTGAGTGCAGTTCTCTTTAAAGTAGTCATTTTGAGGAGAGAGGGAGGTCACCACACTTATATTGAACAAAATATTGCTGGAAGTACTCTTTAGAGATGAGATTTCAGGATCTGTTTACTAGCTAAAAAATACAATCTGATGTACTCTTTAGTCATGTACCCTGGTGCCCCTGAATCACCTTTTCCAATTTATGTTGCAGATTGTGAGCCCAGGCAAAGGAGATTACTGGAACAAAATTTGTGAGACACTTGACCAGAAATTAGATTACCCCCAAAACTTCACCTTGCTTGGAGGGTCCAAAATTAATCAAGGGGATAGAATGGAATATCACTTAAAGCATTGACATATTAAATCTACTGTCTATATACCTCAGAGCCCCTAAGCAATAGTGGATCTCTTTCCTCAGTTTATGTCTCAGCATATTGATAAATCTTAGAATGCCGCAATCATATGGCTTATTTTACATAGAATAATGTGAAAATGAAATTTTGGTAAAGGTGGATAGAATCCTAGTAGAACCTCAAACCAAGGATGTGGAAAGAAATGGGTAGAAGGGCTGTGCACTTCCCATCTCTTAGATTCATGGACAGAAACAAATGTAGAGTAGGACAGCTGTGCCAGTACATCCTGGAGTGAACATTATTATGAGGGCCCCTTTTATTTTTCCTCTACGGAGGAGTTTAGGGTAGTGGGGCTCCAGAAGGACCTCTGGAAAGAAGTGATACATGAGTTTAATTTTTCTAGACTCTGGGAGGGAGATGGTGGCAGTCCATAGTAGGCCATGACTTTCATGAGAGAGTTGTACTGAGGAGCTAAATAAGTATTACTAGCTGATCAGGCAGATTTGATGCTATTGTTCCATATGTAGACAGCGAGGAAAGTAGAGATTCTAAAACAAACTCCCCAGGAGGTTAGGAAACCTAACATCACCTGAACACACACTCTCCATAATTTCTCTTCCATATTATAAGCCAGTATAATTTAATAGCTAGAGTGATAGACATGGAGACAGGAAGACTTAATTCAAATGTCTCTTCAGAAACTTAATAGTTGTGTGATTCTTGGCTACTGGTTAATCTCTCTAGACCTGAAAACGAGAAAGGTGGATACATTCGACTCTCAGGGAACTTTCAGCTCTAAATTTATATATGATCCCTTGGACTGACACAGTAGTTGGTGTTGGGGCCTAATGCTTTTTTAAAATTTGAAGCTCTCTGAATTTGGCAGCAGAGGAGAAAAAAGTTCTTAGCTACATCACTATACTTTTGGCTCAGCTTTAGGTGACATATTAAAGTTCACTTCATCTCCTGTATAATTTATTCTCCCTCAACTCACCCCCACCTCTGTTTTACAAAAAAAAAAAACAAAAAAAAAAAACTTAAAAAAGAGTAGAGATGGGAGTAAGTAAAGAGGAGACCTGAAGCTAACCAACCAGAATGAGACTGGACATTAGGGAAGCTTTCTTGTAAAAAAGAAAGGACCATTAGAGAAGAGATTTATATAAAGCAATTTGTGTTATGCTGGATAGGGCATTAGTACAGTAAATCGATATTATTGTGACTTGTGTACTTGCTTTAAATTCATAAATCTCAGCCCTCAGAAACTAATTTGCAATAAGGACCAGTATATTTGACATGGTTCTACAACTTTTTTTTTAATTAAAGAAACTACTTTTCCCTTTTTTTCCCAAGGGATTTTATAGAAGTTATGGTGGTTCATCTGTACTGAACCATCCTTAGCTACTTTCAAAGTAAGTATTATAAAACAAGCATTTATTTTGCAAGATGGTTGATATGTGTTCAAGGGGTTAGAGAACATTTTTGTTTCTGGTACTCACAGTAATCAGAGCTCCAGTCCTAGCATTTTGCAATAGCACAGAGTCCATTAGCCCAGGTCCAAGGTGAATATATCTAACTATACCCTTGATTACAGATAGAGGAAAAATGTCAACGTGCTA
Organism: Phascolarctos cinereus; assembly: GCF_003287225.1. Lineage (NCBI taxonomy): Eukaryota > Metazoa > Chordata > Mammalia > Diprotodontia > Phascolarctidae > Phascolarctos > Phascolarctos cinereus. The sequence goes on from NW_027555736.1 coordinate 121,635,075, forward strand.
TGTCGCAAGATCGGAATTTAGCATCACATCCCAAAAGCTTTAGCCATCAAAAGGAAACCCCCAAATTTCAGACCTTCAGATCTTCTAGAGATGGCTTCATTCATTGATTGATTCATTCAACTTCATTTGTCCACCCACATATTTGCTTTATCTCCATCTATTTATTTACTTATTTAATGAATATGGCAGACCATCTTGTTGGATAAAATTAATAGTAGGGTTCCTGAATTTAAAGGACATTTTATGGGTTTTACCACCCCCTTCTGTATAGTTGCTGTACTTATACCTCTAAAGGGACCAATATAGTAGCTGTTATTTCTGTGAATAATACCTGTAAGCAACAATTGTTTGAAATAAACCTGTTGTCAAGTGGTAATAGGTCATCTAAATTTTGCTTGTAAGAGAAAAACCTCCTGTGGTTTGAAATATATTCTCACTTCTTATATCTGTTTATAAATCTTGCAGCTGAATTGTCACTGAATTAATTGATCCTTTGTATGATTTTTTTTCTTGGTAAGATGGAATTGGTGTTCTAAATTTATACAATTTGCCTAATTCCACTGTTTCTTTTTTCTCACTATTTTTGTACTCACATATCATCCATCATTTTTACATTGCCTTCATAGTGTGTCTTTGCATATTCAAACTTCTTGATGGCTAGTTTTCCTGCTACTTTGTTTCATTACTTATACCTTTCATCTGTCGACTCTTCAATTATTGTCTATTGTCTCCTCTTTTCTACTTTCAAATATGTTACCCCCAATAAGATAGCTACATGGCACAATGGATACAGCTATTGGAGTCCAAAACACTGAATCATTTAACCTCAGACAGGGTCACATAGCCAGTAGTATGTGTTAGAGACTTCAAAATTTCAAATAAGGGCTTCTTGGCTCCAAGGCCAAGTCTGTATCTATCCATTACCCTATTATGTCTCTCAATAACAGTATTAATAACTGACATTTATATAACATTTTAAATTTCCAAGATATTTTACATATATCTCATTTGACATTCACAACTGTTTTCTTCTCTTCATCAACAAAGTTTTGGAGAGTTTTCTATGTGTATCAACTCGACTGCCTCATTATTTCCTATCCCTCTCCAATTTGACTTCTGCCCTTACAATTTAACTGATATTACTCTCTTAAATATCACCTACCAGTGGCTTTCTTTTCTTTTATTTTATTTTATTTTGTTCATGGAGATGTTTTGTTTGGTCATGAACATTGGCGAATTTATGTCTTGTGTATAAATACACGGCAGTTTCTCAGTTATTTTCTCTCCAAATCAAAACACTGTCTTTAGGTGAGATTACAAACTCTTCTTCTTTTAAATGAGAATCAATTCTTTGCTGAATTCTTTTGAATTCAGTTTTTACTGCAATGATACAAAATAAAAACAAACAGCCAAAACAAAAACAAAAGCAAAAACAGACAAACAAAAAAAATTACAGCTACCCTTATTTAATTCAGAATGATGTGACTCCGTGAGTCACTTCTCAGGGCCAGAATAAAAACTCTTCTAGAAAGAGCCAATAGTCTGGCTCCTTCTGAAAGCTCTTTTTTTGCGATTATCTTTTTTGCCATGCTCATCTTCCTAATAACCATTATGGACTCCACTAGTGACCTTTTAATTAGTTAATCTAAGGTTTTGTTTTGTTTTCTTTCTCAGTCTACTTTACTATTATGTTTATTTTTAAACCATCCTCTCATTTTTGTAACTTCTTGCTTAGATTTCATTATGCTGCTAATTATGATTCTTATTCTACATTTCTAACTGTTCCTTTCTTCTCTTTTGTTTCCTTTACTGTTCCCATTGTCTCCTCAACCCCTCAAATGTCAGAATATACTGAGTTCTTTCCTTGGACCTCTTCTATTGTCCTTCTCCTCTCTCTTGACAATCTCATTCCCTCACAGATTTTCAAATAGGAATACTATGTACATGTTTCCCAAATAGATATCCCCAACTCTAATGTTTCTCTGGCTCCAAACTTACGCAAGGAAAGAAGCCTGCTTGGCATCTCTAATTGAGCTTCTTATCAGCATCTCAAAATTAGCATGTCCAAAGACATAGTGATCATCTAGCTATCCAGAGGGGAACATATAACACACACATTTATTTTTTCTTCATCACATTCATCTTTTTTTCAGATACCTTGTCTCTAATCCTCAGCCATATATGTTTAATTCTTTTCCTCTCAGTCAAATCAAACTAGCATCTATTAAAAATTTCTCCATGATGTTTCTCAAATCCATCTATTCCTTATATTTCTACTATCAGAACATTAATTCATATTCTCATTAATTTTCATCTTGATTATCGTAGTTCAGTTAGTTTCCTTATTTCTCTGTCTCCATTTTTCTTTTTTTGTCAATCAATTGTCAAAAATTCTTCTTAAAACACAGTTCTAATCATGCCACTCTCCGGCTCAAAATATTTCTAATCTCTACTTTTCCTTTATCACTAACTTTTTTTTGTTTTTCATTCTGTGTTTTCATCTGAGCAGGCAACTACTAAACAGGAAGCTCAGTCTAACAAACAAGAACAGCAATTACTCTATAATTTAGGGTCAAAAAGGGCTTCTTGGGTATTGAGAGGTGAAGTATGGCAAAGACAGGACTTGATTCTAATTTTTCCGAATCTAAAGCCAATTCTATCAGCTTTGCCTCATTGACTCTTAGAAAAAATGTTTTATTGCCACCTAAATTCAGACTCCTTACCTCAATAGTCAGGAAACCTTATGATCTAGCCTAACTTTCCAGCCTAATCTTTCCTAATTCCCTCCTTTCTGCTTTTCCCTTTAATTTACTTTCTGCCCTCTCTCTTTCCTTTCATCTCTCCCTCCTTCCTTCCTTCCTTCCTTCCTTCCTTCCTTCCTTCCTTCCTTCCTTCCTTCCTTCCTTCCTTCCTTCCTTCCTTCCTTTTCTTTCTTTCTTTCTGATGGAAGTGGATGGGGAGGGAAACTAGGCATATAATTTCATTGGTTTACAGAATTCCTGGTGAATAAACTCCCTCTATCTTTTTTTTAATAAAATTTATTAATTTTTAGTTTTCAATATTTACTTCCACAAGATTTTCAGTTCTAAATTTTCACCCCATGTCACCCTTTGTCCTACCCCCAAGATGGCATTCATTGTGAATATCCCTTCCCTTAGTCTTCCCTCTCTTCTATCTCTCCCCCCTTCTCTTATGCCCTTCCCCTTCTATTTTCCTGTAGGGCAGGATAGACTTCTGTACCCCATTTCCTGTATTTCTTATTTCCCAGCTGCATGTGAAAACATTTTTTTAAACATATGTTTTTAAAACTTTGGTTCCAAATTTTCTCCTTCCTCCCTCCACCCACCCTCATTGAAAAGGCAAGCAACTCAATATAGGTTGTACATGTGCAGTTATGCAAAACTTCCATAGTAGACACGTTGTGAAAAACTAAATCTATTTCCCTTAATCCTATCCTGCCCTCCCATTTATTCTTTTCTTTCTTTTGACCTTGTCCCTCCTCAGAAGTATTTGCTTCTGATTACCCCTTTCCCAATCTGCCCTCCTCTCTATCATCCCCTGCTCTCTTGTCCCTTCTCCCCTATTTTCCTGTAGGGTAAGACAGATTTCCATACCCAATTGAATGTGTATGTTATTCCTCCTTAAGCCAAATCCTATGAGAATAAGATTCACTCATTCCCTCTCACCTTCCCCTTTCCCCTCCACTGTAAGAGCTTTTCTTTTCTGTTTTTTTTTGTGAGATAATTTACCCCATTCTACTCTCCCTTTCTTTTCTCCTAGTATAATCCTCTCTCATCCTTAATTTTATTCTCCAGATATGACCCCTTATCTTCAACTCACCCTGTGCCATCTATCTATCTATCATCTATCTATCTATCTATCTATCTATCTATCTATCTATCTATCTATCTACACATATACATAATTTTTTTCCTCCAACTACCCTAATACTGACAAAGGTCTCATGAGTTATAAATATCATCTTTCCATGCAGGAATGTAAACAGTTCAACTTAATAAGTCTCTTATGATTTCTCTTTCCTGTTTACCTCTTCATGTTCCACTTGAGTCTTGTATTTGAAAGTCAAATTTTCTATTCAGCTCTGGTCTTTTCATCAAGAATGCTTGAAAGTCCTCTATTTCACTGAATGACCATTTTTTCCCCTGAAGGATTATACTCAGTTTTGCTGGGTAGGTGATTCTTGGTTGTAATCCTATCTCCTTTGCCCTCTGGAATATTATATTCCATGCCCTCCTTTAATGTAGAAGCTGCTAAATCTTGTGTTATCCTGATTGTGTTTCCACAATACTTGAATTGTTTCTTTCTCAGCTTGTAATATTTTCTCCTTGACCTGGGAACTCTGGAATTTGGCTACAATATTCCTAGGAGTTTTCCTTTGGGGATCTCTTTCAGGAGGAGATTGGTGGATTCTTTCAATTTCTATTTTGCCCTCTGGTTCTAAATATCAGGGCAGTTTTCCTTGATAATTTCTTGAAAGATGATGTCTAGGCTCTTTTTTTGATCATGGCTTTCAGATAGTCCAATAATTTTTAAATTCTCTCTCCTGGATCTATTTTCCAGGTCAGTTGTTTTTCCAATGAGATATTTCACATTGTTTTCTAATTTTTCATTCTTTTGGATTTGTTTTACAGTGTCTTGATTTCTCATAAAGTCACTAGCTTCCAATTGCTCTATTCTAATTTTTAAGGAAGTATTTTCTTCAGTACTTTTGGACTTCCTTTTCCATTTGGCCAATTTTTCTTTTTAGGGCATTCTTCTCCTCATTGGCTTTTTGGACCTCTTTTGCCATTTGGGTTAGGCTATTTTTTAAGGTGTTATTTTCTTCAGTATTTTTTTGGGTCTCCTTTAGCAAGCTGTTGACTTGTTTTTCATGATTTTCTTGCATCACTCTCATTTCTCTTCCCAGTTTTTTCTCTACTTCCTTACTTGCTTCTCAAAATCCCTTTTGAGCTCTTCCAAGGCCTGGGACTGATTCATATTTTTCTTGGAGGCTTTGGATGTAGGAACTTTGGCCTTGTTGTCTTCTTCTGATTGTATATTTTGATCTTCTTTGTCACCAAAGTAAGATAATATAGTCTGACTCTTTTTGTGCTGCTTGCTCATGATCCTGGCCAATTACTTGAGTTTTAAACTCCTTGTTAAGGTAAGAGTCTGCTTACAATGTTGAGAATGTACTGTCCCAAACTTCGGGGATTTGTACAGCTGTTTTCAGAGATACTTGTAGGGACCTGTAAATTTTCAGTTCTTCCAAGGTGGTATGAGAAGGGGCGAGGTGTTTACTCCTTTCCTGGCCTGTGCTCTGGTCTATTATCGACCACAAACACTCTTTTCTGTCCTGTAACTGTGGGGAGGGTTTCCTCCCCTCAGCCACTACAAGATCTACCACACCCATGCTCCTCCTTGCCCCAGGACGGCCGCCCAGAACTGTGACCCAGATCCAAGCACAGGCAAAGCAAGAGATTCCTGCATCAGCACTGGCAAAGAGATCCCTGCAATCCCTCTCTGATCAGCCACCGGATTGCACCTCAGTCTGTGGTCTGGAAGCTCAGGAGGCAGCTGCCCCCCCAGGGCCACACTCTCAGAGAACTGGAACTGAGACCCCACGCTCCTCTCTGAGAACCACAAAAACAGACTTTTCCCACTGACCTTCTCAGTTGTCTTTGGCATTCATGGGTTGAGAGGTCTGGAATCCACCACAGCTGCTTGTGATTCAGTCCTCTGATCACTACGGCCTGTGTGCCCATGCCACACAGTGCTCTGCTACCAGTCCGGTGCTATATACCTTTCTGATCAATCATCCAGGTTGTCCAGGGCTGAAAATTTGTTTCACTCTTTCCTTTTGTGGGTTCTGTTGCTTTAGAATTTGTTAAGAGCCATTTTTAATAGGTATTTGGAGGGGTTTGGGGGAGAGCTCAAGCAAGTCACTGCTTTCACTCTGCCATCTTGGCTCCTAAACTCCCTATATCAATGTAGATCAACACCAACTCTGCAATCCATAGTTTTAAGACACGTTTGCAGACACAAAGATTAAATGATATATCCAGGGATAGTTGGTATATATCAGGGGCAAGAATGGAACTGTGTTTTTCCTGAGTCCAAGAATGACTCTTTAAATATGTCTTTTTTTTTTTGGTAGAACATAAAACTCCTTGAAAGCAAAGATTCTTCTATAATCTAGCAGTAATTTGCTCAGCATCGTATATGCTTGGGAAATGCATATTGAAATGAATTGAATTTCTTTGAATAGATTGAACAATTTTTGACAGTATACATAATATCTCTATCCTTATATCCCCCATGGTATTCTCCATTTAGTGGATATTCAACAAATATTTTAAGTAGAAGTAAATGAATGAATGAAAAAAGGATTAATAATGATCAAAATATTTTTTGGTTGTGGTAGAAGTTTTCTATTGTCAGTTTCATCTTTGAAGTAATCTTATGGGAAACATTTTCGTCAAGGTGTTTCCTTTATGTTGATTTTGCATAAGCCTCCAAAACACCCTGTTTATACATGAAAAGGAGCACCAGTGCTTTCCAGTCTATGGATAACTCCAAAACGAGGATTTTAAAAAATGCAAAGTGCCCATATGCTCTGCTCATACTGAGAAATGGTCTCATGAGTAATTAAAAACAGTTACAAAAGCAATGAAGTTGTAACAATAGAAATATCACACCCATATGTGTGCACTGAATCAGAAACTTCCATAATACTCAGTCACTAAATATTTCTGTGACTGTGGGTTTTGCTAGAACAGAGAGCATCCTTATTCAATGCTTACATTAGAATTATAGCACACCTCTGAGACTTACCCAGGTTTGTTGGTGCTGTATTCTATTTTTAAGATGAGCTTCTTGCTTCTGTTAAAAGGCTTGAGGCTGGTGATTGTGACTTTATGTCTTTTACAGCATAGAGTAACCAGTTAGTGCTCAGCAAACCTATGATAATAACAATATCAACTTATTTGTGCTGGGGTGTTTCTCTTCGCCTGAGCAGCTGCGAAAGATTTTTTTTTCTTTCTTTCTTTTTTCCAATCACAGTAAAAGAAGGGACATTAGAGACATCAGTAAAATAGTGGAAAGTAGCTGGAAAAAAGGGTCAGGACACCTGGGTTCTAGATCCTGATTTCTTAAGGGCTACCTACGTGACCTCAAGGATATTGCTTCACTTCTTTGGCTTTTTGTTTTTTTTCAATCTATAAAATGAGAATGATCGACTCAGTATCTCTAAGGTCCCTTTTGCCTCTAAGATGTTATGATGTATGTGTTGAACCTAGTCTCTGAGTCATACAATTTAAATATTTCAATAGATCTGTGATGTTTTCAATTAGGATATTCTTTCCAAAGATGCAGGTAACACTTTGTTCCTTCCTGTGCATCCTAAGTGACTCTTGTCTATGTTCTCTCATAAGTTTACCCCAGGGGGTACATCCACCCTGCAGGGGACCTTCAAGGTTTGTCCTCTCTCTTTCTTTCCCTGTCTATCTCTCTCTTGCTCTGATCTAAAAAAATATTATTCTAAAGGTAGAAAGAATCTACAAGCAAATATTTTCATATTCATAGAAGGACAGAGCAAGAGGATTCTACATGAAACCAACAATTGCTATTACATACAGCTGACATTTCATACATATGTAATATGATATAATATAGTATAATACAATATAATATAATGTAATATAATGTAATGTAATATAGTATAGTATAGTATAGCATAGTATAGTATAGTATAGTATAGTATAGTATAGTACAGTATGATGTGATATTACATGATATGATATGATATGATATAATATAATACAATACAATACAATATAATAAATACAATACAATACAACATGATACGATACGACACGATACAATACGATACAATATAATATAATGTAATATAATATAATATAATATAATATAATATAATATAATATAATATAATATAATATAATATAATATAATATAATATAATATAATATAATATAATATAATATATGATATGATATGATATAATATAATATGATATAACATGATATGACATAATATAACATAATATGATATAGTATGATATAATATGATATAATATCTTATAATATGATATAATATGATATAATATAATATAATATGATATAATATGATATAATATGATATAACATGATATAACATAATAGAACATAATATGACATAGTATGATGTAATATGATATAATATATTATGATATGATATGATATGATATGATATAATATAATATAATATAATATAATATAATATAATATAATATAATATAATATAATATAGCATAATATAAGTATAATATACTATAATATATGATATGATATGATATAATATGTTATATCATATCACATATTATATTGTATTATGTTGTATCATATCATATCATATCATGTATAGTATTGTATCGTGTCATATCGTATCGTATCATATCATATCACATTATAACATGTAATATCATACTATATTATATTATACTGTATTATGTATAATATCTTCAACTAGTTAGTTTAAACAGTCACTTACTTATCTGAATCTTTTTCTAAAACTCCTTTTCTACTTTCTCCTGTGCCCTGTTTTTCTACTGAAATAAAAAAAGATCCAACGGATTATATACATGGTCCACTCATCATCCCTCGCTCTTTTTATATGAATAGATCATCATTTTCAAGCATACAAGTTGTGATATTTCTATCAAGTGCTCCTTATGTTCCTCAAAGGATTGTTATGATAAAGTAGTATTGCAGACCCAGTGACCTTTATCTTAAGAACTCACATTTACATAGCCCTTGAAGACTTCTGAGAGGCAGTGGTGGTATATTGACAAGAAAGGTAGGCTCCAAACCAGGAATGTTGGGTTAAAGTCCCTCCTCTAAAGTCTGGCTGTATAACTACTATGGCATTTGATGTCTTAGTGTTCTAGGGCAAGTGTCTATGACTGTAACTTGTAGAGAAGGTACCAGTTTGCATTGGTAGAGGGAGATTCCTCATCTGAAAGTTCCATGTATCAATCAAATCACAGGTTCAGGCCTTATCACTTTAAGAATTGCAATGTGCTCATCTTTCTCCCTGAACACTTCCACCCCGTCTCACCACTTCCTTGTTGCTGTACATGGAAACATCATCCTCTCAGTTCTTTGCAACCTAGCAGGCATCCTAGTTTCCTCACTATCTTTCACACCCATATCCCAGTTGTTGCCAAAACCTGTTGATTTCACTTTTGCAACATCTCTCAATTATCCTTCCTCTCTTCTGACATCACCACCATTGTAGAGCAGGCTCTCATCACATCATGACTTTATTATTGTAATAGCCTGATGATAGTTTCACCTGCCTCAAATCTCTCTCTACTCCAATACATTCTCCAGTTGGCCACTAAAGTAATTTTCCTAAAACACAGGTCTGATCATGTCACCCTCCCAACCAGCAAACTCCAGTGGCTTCTTATTTTCTCTAGGAATAAATATAAAATGCTCTGTTTGTCATTTAAAGTCCTTCATTACCTAGCCCCAGTTTTCTTATACCTTCCTTCCCAACATTCTTCAGTTCAGTGACACTGGTTCCTGACTGTTCCATGAACAAGATACTCCATCACTCAGCTCTGAACACTCTCCTTCCTCTGATATGACTACTGGCTTCCCTGGCTCTCTTTAGAGCTCAATTAAATTCCCATGTTCTACAAAAGCGTTTTCCCCAAACCCTCTTTTCCTTACTGTTTTAATTTATTGTTTATTTTTTTTGTTTATATATTTTTAAAAAAAATTATTTTTAGCTTGCAACATTCATTTCCATAAGATTTTGAGTTTTAAATTTTCTCTGCCTCCCATCATTCCTCCCTTCCCAAGATGGTGTGCAATCTGATATAGGCTACACTTACACATTAATATTAAGCATATTTTCACATTAGTCATGATATATGGAAGTATTAGAACTAATGGGAAGAACCACGAGAAAGAAGAAATAAATCAAAGCAACAAAAGAAAAGGTCAGCAAATATGTTTCCATCTGCATTCAAACTCCATGGTTCTTTTTCTGGATGTGGATAGCATTTTCCATCATGAGTCTTTTGGAGTTGTCTTAGATCCTTGCATTCCTGAAAGAAGTTAAGTCTATTAAAGTCAGTCATCACACAACATGACTCTTACTGTGTACAATGTTCTCTTGGTTCTGCTCACTTCACTCTGCATCAGTCCACACAAGTCTTAAAAGGTTTTTCCTGAAGTCTGCCTGTTCATCATTTTTTATAGCACAATAGTATTCCATTGCATTCATATGCCACAACTTGTTCAGCCATTCCCCAGTTAATGGACATCCTTTCAATTTCCAATTCTTTTCCACTACAGAAAGAGCTGTTATAACTATTTTTTGTGCCTATTGGTCCATTTCACATTTTTATGAACTCTTTGGGATACAGACCTAGAAGTGGTATTGTTGGGTCAAAGGGCATGCACAATTTTATAGCCAAATTGCTCTCCAGAGTGGCTGGATCAGTTCACAACTCCACCAACACTGCATTAGTGTTCTAATTTTCCTACATCTTCTCCAACATTTATCATTTTCCTGTTTTGTCATGTTAGCCAGTCTGATAGGTGTGATATCATTTTGACTTGCATTTCCATATTCAATAATAATTTAGAGCATTTTTTTCACATGACTATAGATAGCTTATTTTCTTCCTCTGAAAACTGCCTATTCATATCTGTTGACCATTTATCAATTGGAGAATGACTTTTACTCTGATAAATTCAGCTCAGGTCTCTATATATTTTAGAAATGAGGCCTTTATCTGAGATACTGGCTGTAAAAAATTGTTCCTCAGCTTTCTGCTTCCTTTCTAATCTTGGTTTCATTGGCTTTGTTTGTGCAAAACCCTTTTCAATTTAATGTAATTGAAATCATCCATTTTGCATTTCATAATGTTCTCTATCTCATTTGGTCATAAATGTTTCCCTTCTCCGTAGGTCTGATAGGCCAACTATGCCTTGCTCTCCTAGTGTGCTAATAGTATAAGTCTTTATATCTAAATTATGTACTCATTTTTACTTTATCTTGGTATAGCATGGATGATGTTGGTCTGTGCCTAGTTTCTGCCATCCCATTTTCCAGTTTTCCCAGCAGTTTTTTGTTAAATAGTGAGTTCTTACCCCAGAAGATGGAATCTTTGGATTTATCAAATAGTAGATTACTATAGTCCTCCACTGCTGTGTCTTGCATACTAACCTATTCCACTGATCTATGACTCTGTTTCTTATCCAGTACCAAGTAGTTTTGATGATTGTTGTTTTATAATACAATTTAAGATCTGGTGCAACTAGGCCACCTCCCCTTGCATTTCTTGTTATTTGTTCCCTTGATATTCTGGATATTTTGTCCTTCTAGATGAATTTTGTTATGATTTTTTTCTAACTCTATAAAATATTTTTTGGTAGCTGATTGATATGGCACTGAATAAGTAAATTAATTTAAGTAGAATTGTCATTTTAATATTAGATCAGTCTACCCATGAGTAATTGATATTTTTCTAATTATTTAGATTTGACTTGATTTGTGTGAAAAGTATTTTGTAATTGTGTTTGTATAGCTCCTGAGTTTGTTTTGGCAGGTAGACTCCCAAATATTTTAATGTTTACAGTTACTTTAAATTGAATTTCTCTTTCTATCTCTTGCTGTTGGGTTTTATTAGTAATATATAGAAATGCTGATGACTTACATGGGTTTATTCTATATTCTTCAACTTTGCTAAATTTTTTCATTATTTCAAGTATTTTTTTATTTGATTCTCTAGGATTTCCTAAGTATACCATCATATCATCTGCAAAGAGTGATAACATTGTTTCTTCTTTGCCTATTTTAATTCCTTCAATTTCTTTTTCTTCTCTTATTGCTAAAGCTAACATTTCTATTACAATATTGAAAAACAGTGGTGACAATGGGCATCCTTGTTTCACCTCTGATTTTATTGGAAATGATTCTAGCTTATCTCCATTGCATATAATGCTTGCTGATTGTTTTATATAGATGCTACTTATCGTTTTAGGAAGACTCCATTTATTTTTATGCTTTTTAGTGTTTTTAACAGGAATGGGTGTTGTATTTCGTGAAATGCTTTTTCTGCATCTTTTGAGATAATCAAATTATTTCTGTTAGTTTTGTTGTTGATATGGTCAATTATGCTGATAGTTTTCCTAATATTGAACCAGCCCTGCATTCCTGGTATAAATCCTCCTTGGTGATAGTGTATTATCTTTTAGATAAGTTGCTGTAATCTCTTTGCTAGTACTTTATTTAAAATTCTTGCACCTATATTCCTTAGGGAATTTGGCCTATAATTTTCTTTCTCTGTTTTAGCTTTTCCTAGTTTAGGTATCAGCACCATATTTGTATCATAAAAAGAATTTGATAGGCTTCCTTCTTGCCTATTATTTATTATATTTTTATATTATTTATTAATAAAAAGAGTTCTTAATTCTACCCTGTCATACATTGAGAAGGCAAGAAATGAGATATCAGTTCTACATATGAAATCATCCCAAACAGATTTAGCCATATTGCAAAAAAAAAAAGCAAGAAAAATAAAGTGAAAAAAATGCTTCAGTCTGCAACCAGACTCCATTAGTTCTGTCTCTGAAGGTGGATAGCATTTTTCAACATAGGTCCTTTGTAATTTTCTTAGATCATTGTATAGATCTGAATAGGTAAGTCATTCATTGTTCATCATTTTTTATTATTGCTGTTACTGTGTACAATGTTTTCCTAGTTCTCCTCACTTCACTTTGTATCAGTTTATATAAGTCTTCACCCAGGTGTTTCTTTACCCATCTTGCTCAGAGTTGTTTTAATTTGTATTTTTCTAATTGATAGTATTTTAGAGATTTTTTTTCATACGACTATAAATAGCTTTTATTTCTTCTGAAAACTTCCTGTTCATATATTTGGACCATTTCTCACTTGGGAAAGACTCAAATTTTTCTAAATTCGACTCACTTTTCTATATATTTGAGAAATGAGACCTTTATCAGAGAAACTTCCTGTAAATGTTTGTTTGTTTTTAACTTGAGTTTCCTGCTTTCCTTCTTATTTTGGTTGTGTTAATTTTGTTTGTACAACCCCCTTTTTAATTTAATATAATCAAAATCATCCATTTGACATCTCATAATGCTCTCTATCTTGTTTGGTCATACCTTTTTTCATATACCTAGATCTCAGGGGCCAAATTTTCCATGCTACTCTAATTTGCTTATGATATCAGTCTTTATGTATAAATCACAAACCCATTTTTACCTTATCATGCTATACAGTATGAGGTATTGGTCTGTACCTAGTTTCTTCCATATTGGTTTTCAGTTTTCCAAGCAAAATTTTGTCAAATACTTAGATCTTGTCCCCAGAGCTTGGATTTTTTGGTTTATCAAGCACTGCATTACTATGATCATGTGCTACTGTGTATCATGTACATAATTCCATTGCTCTGCCACTCTATTTCTTAGCCAGCATCAGATATTTTTTGATGATCACCACTTGTAGTACAGGTTAACATTTGGTATTGTTAGACCACCTTTGTTCACCTTTTTTCTCATGGATTCCCTTAAAATTCTCAACCATTTATTCCTCCAAATAAATTTTGTTATTTTTTTCTGGCTCTATAAAATAATTTTTGGTAGTTTGGTATGGCATTGAATAAGTAAATTAATTTAGTTAGAATTGTCAATTTTATTATATTGGTTCAGCCTATCCATGAACAATTAATATTTCTCCAATTGCTTAGATCTGTCTTTTATTTGTGTAAAAAGTATTTTGCATTGTATGTAAATATTTAAATGGAATTTCTTTTCTATCACTTCCTATTGAACTTTGTTGGTAATATAAAGAGGTGGTGATGATTTATGTGGGTTTATTTTATATCCTGCAACTCTGCTAAAATTGTTAATTGTTTTAACTAGTTTTTTGGTTGATTCTCTGGGATTCTGTAAGTATATCATCATGTCATCTGCAAAGAGTGATAGTTTTCTTTGTGTATTGCCTATTCTAGTTTCTTCAATTTCTTTTTCTTGTCTTATGGATATAACCAATATTTATAGTACAATATTGAATAATTATTGTGGTAATAGAATCCTTGCTTCACACCTGATCTGACTGAGAAGGCTTCTGGCATATCTACATTATTGATAATGCTTGCTGATGGTTATAGATATATACTATTTACCACTGGAAAAAAGAGCTCCATTTATTCCTATGCTTTATAGTGTTTTTAAAACTAATGAACATGTACTTAGTCAAAACCCTTTTTTCTGCATCTATTAAGATAATTATATGAGTTTTTGTTGTTTTGTTATTGATACGGTAAATTATGCTGATAGTTTTTCTAATATTGAATCAGCCCTGCATTCCTGTTATAAATCCCATCTGCTTATAGTGTATGATCCTTAAGATATATTGCTGCAATCTCCTTGCTATTATTTTATTTAAAATGTTTGCATTGATATTCATTAGGGAAATTGGTCTATAGTTTTCTTTCTCTACTTTTGTTCTTCCTTATTTAGTTATCAACACCATGTTGTTGTCATAAAATCAATTTGGTAGGAATCCTTCTTTGCTTATTTTTCCAAATAGTTTACATAGTACTGGAATTAATTGTTGTTTAAATGTTTGCTGGAACTCACTTGTGAAACCATCTGGTCCTGGTGATTTTTCTTAGAGAGATTATTTGCAGTATGTTCAATTTATTTTTCTAATATAGGAATATTTAAGTAATATATTCCCCCTTCTGTTAATCTGGATATTACATTTTTATAAATATTTGTGCATTTCACCTAGATTGCCCTACTTATTGGTATATAATTGGGTAACAGTTGCTTTCATTCCATCTTTATTACTGGTGCATTCGCCCTTTTCCTTTTTGATGCTGATAATTTGGTTTTCTTCTTTCTTTTTGTTTAAAAATCATACTAACCAATGGTTTATCCCTTTTATTATTTTTTTCTTTCATAAACCACCTTCCAGATTTATTTATTATTAGTTCAATTTCTTTTGTACTTTCAATTTTATTAATATCTCCTTTGATTTTAGAATTTCCATTTTGGTGTATAATAGGGAATTTTCTATTTGTTCTTATTCCAGTTTTTTTTTTAATTGCATGTACAATTCATCAATTGGGGAAGCTAGACGGTTCAATGCATAGAACTCCAGGCCTAGAGTCAGGAAGACTCATCTTTGTGAGTTCAAATCTGCCCTAGGCACTTACTAGCTGCGTGAACGTGGGTAAGTCACTTAAACTTCTTTGCCTCAGTTTCCTCATGTGTAAATGAGCTGGAGAAGGACATGGCAAACTACTTCAGTATCTTTGTGGACAAAATCCCAAACTCTGGTCATGAAGAGTTAGACAAAACTGAAATGACTGAACAACAAAAATTAGTTGATCTGATCCTTCTCTATTTTAGTGATGTGAATGTTTAGAGTCATAAAACTTCCCCTAAGTACTGCTTTAGCTGTACCTGACAAATTATGGAATGTTGTCTCATTGTAGTCATTCTCTTTAATGGAATTATTGATCATTTCTCTTATTTGTTTTTGATCTACTTATTCTTTAGGATTACATTATTTAGTATTCAATTAATTTTTAATCTTGGGTTCCATGACCCTTTATTGAATATATTTTTATTTCCCTATGGTCTAAAAGGTACATGTAATATTTCTGCTTTTTTTGCATTTATGAGTTTTTTCTGCTCTAATGCATATTCAATTTTTATGAAGGTGCCATGTATAGTTGAGAAAAAGGTATATTCCTTTCTATTCCATTATCTCCTTCAGGAAGTGATCAATGGAATTTTTTCCATTCATATTTTCCCTTCTGGATGTAAGACATCGGAAGAGTTTTCCTTTAAATATGGTATTTTAAAATATGATGTTTAGGCTCTTTCTTTATCCTGGTTTTTAGGCAGTCCAATAATTCTTAATCTATTACTTCTCAATCTATTTTCCAGGTCAATTGTCTTTCTGATGATATGTTTCACATTTTCTTCTATTTTTTTCATTCTTTTGGTATTGTCTTATTGCTTTTTGATGTTTCATGCTTCCACTTGCCTGATTCTAATTGTTAAGGAATTATTTTCTTCAGTGAGCTTTTGTATCTCTTTTTAAATTTGGCCAATTCTACTTCTTAAAGAGTTCTTCTCATCATTGAATTTTTGTACCCCTTTTACTATCTGGCCAATTCTATTTTTTAAGGGATTATTTTCTTCAGTGTTTCATGGACCTCTTTTTCCAAGCTGTTGACCCTCTTTTCATAATTTTTCTTGCATCACTCTCATTTATTTTCCCATTTATTACTCGACTTCTCTTCTTTAATTTTTAAAATTCTCTTTGAGCTCTTTCAGGAATTCTTAATGGACTTCTGCCCAATTCATTGTTTTTTAAATTGGAGGTTTTGTTTGCAGTTGTTTTGACATCAATGTCTTCTTCTGAATTTGTGTCTTGTCTTCCCTGTCACCATAGTAGCTTTTTACAGTCATGGTCTTTTTCTTTTCTTTTTTTTTTCTGTCATTTAATCATTTCCCCAGCCTATATCTTGATTTTTAACTTTATGTGAAAGTTGGGCTCTGCTCCAAGGGAGGGGGGGGGCACTGTCCCAATTGTCACATGTGTTTTTTTTTTTAGGTTTCTTTTTTTTGGGCAGGGGGAGCTGTTGTTTTCACAGCTAGTTCTGGGAGTCTGTAAGTGCTTTTAATTATATTCTCCCCCCACCCAACTTAATGATATTTTTTTCCCAAATACATATAAAGACAGTTTTCAACATTCGCTTTTATAAGATTTTGAGTTCCAAATTTTTCTTCTCCCTCCCTCCCTTACCCCATCTCCAAGATGGCAAGCAATCTGTTATAGGCTATACATGTATAATCCTATTAGACCTATTTTCACATTAGTCATATTGTGAAGGAAAAATCAGAAGGGAAATAAACACAAGAAAGAAAAAAAAGTGAAAATAGAATGTTTTGATCTGCATTCAGATTCCATAGTTCTTTCTCTGAATGTGTATAGCATTTTCCTCTATGAGTGTTTTGGAATTGTCTTAGATCATTGTGTTGCTGGGAAGAGCTAAGTCTATCAAAGCTGATCATCTCACAGTATTGCTGTTAGTGTGTACAGTGTTCTCTTGTTTCTACTCACTTCACTTGGGATCAGTTCATGTAAGTCTTCCCAGGTTTTATTGAAATCTGTCTGCTCATCATTTCTTATAGAACAATAGCATTCCATTACATTCTTATATCATAACTTGTTCAGCCATTCCCTAACTGATGGACATTCCCTCAATTTCCAATTCTTTTTTTGGGGGGGGTGGGAATTGGAGTTAAGTGACTTGCCCAGGGTCACACAGCTAGTAAGAGTCTGAATCCAGATTTGAACTCAGGTCTTCCTGACTCCAGGGCTGGTGCTCTACCCACTGCACTGTGTAGCTGCCCCCTCAATTTCCAATTCTTTGCCACTGCAAAAAGAATTGCTATAAATATCTTTGTATATGTGATTCCTTTTGCCATTTTTATGATCTCTTTGGGATACAGACCTAGTAGTGGTATTGCTGGAACAAAGGGTATGTACAGCTTTATAGACCTTTGGGTATAGTTCCAAATTGCTCTATAGAATAATTGGATCAGTTTCCAACTCCACCAACAGTGCATTAGTGTCTCAATTTTCCCATATCCTTTCTAATATTTATCATTTTCCTTTTCTGTCACATTAGCCAACCTGATAGGTATGAAGTGGTACCTCAGAGTTGTTTTAATTTGTGTTTCTCTAATCAATAGTGGTTTTGAGTATTTTCTCATATGACTCTAGGTAGCTTTAATTTCTTCATCTGAAAACTACCTTTTCAAATCCTTTTTGGGGGGTAGTCTTCAAGTTTTGAGCGTTTCCAAGATGATAAGATTCAAGAAGAGGTGTGGTCACTGTGCTCTGGTCTTTATCCAGATAGGGACTTTGCTGCCCTGTAGCCACAAGCTCTGGTGCTCCTCTTAGTCCTGGAACCCTTTGCAGGTCTGCTCTGCTGCAGCTAAAGTGCTAGTGCTCCTTTCTACCTTGGACCTGAGACTGGGGCTCTCTTGTAACCGCAAATACTAGTGCTCCTCTTGGCCATGAGACTCTGACTCAGACCTGCACAGAGGCAATGCAACAGGGCCCTGCACCCAACGCCAGCCAAGAGTCTTCTGTGATTTCTTTCTGATTGGTTGTTTGACCCTCTTATTGTCTTTGGGTTGAGAGCTCCTGAAGCTGCTGTTGCCACTTTCCATCAGCCTCTAAGGGCAGCTGCTAGTGGTACCACTGCATGCACTGTGCTATAGCCCCAATCCTGCTGTCACATTCCTCTCCTGATGACCTCCTTTGTTGTCTTGGACTGCAAAAAAGTCTCACCTTGAACTTCTGTTGTCTCTACCACTCCAGAATTAAATTTTAGGCATTATTTTCAAGTTATTCTGGGGGGAGTGTTAGGAGAGGTCAGCTAAGTTGCTGCCTCTGCTCAGTCAACTTGGCTATGCCCCTTCCCCAACTCCAGTGTCTTCCCTCCGGTACTTATTTCCTATTTACCCTGTACAAAACTATGGTTGTATGTATTTGTTTGCATGTTGCCTCCCCCACTAGATTGCAAGCTCCTTAAGAGCAGGTACTGTCTTTTTCATTTTTTGTATCCTGATTGCTTAGCACAGTTCTTGACACATAGTAACAACTTCATGAACGGATGTTGCTTATTTGGATCCCAACCTCATTACCTTGTCAAGTAGGAGTTTTATTTTTCAAGGGTTGATTCTGAGGTTCTAAGAGAAGTGGCAGGCCCATAGGTCACATAAACAGATTGATCATCTCAGGTTTAAGTGAGAAGAAATGGATCCTGACTATTCCTGCAGTTATGGTATGGGAATGAGCATTCTCTTACATGTGGAATCCATTGTAACTATATATCCATGTTATATCCTCTCTGTACCTAGATCAAACAGCCTTGTGGATGAGTTGCATTACCTCGTAAGACACCTAATCCTATTCCCTGAATTCATAACTATAGCATGGGTCTATTAGGGCTTTGGAAAAGCGCAGACATAAGAAGTGGGAAACACTACTCTCCTGGGGAATATGCTTCTCTATAACAAATGGTGGTTCCCTATATATCTGCTTTTAGTTCAGGAAAGACGGCACATGTCTCTGACCTCCAAATTGGGGCAAATCGAGATTTGTTCTGTGAAGTTTGGATTCAGTCAAAGGGCCACACTTGAGGACCTAGAGGGCCACATGTGGCCTTGAGGCTGAAGGTTCCTCACCCTGCCTCTGTGCAATGGCATCAACTCTAGGACAATATCCATGATAGAAGGGTTTAAGCCAGCCCCCTACCTGTCACCTTTCATGCCTCCCTTTTATTTACTGCATAGCAAAAGATTTCTAACTAGTTACATGTTTAAAGTAGTGAGGACATCACAATGGTATGGTTGGTTTCATCACTGTTGCATCCACATTATGAATGCTGGACGTTTATGTGTGTATATGTATACATATACATATATGTAGGTGTATATATGTGTGCATACATGCATATACACACATACACATGCATGCATATGTGGATATACATACAAATATATATGTGTATACATACACACATGTGTGTATATATGTATGTACACTGGATCTTAAGAAACTTCCTACCAAGGCAGCATCTAAGTCAAGAAACAGACAAGTTGATTCCATTTATGTAGCATTTATAAGGTTTGTAAAGTGTTTTCCACATAATACTTGGTGATAGAGTGATGGATTTGGAGTTGGGTACGCCTAGGTTCAAATTCTGCCTCTGACATTGAATAACCATGCAAACAAGGACAAGTTATTTAAATTGTTAGTTTCTTCAGCTGTAAGATGTGGATAATAGCTATAGGGCCTATTACAAAATTTGATGAGGCTGAAAGAGAGTCATATATGTAAATCACTTTGAACATATTAAGTTATGAGGTATCAAGGTGGTACAGTAGATAAAGTTATGGGCCTGGAGTCAGGAAAACCCATATTCAAATTCAGCTTCAGATACCTACTAGTTGTGTGACCTTGGGCTTACCCCCTGCTCACTTCCGTTTCCTGAATTGTAAAAGGAGGATAATAACAGCACCTATTTCTCAGGGTTGCTGTGAGGATCAAATGAGATAATATTTATGAATCATTTAGCACACTGCCTGATGCATAGTAGGTGCTACCTAAATTCTAGCTGAGGATGATGGCAATGATGACGAAGATGATGATGATGATGATGATGGTGGTGGTGGTGGTAATATGCTTTAAAAATACATTGCTATCTTCATTACACAGATGAGGAAAATGAATTCAGGGGTGTTAAGGGACTTGTCCAGTATCAAACCGTTATTAGGTTTGAGACGGTATTTTATTTGTAGTCCCTTAACCCCAAACCAGTACTTTATCAACTGTACCACTCTGCCTTGATCGGGCAATCCTGTTTGGGGTGAATTGGAGGGAAGATGTTACTAGGACGGAGAATTCAGCTGGCAAGCACTTGAAATTAATCCAAGATTAAAGTTCTGAGGCCTAACATGGCTGGTGGCAGTAGCAATGAACAAATGAGAAATATTATGAAGGAAAAAATGTAGGGACTTTGTGAATGCCTGGAAGGATTTTCCACTAGGAGCTTACCATGGGAAATAGGGAAATTTCAGTTTTACTTATAATTAAGAAGTATATGTGTGTTTTACTCATTCTTAATGTAGTTAGAGTTCAATTCTCTGTTGCCTTTAGATGATATAATTTCATTTATTTATCTATTTATTTGTTTGTTTGTTTGTTTGTTTGTTTGTTTGTTTTGCATGAGCAGCATACACAGTACAAAGATTCTAGGAAGACTTACTTTTATTTAATGATTCCAATGTGGTATTGATTACAAATTCAATACACAATCTAAATTCCTAGGCCATTAATTTCAAACTCATTTTATTCCTGAAAAAAATAAGATTTATTTTTTAAAAATCCTACCGCTTTGTTATGAATCACTGTAGTGATAGGCCATTTGGGTTTGTATGATTAAGGCTATTTTGGCATGAGTGTTAGATTTGTTTAATCACTGAATGACCTTTCCTAAAACTGCCAAGCCAAGACATCAAGGAGCAAAGGTCATAGGTAAAAAGGAACAAAACGAAGGCTAGCTGAATTTCTCCAAGCTTTAAGCCATGACCCGTCTCAGATGGGGTCCATTTAACTAGACTTGCTTTATCTTTCAAAATTCTTATTAAAGGGGGACACTAATATAAAAATAAAGCAATGCTAAATTTCAAGCAATGAGAGAATTCTAGACGTAAATAGGAAAAATGACTGTCCTTTGTTCTTCCAAGGTTGCAAAGAAAACTCCACGTGGAATGTCAAATTATTGTATCCAAATAGGCATTTGCATCCCAACATGCTTAGACACAAAAGATCTGGGGGGGAAAATCACCTGCGTAGAACTTGGCCAAACAAGAATATTACTGTATACCTTTCAGGAGCCTTACAGAAAATATACTAGTCACTGCTTTCCATCTGCCTTATCACCTGACTCCAATGGTTGGGTGCCCACAGCTTTTTTGCATTAAATTTTACATTGATTTTTATGACCCATTATTACATGTAATATCTGAGCTCTCCAACTGCTCAGCTCCACTCTCTCTTCCCCGGTGTGGTATGAAATAAAGTTCATGGCAACATTGTAATGGATAGCTCGGCCAAGATCCAAAAGTAGGGGTTACCTGGTAATTATTTTGAGGAGACTTGGAAAAATGTGGACTTTTATATCTGCATATAAAAATTGCATTAAGTTTGGAAGAAGCCAAAATGGGTCTCAGCTTGAGTTCCCAGAGATGACGACTTCAGAACAGTGATCCCTCTTCTCCCCCCTCTACAATCTGAGAAGAAATAATGACTTAAGTGAAGGACCCTTAGAGCACATCTTTTTTTCTTATAAATGGGAAATAACCTGGCCACCTTTAGCTTAAGGATCTAGATGAAAAAAAGAGAAAGCTCTTTGCTTCATGATTCTTGAAATGCCCATGGAATCTGGTGCTCACTCTTAAAGGACACACTCAAAGCTGCATCTGTCTCCTATTATGACTCAACCTCAAATCTGTTTGCCTTATTTATAAGGTCCCAGGAGCATGATAGAGTGTATTCCTAATGTAATCTTAATGCAATATTTTGGAAAAGATGTGCTAACAGTTACCTGTGGGACCAGAGTTCCTTGATATTATATTTTGGACCGTCTTTAGGTTATATGTACTAACCTTCCATTCACTTTACTATGAATTTCGTGGGAGTCTTCTCCCATAGATTTTTGAGGTTAATTTGATGCTAGTGGGAGAAGGTAGGTTGGACACTGAGCGTGGATGTCTGCTGTGTTCCTCTTTTTAGCATCAGGTTGAATTTCCCAGTACAAGCAAATTCATTTTTCTTCGACTACCAGTCCTGGCCCACAAGATCTTAATTCTCAGAGTAGTGCTGATAGTTAAATAACTGTCGCATTTCTCCCCACAGGTGGCTGAATTTAAGTGATGGGTGAAACAATGCCTGTAGATTTCACTTGTAAAGTGTTTTGGGTCCCTGTGTGATGAGTGCCTTGGGAAGCCATAAGATGTTGTGAAGATTATACAAAGTGGTGGCATTAGACAGTATCACATGCCACTGTCTTTTATTGTGGTTGTAAAATGGCTCATTTAGGGAAAAATGTGAGAATAAACTTTTCAGCAATATCAAACATTTGTCCTGTCAGGTCTCTCAAGCCTTCCTTAAAGGCTCCATGGGAAAACAATAGATGTGTAACAGGAGGATGATCTGTTATTTTGCCTTTCTTTGTATCCCTAGCACTTAGTACAGTTTCTGGCACATAGTAATTGCTTACTTAATAAATACTTGTTGACTAAATGACTGACTGACTGATACAGAATTGATTGACTGATATAGTGTAGCCATAGCTGCCTGGGATTCCAGCTCTGTGGGTGGGAATAGGGTTCAGAATTTCCAAATGCACCTGCTGCTTGTTCCTATATAGCCAGATTTTCACTTTCTTCCCTGTCCATTTTTTTTTTCGGGAGCCTTCCCAGGACTTCAAAGTGAGATGCAGGCCATGGCAAGGTCAAAGAAAAAAAATAAGGTTCAGTTCAATGGAATTTGACAGCAACCAAGCCTAGGGTCACATGTAGGAGGAGGGAGAACACAGAGGGATTGAGGTTTTATATGGCCCAGACCCAGAGATCACTCAGGGAATTCTTAAGAAAAATGAACCATTCAGTGATGAATCCACTGCCTTACTGTCCTGGCTGCAAATTTTATACTAAGTGAGTGAAGACAGGGAGCCCTTTCACTCAGCCCATAGGCTGGTGTCAGTCATGCCTCTGCATAATGCCTTTCCACCAGCTGCTGAGCATTATCTCTGCCTTCTAATCCTCTCATTTCAGAGTTGTTTTAGGAAGATTATTCCTAAAAACCTCTTGTAATTAATATCAATTATTCAGATTTTCTAGTTTAGAAAGTGTGAGATTTTTCGGCAAAGGACAAGATCTTATTGCTATTATTATTTCTAATTGCTGAGTCAGTGAGCACATATGACAATTATACTTTAAATGTGTGGAGGGTAGGAAGGGGCAAAACCAGAAGCTTATTCATTACGAAAGAAACCCCTTGGCACATAAAGATCACTATGTTGCATCGAGTGGTGGGTGGCTCTTATCTCCCACCAGTGCTGGGATCTCCTAGGTAGGGGTTGCTGTTTAGTCTTTCAGTCGTGTTTGAGTCTTTGTGACTCCATGGACCGTACTGTACCTGGAATTTTCTTGGCAAAGTTACTGAAATGGTTTGCTGTTTCCTTCTCTAGTGAATTAAGGCAGAGGTTACGTGACTTTTAGGGTCACACAGCTAGTAAGTGTTTGAGGTTTGATTTGAACTCAGGTCTTACTGACTCCAGGCCCAGTACTCTATGTACTAAGCTACCCTAACTGATGGTAGAGGTAAAAAGTAGGGAAAAGTCATGCCCATCTATTCAGGCATTTATGGAATATTTGAATTGAATGGGACCTTAGGTGATCAGTGGATGACGCTCCTTACCCAATGGAGAGAAAAAGTGATTTTTGGAGAAAGAAGTGAGTCGCTAATAGTCACATTGATAGCAGTAAAGTCAGGAATTAAATCCAGGTCCTTGGAATGGCAATGCAGTGCTCTACTTGGGATGCAGAATTTCAGAGATAGAAAGGAACTTAGAAGCTATCTAATAATGCCTTTTACAGTTGGAGAAACTGAAAGTAGGAAAGTTGAGTGTATGTCTTCAAAATAATTGTATTTGATCATAAAGTATGCATTATCAAGTTCAAATTGAAGATCTTAGAAGTCATAAAGTTCAATTCTTTCATTTTACAGATGAGAAATATGCTGCAAAATGACTTGCCCATGGTCACTTAAGTAACAAAAAGTTACTTGAAACCATCTCTTCTGATGGCAGAAACACAGACCATGCTGCCTCTGTAACCTTGTCTGAAATGCTCTCCCTCACACTCTTGGAACTCTTGGTTTCCTTCAAAATTCCACTCTAGTGCCATTTCCTACTTGAAGGCTTCTTGATTCCCCTAGCTGTTATTGCCATTGTCCTAAAACTACCTTTTATTCATCACCCTTAAGGCAACACAGGGACTTAATGCCCAGAGTACTAGACTTGGTGTTAGACCTTGGCCTTATATGCTTACTAGATCGCCACCTCAGGGACAGTTTCTTCAATTGTAAATGGGGATGATAATAATAGCAAATGTCTCACAGTATTGTTGTGAGAGTCAAATGAAATGCCACAAGTGAATTTGATTTGTAAACTTTGAAGTCTTATATAAATACTGGTTATTGTTATTATTATAAATAATTGGTTACATATTCTGTATCTACTTATATACATATTATCTCTCCTTGAGGACAAGAAATTTTATTTTTGTCATGCTTAGGACACTGACATACAGAAAGTGCTAGTTGATTGATTATACCAATGAATTCCAATGCTCAACTTTAATAGTGGAAAAACTGCACTAAGCTATTTGTTGGCTTAAATGTCCCTGCCAAAGTACTGTATAATGTTGTTTTTTTGGGACAAGGGTGGGGAGGGTGAGTAATCATATGTTTGTTGCCTGAAGACCTGATCCAGAAAACAGCTGAAAATCATTTCACTACATATACAGTCCAGTACATATACAGTCCCTGCTACTTGCAAGCATACTTGGCACAACATACATTATATATATAATCTTGGGATTATTGATGTTTCCAGTCCATGAAGGGCCCAATAGTCCTTTAGGGGACTTTCTCATTCTTTTAGTTTACAACCCCCATTTAATAAACTCAGGACAGCATCTTAGATTGGTAGATAGATACAGGCATTTATGTCTACATATATGGTATGTACACATGTGTATATTTACATATATGTATATATGCATATGTGTGTTTATATATGTGTGTATACAAATATATTTGTACACATCTATATTATATATAGTTAGATATAAATAATAAGTATATAGATATCTTCTCCCTCAATACCAGTTCTCTTCTTGTAGGATATTATAGAGTAACATTTTATTTAAAATAAGTTAAATCAATATAAATCATAGAATGAGCATTTAAAAGGGCATCCAGAGATTAAATGTAAATAGTCAGATTCACTTTCAGTCCTGAAAATGGCAGTTTCATCATGGAAGACCCCCATAAATCTTGTCTCAAGTTCATGCTACTCAAAGGGAGAGAGAAGAAGAGAAAAAGGTGCTATCTCTGTCTGTCTCTGTCTCTCTGTCTCTCTCTGTCTGTTTGTCTCTCTTTCTCTCTTTTTTTTATACCTCCTTAAAGGTCCATATCCCAACTGAGAAGTCAGATTTCTGGACCAGCCAGGGCTCTTCTTTATGCAATCTCCCTATCCTATTAGTTACATATCTCCAGTTGAAGATGAAGTTAAAAATATCTCAGTAATTATCTCCCTGTACCTCATTATCACAACCATCTTCCTGCTGTTATACTTTTTTAAATATATTTTTTGTTCTTCCCAATTCCCACCTAGGAAGGCAGGAGTAGGGCAACTGAAGCTGTGTGTGCATTTTTTTTTCCAATGGAACATAGCTCCTTGGGAGGCCAGGAAGTTATAAGCCATTTGGATGATGTTTTGAATAATACCATAGAAAAAATAATATTCATGGGGGAAAGAGCAGTGGGTAAGGCATTTGGAGATCCAGGCTCTAGATCTAGCTTATCATCAACTAGCTATTAAATAACTTGGCAAGACATTTAAGTATTCTTGACCTCAGTTCATCATCTGTAAAATGAAATCAGTCAACAAGCATTTACTATTATGCTAAATGTTGGGGATAAAAAGAAAGGCCAAAAGACCCGACATAGTTCCTTCCTTCAAGGAGCTCACATTCTAATGTGGAAGAGAACAGGCAAGCAACTATGCATATATAGAATAAGGGCAGTGTCTGTAGATAGTCTCAGAAGGAAGGTACAAGCAGTTGAGATTGGGAGGTGACCAGGAAAGATCTCCTGCAGAAGGTGGGATTTGAGCTGAAACTGGAAGTAAGCCATTAGGCAGAGGTGAGGAGGGAGACAATTCCAGGTATTGGGGAGAGTCAGTGAAAAGGCACTGGGTGGGGAGCTGGAGAGTCATGTGTAAGGACAGGCAAGAAGGCCTGTGTTGATGGGCTTTGAAGTATTTGTAAGAGAGTAAAGTATAAAAGAATTAGAAAGGTAGGAAAGGGTCAGATTGTGAAAAGGCTTCAGAAATCAAACAGAGGATTTTACATTTGATCCTTAAGACAACAGAGACCCACTGGAGTTTATAGAGTAGGGGGATAATGTGGTCAGTTCTGTGCTTTAGGAAAATCAGTTTGGCAGTTGAATGGAGTCTGAATTGGAGTGAGGAGAAACTTGAGGTAAAAGGATCAATCAGAAGGCTACTTCAATAGTCCAGGTATCAGGTGACAAGTATCTACATCAGGGTGGTGCTTGTGTGAGAGGAAAGAAGAGAACTTAGACGAGAAATACTGTGAATGTAGAAACAACACTTGGTAACAGATTGAATGTGTGAATGTAAGTGAGGAGTTGAGCATGACACCAAGGTTATCATGGGAGGACCATAAAGTCTTTGAGAGTAATAGGGAACCTAGGAAGAAGGGATTGTTTAGAGGAAAGACAATGCAATTTGTTTAGACCAAGAAGTTGGACTATTAATAACTAAGATTTCTTCCTCCTCTAGAGTTGTGTAAGTGTCCCTAGGGTTGATAGTCCAGTGTCCAGTAAGGTTTAGCATCATGATTGCCAAGGGTGGGGGTGGGGCAGGTGGGAAGTTTGGTTATTTCTGTAGCTATATTAATCTTTTCTGGTAAATCTTCCTATCATCAAATTTAGCTGCCAGGTGCTGTCCACAGAACCCCATGGACACTTTTGATATTGACAAATGTATCTGCAAATTATATTCTTTCTTTTTTTCTTTTTGCTTTTTGGTTAGGCAGTTGGGGTTAAGTGACTTGCCCAGAGTCACACAGCTAGTAAGTGCCAAGTATCTGAGGCTGGATTTGAGCTCAGGTCCTCCTGACTCCAAGGCCAGAGCTGTATCCACTGTGCCACCTAGCTGCTCCTATATTCTTGAACTAGATCCTATTTACAACTTTTGTAAAATGGTTCGAACATAGGGGCTAATCTAATGAGGCTATCCTAAAGTTTGATCACCTGTTTATGGGCCAACCACATGCAGAGTATAAAGGATTGCCAAGAAAGTAATTCTTTGGATCCACAGACAAGTTGAATGAAACCGTCTTATAGAGTTTATTCTACTTTTATGATTTAATAAGAAGTCATTGTCACTTCCTTTCCATGCTGGGCCATATAGAACTACTGCTTTGTTCCAAATCTATATTGCCTCTCTTAAGGCATTTGAATCCAGATTTCTATTCATAAACATTTCACTGCAACATAAATTTACATATTCTATGTGCAAAGCAGGCTGTATGTATTCTCTGAGGAGGATGTAAATATGAATAAGAAGACATGGTCGCAGAGCCTTCATATGAAGAATTTGCAGTCTAGTAGGAAGGTTGATATGCACACAAATAAATATACAGCAGTCTTTAGGTGACATGCTCTGATTACATAATTATATCCACTCAGCTATGAATGTAGTAAGAGTCATCATACTTAGACTTTCACAGAATGAGTTCAAATGTCTTTGAAAGTGCTTTTAAAAATAATACTGACCTATAATCCCTCTGCCAATAAACAGCTAAAATTCCACTATAATTAATGTAAAATCCAATCAACAAGCATTAATTAAGCACTTACTAGGTACCCAACATTATGCTAAGTGTTGAGAATACAATGAAAGACACAAAACAGTCCTTACTCTCAAGAAACACAAATTCTCCAGGGAGAGACAACATGTAAAAAAATATGTGCAATATTCGCTCCATGAAAGGAGTGAACTAATTTAAAGGAGGACTAGAAAGTCTTCTGGTGGAATGTGAGATTTTAGCTGAGACTTGAAAGAAGCCAAAGAAGCCAGGAGATGAAGATGAGGAGGGTGAGAGTTCCAAGCATGGGACCTTAAAGAGTTTCAATAATATTATATATATATATATATATATAAAATTACATGTTATATAAATTCTTTATATTATATTATAATTGTATAGGATTCTATATAATTAATATATAAATACATTTGTTTTATAAAATACACAGCATGCCACCTAAACTGCTATGAGTATGCCTATCAGATCTATATTAATACAGTCTTCCCAGACCAGCATTAAACAGAAGATCTGTTGTATTTT
Organism: Phascolarctos cinereus; assembly: GCF_003287225.1. NCBI lineage: Eukaryota > Metazoa > Chordata > Mammalia > Diprotodontia > Phascolarctidae > Phascolarctos > Phascolarctos cinereus. Next base: position 121,663,946 of record NW_027555736.1, read on the forward strand.
CTGCAATGTGAGGTTCCTAAGAATAGAGGATTGATCATCTCAGTGGGGCACTATGTCAGAAACTTTCCTTTCCTCACTAACTGTGACTATACCTCTAGCCTCTCTCCTAATGCGCTGCTCTTTTATCTCTCTCACTTTATCTCTACACTCTCTCGCTCAATGGCTTTATCAGTCACCATGGCTTCAATGACCACCTCTGTGTCAATGATTCTCAGATCTATGTAATCTGACCTCTAGTCCTGTATTGCCAAGTCCTTATTGGACATTTTGAACTGGATTTTATGCATATCTCAAATGCAGTATATCTAAAACAGAAGTCATCACTTTCTGACCCAACCCCAAACCCCACTACTCTTCTCAATTTTTCTATCACTACCAAGACCACCACCATCCTTTCACCCAGATTCACAGCCTTGGTGACATTCTCAACTCTTTTTTTTCACTCATCCCACATATTGAATCATCTGTCAAATCTCATTATTTATTTCCTATCTTTATATTTTTCTCATATGAAACCTTCTAAGCACAACACAATTACTGCTCCAGACAGATTCTCATCACCTCTCATCTAGCATATTTCAATAGCCTCCTATTTAGTCCTCAGCTTCAAACCTCTCCCTGATCAATTTATTCTCCATACAGTTCCCCAAGTGATTTTCCTAAAGTGAAATAATGACCATCACATATTGCTACTTAATAAACTACAGTAGTTCCAAAAGATATCAATCTAAGAATGTTAGTTGCAGAGTAGGTACCAATATACCTGTATAGAGAATGTTTCCTCATCCAGATTTCCCTAACCAGTGAAACTACATGACCACTCAATATGAACCAAAAAAAAACATTGTGGAATTAGTAGTATAAGAATGCAGGCCTTACAGCCAGGAGACCTAGGCTGGCTTCACAGTTCCATCACATGTTGGTTGTGTGACTTTAGTCAAGTATCTTAGCCTCATTTTCCTCAGCCTTAAAATGGGGATGACAATAACTTACATTTTACCTCACAGGGCCTTTATGAAGATTAAATGTTCTTTGTCTTTAAAACTTTTTACAGCCTGGTCCTATACTACCTTTAGGGTCTTACAAAACACTCGCCTTTATGCCCTCTCCAATTCAATCATGCTGGCCTAGTTGCTGTACTACACAAACATATCCATCTCCCATGTCTTTGCATTGGTGTCCTATGTCTATAATACTCTCTCCACACCTTTACTTTTCACAGTTCTTGGTTTCTTTCAAGACTCAGATTGAGTCCCATCTTCTAATGAAACTTTTTATTGATTTTTCTAGGTGCTAATAAACTCTCCCTAATCTCCCTTGTATTCATTATACATACATACATACATACATATATACACACATACACATATACACACATATATGTATATGTGTGTGCATGTAAGTATATAAACACACACATATACATATGTATAGCTTTGTTTATATTTATTTGTAAATATGTATTTATTATATTTACTTATAAATGTATATGTTGTTTCTCCAATTATTGTATAGGTTCCTTGAGGGGAAGGAGTCTTTGTACCCCCATCACTTAGCACTGAGGCCAGTACAGAGTAGGTACTTAAGAAGTACCTGATAGATTTCGAAAATGCACTGGTATCTTAAGCATTTGGAGCAGGACCCATCAGATAAGCTGCAAGGATTAGTATAAAGAACACTGAATCTGGAATTGGAAGATCTGAATTTCAATCTTTATTTAGTCTCTTATTAGCTTGGCAAACTTGAATGAGTTATTTAACTTCTGAATACTTCATTTTCCTCATGTCTCAGATAAAGGATGACACTAATACTTATGATCCCTACTTGATAATGCTGTTGTGAGGAAAACGCTTTGTAAGACCTAAGTTGCTATATAATTGTCAGTTGTTTTGATGATGACAATGTCCATGATGAAGATGATGATGATGATGATGATGATGATGACAACTATTTAAATGTGGATTTAAGGCTGACTACTTATTTTCCTAAATGAGAATTATTTTCATTCTATGCTTTTGTCTAAAACCTGATTTTGTGAATGTCAACAATAATTGTTATTAATATGGTAATGATAGCTGACATATATGGCACTTTGCTTTTTTATAAAATGCTTTACACATACTAATACACTTCACATACATTTAATCTTCATAAGAGCCCTGTGAGGTAAGAATGTAAGAGGTATTATCATCCCCATTTTAAGGCTGAGGAAAATGAGGCTAAGATACTTGACAAAAGTCACACACAACCAACATGTGATGGAACTGTGTGACCAACCTAGGTCTCTTGGGTCTAAGACCTAGACTCTTACTATTACTACTTCTACACCATTTTTGTTTCATATTGAGTGGTCATGTGGTTTTTTTGGTTTAGAGAAACCTGAATGAGGAAACATCTCTATAGGCATATTGGTGCCTGCTCTGCAACTAGCATTCTTAGAAAGTTGCTTGGGGACCTGAGAAGTTGTGTGACTTCTCCTGGGTCACACAGCCAATATGTACTAGGATTGAACCCAAGTGTTCTTGACTCCTAGAGTCTTTAAAGTCTTCTTTCTCCCCAGAATTAGAACTTCCTGATTCCCAGAGAGAACTCCCAGAGCAGTTCTAACTACTGTGCCATTGCTGCCTCACTTTACTAATATATCATGATGCTTTTTAATTGTGAATAATTATGAAGTATAGGCAGGGGAAGTAAAGAAAACTGAGGGAACCTGGGGAGGAGGAAGACCATCATAGACTGTTTAAAGTTGGAAGGAAGGCAATAGGGAATAGCCATAATAATACCCTTCAGAGTGAGAGGTCAGTCATACTTACTGTGTGCCCAAGAAAGGCAGATTAATTTGCAGTAATTTCTATGAGTTGGAGACCAGCAGGTTGTTACCCCACTGGGCATTTTGGGTAGTTGCCTGAAGTGTAACCTCTGGTCTACATTCCCTTTTCTCTCCTTACCCAGCTGGCTATTGCTTATTTCAGTCCCTCATTACTACTTGTTCGGATTATTGTAATAACCCACTAATTTGTCATCCTTTCTTTAATCTCTCACATCCTCCGTACAGAAGTCACATTGATACTACAAAAGAGCAGGTCTGACTATGTCAATCCCAAGCTCAAGAAGCGTACACGGTACCCTGTTCTTTTAAGAGAAAATGAACACTCCTCTCTGGCATTTAGAGCTATTTTTCTAGACTGATTTCACATTGTTTCCCCTTACATCTTATGTGTTTCACCCAAACTGGGTTACTTGCTGATCTGTATAAAGGACATTCTACCTTCCATCTCAGTGAAAGGGGATACAGTGCCAAGCTCAGAATTAAGACATAGAATCTAATGAGGCCTTAGACACTAAGTGATGGTGTGACCCTGAGCAAGGATCACACTACTAGTGATCCTTTAAGTGATATACTTAATCAGGGATGGGGAAACCTGCAGCCTCAAGGTCACATGTGGCCTTCTAGGTCTTTGAGTGCAGCCTTTTCATCAAGTCCAAGTTTTACATAACAAATCCTTTTATTATGGGAATTTGTTCTGCAAAGTTTGGATTCAGCCAAAGGGCTGCACTTGAGCTCCTAGAGGACCATATGTGGCCTTGAGGCCACAGGTTCCCTTTCTGGGGCTTCGGTTTCCTCATCTGTAAATGTAGGGGTAGGACTCAAAACTGCTACAATTTTATCCAACTCTATATCTATGATGCTAGCATTTATAAACCATTTCTTTGTATGGACTGCCCACCAGGCCTGGAATATTCCTCCTCTACCCTTCCACTTGGCAAACATAGCTTAGTTCAAGATTCACTTCACATGCCAGCTCCTATATTGAACCTTTCCTGATTCCTACCTACACCTCACTATTATTGCTCTCTCCTTCCTCAAAGTGCCCAGTATTTACTTTCTATGTATTTTCTATTTATTATTCTAAGAGGCATTATTCTCCAGCAGTAGAATGGAAGCTCATTGAGGGCAAGTTTTATTTTTCTTTTTTTATCCAAACTTTTAAATACAGTACATATTTGAGAAATTCTTATTGAATTGAATTATGTTCACCTGATCTTGAAGAATAGAATCTATATAACTCAGACAGAAAAACCCTTGACTTTGCAATATCTATCAGAACTCAGAGAAAGGGGACTAAGCACGAAACACAGAGATGGAAAGTGATTTCAAATCCTGGATCCAATATCACTGACTCCATAAAGTTAACTGAAATACTCCCACCAAAAATAATAGTTCCCTCCTGTGAGATTCATATAATGATTTGTTTGAAGTTTCCACATACATTTACACTTTACTTTGTATTCTAATAGTATATCTACCTGTATCTATCTATATACTGTATATGTAAAACTGCATGTATATACATACACATATACATGCATGAATATATACATACATGCATGCGTACATACATACTACATACATACATACATACATACACATACACCATTTCTCTTTCTAGATTGGTAGCTCCTTAGGAAAAGGGACCTTATCTTCTTTATATGTGTATGCTTTGCAGTGCCTTACATAAGAATGTTACTACTAAATATTTATTTAATTGACTTATTAACAAATAGGGGCTGGGTATAACATTCACCACATCACAGATTAGGTGATTACAGAAGGAGCCATTGCAATCTAGAACCAAAGAGTATGTCTGGGTTCCAAAAAGAAAAGGATTAAATCAACCAACAAGAATTAAGTACCTACTGGGTTTTTTGGGGACTATGCTAGGTACTAGAGATACAGAAACAAAAGTGAATTTGTCCTTGCTTTGAAAGAGTTTACATTTTAACGTGGGAGACAACATGCCCACCCATGAGAATATACAATTTATGCACAAGATAATAAGCTGGTCAACCTAGGAGGAATAAAGAGACAGAGTTTATTCTGTGTGCCTAGTCATTTCAGCAAAATCAAGCTAAATTGCATACTGAGACTTCTTAGCTACTCTCCTAACAGGATTGATCATAGGTTTGTTGGCATCCTAAGGAAGGTATGAGTGTTTAAGATGTGTCATTTGTTTTTTCTTTTTTAAAGATATTGCAGTTTGGGGGCCTTTTAAGATTTATTGTTCTTGGGGCAGCTAGGTGACACAGTGGCGTCTGGAGGACCTGAGTTCAAACCTGACATCAGACATTAGTTGTGTGACCCAGGACAAGTGACTTAACCAGAGTGCTAAAACAACAACAACAAAGACAAAAAAAACCCCAAAACAAACAAAAAAACCCCTCGACAACAACAAAAAAAGCCCCCCCCAAAAAAAACCCCAACATTTATCATTCTTCTCTATTGACTGATTTACCAGGACCTTAGAGCCATGCTTTCTTATATTGTCTATAACTCAAGATTTGCTAATATTGTAGGAAAAGAATGTTTGCATTGTAAACAGATGCAAAGTGTTGTATTGAAAACCTCCTGTGGAGGAGGGATACCAGGAAAAAGCAAAACTGACAGGCATATGAAGTCAAGAAAAAAATATACACACACATATATACATACACACATACATATGTATAGATAGATAGATAGCTATACATGTGGGAGGTGTGGGTGCATGCATTTGGATATGTGAAATAGATTTAGAGCTAAAAGTATCTATAGAGGCTTAAAGAATTTTAGCTCCCCATATTACAAGTGAAGAAAGTGAGGCAGAGAGGTTAAAGAACTTCACCAGGATCAAAGAACTAGTAAATAACCAAGGCAGGATTAGAATTCAGATATTCCTGACTTTGAGTGCAGTACTCTAATCATTATTTAAGTTACATCTACATTAAAAACAAAATAATTAGTTGTAGTTGGTTTAATCAGCTTCAGTCAAATTGATTAAGGGTGTGGTATCTGTTGGAGAAACTTGGGCTGTCATGGTGAAAATTCTAACAGAAGAAAGATGTGAAAAGACCTTCTGTATGGGGCCATCTTCATCACAATTCGTTGAGGGAGTGAATTTTCCTGCCCTTATAACTGCAACTAACATGATCAGAAGAAAATGCAAAACCCATCTTGTGATTTATCTCCTCCTCTGTTCTCTCTACTTCCCTACTAGGGGAACAAAGAGGTGAATCCAAGAAAGTCAGACGTTTGCCTTTCATGCTAATTTTATACTGCTGTCCAAGTGCCTCCACATTCTTGGTACTAGACCCTCTAGAAAACCGGAGGTAGATGGATTGGTAGATGACAAGCAGACATGCCAGTCCAGCAATGCTGTCATGCTGTAAATGGGAGGAGAGTTGATGGAGAGCACTGACAGTGGAGGAAGAAAGGGGAGTGACAGATAATGAATTCCCAAAGGGATAATTAACACACCCTGAAACCCTTCCTTAGCTAAACAAGAGTTCTTAGTGCCAAAGTTCTTAATTAAATCCTCAGATGACTTGCCTGAAAGTGTCTGAAAATTTACTTATTCTCCATCTCTCCATAAATTGCCTTCAAACACACCCACAATCTTTTCTCTCATTAAATGAATATTAATCCACAAAAATAGCAAAAGAAAATAGTTGTTGGACTGACATAAGGAGACAAGAATTCAAAAATGGAAGGATCTCTGGAGTAATGACTCATGCCATATTCCAACCCCACATAAGCAAACCTTTCCACCTTCACATGCAGGTACTTTAGCAGGTGAACATTCAAAGCCTGATATTCCATGCATACTGATTTTCCAGCTGTTTTCCTTTCAACAATCAAAAATGTCTTTTTCAGAACTCAATTCAATTTGACAGGCATTTTGTGACAAGCAAGGACAATGAATTTGTTTTCTAAAGATCCCTGGGTGTGCCACCAGGAGACCTAGTTTGGAGTCCCAGGTCTGTCACATGCTAGATGTGTAACTATGGGAAAGTCATTTAACATCTGTGCCTCAGTAAGCCTACATATCAAATGCATATTAGAATGCCACAATGGATTGCTATGATGATAACTAGGTTAATAGATGCCAAAGCTCTTTGAACAGTTAAATGTGGCATTAGATTGTTCACCATCAGCCTAAACTATCTGCAATCTCAAGTACTCATGTGTGCATGATATATAAGAAAGATAGTGTCATGTTATGAAAAGAATCCTGGAGTAGGACTCAAAAAAGTCTAAGATTTAATTTAGGCTATTCCCCTTATTGAAAATATGACCTGGGGCAAATAATTTAACCTTTGCCAACTTCCTGTCATTTTCTAATTAATGTGTGGTAGGAAGACTCCTATCCTTAGGAGTTCTATCCTGGTATTCACAACCAAAACCTTTAGAGTGCTTTTCTCGTGGCCTCTTGTTTCTCTTCTACATATTTTAAGAGTCATGTGAAGTTAGCTTTGGTAAATGTGGTTTGTACCCAACTCTTTCTCTCAAAGGTAATTCTTTGAAAATTAGCATGTAACTTTATTAAGCACACTTCAGTCCTTCAATCTATCTGTGACTGCACCAGGGTGAGTGCAACAAATCTATTATCATACAACCAGCAGTGTACAGAAGCCTGACTGAAAATGTGGCAACAGGCTCATAAGAACCTATTGCTACATTTTCATTGTGCACATGTATGCCTCAGAAATCAGGATATCCTACAAATCAGGGCTTGACGTATTGTTTTGTTGATTGTTACTCTAGACTTTAAAAAAAAGATGGAGAAAATGTTAATAAGAAAGATCAAAGTTAAAAGCATGGGGAGTGTTTCAGATACTCAGTTGCTAAGCAGAACAGCCCCATGTACAATTCCTATCAAGCTCTTCCTATTAATCTGCCACACAGGGTTGATGATTGTCTGAAAATTTTCCCCTTGAACTCTTGAGATTATATAGATATTAATGGAGCATACATGCTATCTGTCTATTATATCTCCCTGCCCCCTCCCACTTTAAATGATTTTTTGACAACATTTTCTGCTTCTTCTCCTTTATAATTTCTCACTTGCAATGTGTGACAGCTTTATCATACCTACCACAGATCCTTCTGTTGCCCTTTGGGCAATCCTCAATTTCAATTCCTTAGAGAATGTGCTGGTCTATAACTTTCACAAACTAGAGACAACCAGAGTGAAAAAGGTAAAATCTTCAAATAGATAAAGATAGATATACACATATTACATTTGTACATTATATATATATATATATATATATGTATGTATAATTTTATATCATATGTACATTTAATTAAACAATCAACTCTTATGAGCTATGTATATATGTATGTGATGTGTATTCATATAGTGGTATGCTGAATCTGGCTTGTTTGGGCTCATGGGAATTGATTCTTAAATTTTCAGTGCAAGCATTAAATGCTATAAATTGGTACTTGATTTATCGTTTCATTTATTGTTTAGATTTAAGAAAGTGTTAACAGTGCATATGAAACTTAAAAGTGTGTCCATCCTACTTTTTCTTTTCTTTTTGGAGAATCAGTTGTCAAACATTCAACAACACACTCTTGCCTACATACATTCCTAATTGTACAATACATAGAAATCATTGATACTCCCTGCTTTTCCACATGTTTGACATATGATAGAACAAAGTAATGCAACTTGATCTTGCAAATATATTTTTCCCCTAAAAGCATTAAAGATCATCATAGAGAAGGTTTTTTTTTTTGTTTTAGTACTATCTTCCTCCTCAAATTATCTCATATTTACTAATATGTAAACATGGTCTATTCATTCATTTCCCTGCCCCCTAAGTAGAACACAAAATCACCATAGGAAGTAGTTGTTTCAATTTTATCTTCACATCACAGTACTTTGCACATAGTAGGTACTTAATAAATAGTTTAAATTGGACTGTGCAGAAGAACTTTTTGTGAAAAAGAGATGCTGCTGAGTCATTTCAGTCATGTTTGATTCTTCATGACCCCATTTGAGGTTTTATTGGCAAAGATACTGGAATGGTTTGCCATTTCTTTTTCCAGCTCATTTTTATAAATGAGGAAATTGAGGCAAAAAAGGTTAAATGATTTGCCCAGGGTCACAAAGGGGCTTCCCCACACTATCCAGATGCACTAAGGGTCCCCTCATTGGTATATTCTTTAGCTTGTTTTTTCCATGAATCTTCTATTAGAATTATAGACTAACTTTGTGTAAGATTCTTTTTTTCTTTTAAATCTTGTTTTGATCTTGTGGAGATGTAGGTTCAAGAATTATAAATTTATGACATCTTTCCATTCTATCCAGGGAGCATAATGAGCCTCTAGTTAATTAGGTCAGTTTCCACTTTTCAAAGGAGATAAAGAACAAAGTCTTAGTGAAAGTCTTTCCACCACTTTCATGAAGCTGCTTTTCCATTTCTTTCCAGTGATCCTAGATGTGTATGGAGTGTATGGGGTGTTCAGAAGCACTAGCCACTCTGGTGTGAGGGCTTGCTGAGCACTTTTCAGGGCTGCTCGTCTATTTTCATGTATACCCCATTCACTCAACGCTCACCTGTGACTCCAAGAAGCTACACCCAGGTAAAACTGTCTCACTAGATTGGTTAAATCAGGTTCTGGGTATCGGACAGGCCTCAAACCCATTGGTGAGTTAGGAGGATGTCTACACCAAGAATGTGAAGACATCCCCCTGTGGAATGGGTGGATGAGAACAATTTGTGCCAATAGCTATGAGAGGATGAATCAGTTGCTGTTGTGGAGTGTTTAGAACTTGTTTAGACATCAAAGATGCCAAGGTCCTCCATTGCTCTCTGGGCCATTGCAGGTTGTCTTAACTTTTATCCTGCCACTGGATTTTGATGACTCAGGGAGAGAAAGTGAGGCTGATGACTGCACAACTCTGCCTACTTAAATATAATTCATGCACAAGTCACGACATTACTCAGTGATATCATTGGTCCGCTTTGAAAATGAAGGACCAATGGGGGCAGCTAGGTGGCACAGTGGATAGAGCACTGGCCCTGGATTCAGGAGGTCCTGAGTTCAAATCCAGCCTCAGACACATAACACTTACTAGCTGTGTGACCCTGGGCAAGTCACTTAACCCCATTGCCTAACCCCCCCAAAAAAATGAAGGACCAACAATAGAAACAAAACAGATGTCCACCTCAGTGAACATTTAATATTCAGCTATACCACTAACAGCTGCTAATGTGACTTCAGTGTGTCTTTCATGATTATTCAAGGAAGTGATGATCCACTAAGGGCTGAAATAGAGGGTCTCCACAGTCCTTTCTAGCTCTGGCATTCCGTGGGAAAGGATATAGAACAGACTTCTGACTTCACTGGTATCAGGGATGATTGGTTTCGGAAAATCTCTCCAGCAATGTAAGGCAGCCTCTTTGAAAATTAGAGTTGTTTAGAGTACAAGTGTCAGACTCTTGGTCAGCAGATTGCAGCCCAAACCATACTAAAATGTAGTTAGGAAATGTTTAACAAAACAAATAAAAAATAGAATACAACATAGATAATACTAATCTGTGGTTTTCTAAGTCAATATGCTACTAGGAAGGAATTTGCTTCTATTGACCTGGAGATGGTGTTTAGTGTCCTGCCCAGGTTCATACAACCAGTATGTGTCAGAGGCAGAATTTGAAAATCAGTCTTCCTGGCTCTGAAGTCAGTCATCGATCAACTGCTTCATTATATGATACTATATAAGATTTGATGTCATTCTTCAATATTCTATTGTACTAGACAAATAGGTAATGGCACATCTTACTTGCGGGGCTTAAGTTAGTTTGAGACAGATTCTTAAGGATAGAAGTTACAGAAAAGGACAAAGGTTAATGAAACAGAAATTAACTTCAACTTTTTTTATTCTCATCTTCATTTGGACAACCAAAACACTTTCTGGACTTTTTCTTTCTATGGGATGCCATAGAGAGTAGACACTGGCTATGAAGGTTTAAGTGGAAATACTTATAGGACAAATCTTGGTCAATAGTTGACTCTCTTTAGAGAGTATTCATACTTTAGGCAAAGATTGTACTAATTGGTGCCTAAGTTTTCTTTTTCTTTGAGGTCCTTTCAGATTCCAAATGAGGCAATGAACTTTGGCTGAGTTATTGTACTTGGAGACCAGGGCATCAGGTGTCTCACAAATGTTATGAAAGAGTCAACTAGGGACCTTGGATAGGGTCTCATGGCTGCTGGTGTTCAATACTGGGCAGTTCTATTAGTGAGAAATGGAGATGATTGCTTACACTTTCCCAGTTGCTCTGGTTCTGATTAGTGCTCTGTGTCTCTCGATTTCATTACCAAAATTTTCTATTTTTGAAAAGGGGGGAAATGAGAGAAAATTATGCCCTTGGTGATAAACTGTTTATTATAAACTCATCACTTCCAACGGAGAAACTGCTGCATTTTGCAATTTCTGAGAGAGCATCAACAGAATAGGGCAGGGAGAATATTATCTCTAAAAGCTTATGCATCATCCTCTTAAAATGTTAATGTCCCATTTCCAGCTGAACAAATAAACCTCTACAACTTGGATGCAACTAGTACTAATGAATCTGAGTGCCAGCCGAGAAAATAAAGCACCCGCTACTGATGGCAAAAAGCATCTTTCACAAGGAAAAAAAAATAAGTCATTATTTAAAAATTGCTCCATTAATGTTCCATGAACAAAGGGCTGTTAGCTTGAAAAGACCAAACAGCTTTTATTTTGGAACACTTTATTTTCAATGGGATTATAAACAAGATCCTCATGGAACTCTTCAAACAGAGAGAACACCAGGATGAAAAATTCAGCCGCCTTTGGTCATTTATTGTCTCTCAGAGATCCTTTTGTTTTGTCTTGTTAATGTAGTTCAAATTTGGGAAAGGGGTGCCAATTTATTTTTTTTACAACAGAAATAAGAGCTCAGCTTTGAAAAAGGAAAGATGATAGTGTTTCATCTAGGTAGGCTGGGGAAGACTGAGGGAAAGCTTCCAGAGTGGCAGACCAGGGGAGTAGTTGAGAGCTTAGGATATCAAAATCTGACCTGGAAAGATAGACCATTCAAAAAGCCCCAATCTCTTTCAGTGAACTTTAAAAAGTTGGGTTCTTTTCTCTTTTCTGGGCTATTACATTTACTGATTCCTATAGAAACCAAAACAGCTGATAGGAAATTATTATTAGAGTTAATTCTCTCTCTCTCTCTCTCTCTCTCTCTCTCTCTCTCTCTCTCTCTCTCTCTCTCTCTCTCTCTCTCTCTCTCTCTCTCTCTCTCTCTCTTGTACTTTGGTCATCAAGTGGGAAATCAGTTCCTGGAAATATCTGTGACCTAATTTTGAAACCAATGTTTTGGAGAGGGTTGCGAAACAGGTTTTTATTAAGATGGAGGCAGGCCAGCTTGAGGCCAGACACCCAATCTTATCATTTGTAGGCTCTCAGATGGCTTAAAGAAACCTGTTGCTAAAGAATTGTTGCTTAGCTCTACCTTTGTTGAACTGGTGAAATACATGACTTCACATCTTGAGTGAAAAACAGCTTTCTAGGATGAGTTTCCCATGGAGGTGGAGGAATCCTCCTTGTGTATTGGCAAAAGAACACACAAGTTGAATAGAAGAATAAGGATCAACCGGTCTGTTCACAGATGTTTTTATATATATATATATAATATATATATATATATATATATAATATATATTATTTATATATATATATATATATATATATATATATATATTATTACCTAGTTTCTGTCCTCCCATTCCTATTTTTTATTTCTTGCATTTGGGGGTTATTCCTATTCTTTAGCACCCTTCAGGGACAAGTGTAAGAGGAAGAGTTCTCCCCAGTTCTTAGGGCTAATACATTATAGAGCACCTAGTATCAAAGGACACACGTTCTTGATGAACCCAAAGTTGTTAAAGCCTCGAGGCTGACAATAAAGGGCCATAGATAAAATAGCAGCAGCCTAGGCTACGACTCATTGTAGCTCTTCTAGACATAAAATAATAGAATCAAGACCAGAAACAAAGCATTTTTAGGCTGTGCTAACAGCAATAAAACTGTTAGTTGATACTTATTTCAAACAACAGCATATCACAGTATCTATAAAGAAAAAAATTGTCATATGGTTGTTGGAGATCTCCCCAAACCTACTTGTCTAACTGATTTTTTTTTCACTTTTGGACTAGTTGTTTTTCAGTAGTTTCATGTCTGACTCTTGGTGAGTGGTTTGCCATTTCCTTCTCCAGCTCGTTTTACAGATGAGGAAACTGAGGCAAACTTGTCTAGGGTCACATAGGCAGTAAGCGTCTGAGGTTGGGTCTTGATTCCATCTTGACTTCAGGCCCCGTCTTCTAAACACTGTGCTAAGTAACTCCTCAAAGCCTATAGTACCCAATATTCCCAAGTGGTCTCCCATCCAGATACTAATCAGACCCAACCCTGCTTAGCTTCCAAAATCAGACAAGATTGGCATGTTGAGAGTGATATGGCCATAGACCATTCAACATCATTGTGTCACTCTACCTCAATTTACTTTGCAAACCATTTTCCTAGTCATACATGCTCAGGGTTGTTCACCTCTTATGTTGTTTGACCCATTGGGCAGTGTGATGAAGCCTATGGTTACTTATCAAAATAAGTTTTAAATGTATATTAAAGACAAGATTGCAAAAGAAATCAAAGCTTAGTGAAAATGAAGATATGTTTTTGTCTTTCAGTCATGTTCACTAACCCCATTAAATATATCCTCAGACTCCAATTTAAGAAACTCAAGTCTAAATTTTAGGATTAACTTGTACCCATCTCTCTCTCAACTCCCACATACATTGCTTCACCAAACCCTATTTATTCTTTCTTCATATCTAATGTACTGTTCTGCCCTTTTTATTCCTACCGCTGCAAGTTAGTGGAATATAGGAAATATAGGAAAGCTGGAATGAAGTTGAACAACTTGAATTGAAATCCCTTGGTTGGCGCTTACTAGCTAGGTGGCCTTGGTCAAGTCTCTTAATTTTTCTGGGTCTCTGTAAGATTCACGACTTGGACTAGCTGCTATCTGAGGTTTCTTGCAGATCTAAATACATGAAGTTGGTTCAGGACATTATTACTTCATGTAATTTAGCCACATTGTTTGCTAAGCATTTCATTTATATAGGTTACATTCCATTAGATATATTATAAATACCTTAGTTGTAAGAACCAGATCATATATTGTCATAGTTCTCTGTTTCTCAGAGAACAACATGGTTCTGAGATAACTTTTTAGACTTTCAAAAAATGTGTGGTTGATTGGTATAAAGTAAATTAGACCTTCAAGAGCTTTGTTTCCTGTAGGGGATAGTTCTTCCACCAAAGCAAGGGAATCCACTAATTCATCTTGCTTTCATATCCATCTTATTTCTATAATTTTCTTGAAGTCTTTTCATTGCCCACATTTAGAACCATTGCTAAATAAAATTTGGTCACTAAAGCTTCAAACTACACTAAGACTTTTGGGACATACTACATAAGACAAGGTACAAAGGGGGTGGTATGAGAGATAAAACAAAGTATTCTATTAATGTTTGAAGGTGGAAATATCACCAATATCTTGGTGGGGGGGTGGGATAAAGAGAGGTTATAAGGATAAGTAACACCTAATCTTAATCTAAGGAAAATAGGAATATGAAGAGTAGAGGTGAAGAAAGAGTTCATTCCTGGCATTGTGGATGGATTATGTGAATCCAAAGAGGTAAGAAATTTCATGCCGAGTTCATGAAAGGGTTAGTAGTCCAGTTTGGCAAGAATCCAGGACACCTGCTCATCTGCTATAAGTGAGAGGCCATTACATTGGTTACTTGGCTTCTGGTCATTCCACTTTTGAATCTATCCTCCACCCAGCTGCCAAATCAATCTTGCTAAAGTGCAGGTATAACCATGTTACTCCCCTGTTCCAAAATCTTCAATGAGTCCCTAATGCCTCTTTGCTAAAACACACCCTCCTCAGCTTGGGATTTAATACCCTGCACAGTCTTGCTCCACCTTAGCACTCCTAACATTCTACCTTAATTGCCCTTTCATATATTCTGTATTCTGATCCCACTGGCTTACTTGTTGATCCCAAATCTTGGCGTCCCTGGCCTTTAGGCCTTTGCACAAGCTTCCCGCATGCTTATGAACAATAGTCAACCAAAATGCACACTAGTTGGTCAGGTTCCAAGAACCAAGTTGATTACATTTCTCTGTCAGGATTCCAGGGTTTCTCCAAAGGGGTAGGGTGATTCTTTTAGAATTCTATGGGTTTGAGCCCTCATTCTACTGTTTCCCCCACTCTTTTAACTGCCAGTGTTTACTACCTCAGTTCTATTTAAACAACATAAGCATTAATTAGCTTTTATAAAGTGATATTCAATGCAAAGATATAGCAAGAATATGATTGTATAAATTTCGTCCTGGTACCTGAACCATATTCCCCTTATACAACCTTGGTCTCTGGGGAGTGTTTAACAATTTAAAGCTGTATTAGCTTAAACTCAAATTTAACAACATAAATCTGTTTCCCTAGCATTATGCTATTAAGTTAACTTCACAAAATAACAGAGGGGCTGAGTGAGTCCTTGACTCAATTACCTCTGGGCTACAACCAAAAAAGTCATTCTTTGGAGCCTTGTTTCTTGGCTAGTTGTCTGCAAAATACAACATTGATTGGCTTTTAGATCTCTGGTGGCTAACCATTCTAACCCTTTGAAGCTTACCTGGTGACTACTGTCTTTAATACTCATTTGTCTAAAAACAGGAAAAATACAGACAATAGAGCCAAAAGCAATAGCAGACTTTTGGTATGTTACAGAAGTCCAGGTGAAGAATGATAATGGCCCAAAGCCTTCACCACCATTAGAGGTTTATGGAATTCTCTCAACTCTCAACTCTATTGTAGCCAAGCAGGAAATAGACCACCATCCTCCCACTCACCCAGGTTCAAAACCTAGGTGTTGCCCTCAACTCCTCACTGTCTCACCCTCCCCCTATTATCCAATCAATTTTCAAGCTCTGTTACTTTCTTTAAGGCTCAGCTCAGGTGGTACCTCTTGTGACAAACCTCTTTAAATGACTCTGGATGTTACCATCTCTTCCTCCTCAGTTTTTCTTGTGTCCACTTACACGTATGTCCCTAAGTAGAATGACAACTCCTTGGAGTGAAGGACCTTTTCTTTTCCATTTTTGTCATTGTATTTCCAGGGCCAAGGCCAATCAGTGCCTTGCATGTAATAGATGCTTGATAAATTCTTGTTGAATTGAACTGAATGGATTGAATTTTATTATAGTAAAAGATAGGAGAATAAGTGGGCCCTAAGAGTCTCCATCAGCAATTAGATTTTTGATATATTTCCCTTCTCATCCCTTTCTTTGACCTATGTGATTTCCATAAGCACTTGGACTTGACCCTTTGGTGAATCAGAATATACCTTAAGAAAGCAGAAATAATAGATAAGCAGCTTATTTCTAGAGACAAGTTTGCCTAAATTCCTGCTATGCCCAGAGATTCACATTAGTTAACATAAGCATTGTCAATCTGTTCTGTTTCACTCTGTTAATGAGGTCATGACACATAGCGGCAGTCACGTTAAGTCCTCCAGGAGTCCCTGGCCCAGAATTGACAAACCCCATTAGCAAGGGAGAAAGAGTGATGCTTTCTCTATGGTTCAGGAAGCAACACCTCCCCCCACACACACACACACCTCTAGGCTAGTTGTTCCATCCACCTGTCAAGAAAAGAAGCAATATAGAATGGGTAATGATTCCATACTTACAGTGGAACTGAACTGTTCTCAATTTCTATTGGTCACACCTAGGTGATGCAGTGGATAAGGCATTGGGCTTGGAGGCAAGATGACCTGAGTATAAATCCTACCTCCAACAATTACTGGGTGTGACCCTAGGCAAGTTACTTAATCACTCTCAGCATCAGTTTCTTTATCTCTCAAAATGGGAAATAAGAGAACCTACCTTATAGGAGTTTTATGAAGTTCAAATAAGATAGTGTAAGCAAGGAATTTTGCATACTGTAAAGTATTATATATTGCCTAGCTATTATTTTATTCCCAGGAAGCTTATCCCTAGTGGAAGATAGTTACAAATTTGCCCATTCCCTGGCAAAGCATCTTTTAAATCAGCAAATGATGTCTGAGTATATTTCCACTCAATTTGGATTATCTATTCCTATGGTCAACATGTCCTATCTCAGGCCTAGCCTCTCATACGTGAAATGCATTGTCTTCTCCTTTAAGGAGTTTGCCGCCTCAATGACCTTTACATTCTACAAAAAGCTTTTTTAATCCACCACACGCCTGCTTTCCTAAGTGGTTTCTCATCTGACTGGCATTATTGAATGGACTTTCTGTGTCGACGGGCACCATTAAGACATTCTGTTTTCTGAATTGAATCAAACTTTGATCTTTTGTTTCTCCTTTATGCATTTTTTTCAGTTTAGAATAAAGATACATGCATTTGCTTGATTTCTTAAGGATGGTCACATAGCATCAATCAAACATAACTACAGTACCTTAAAAGCAAAATCCTGCTCATTTCACTCATTCTCAAGTCTTAGACTGGAGCAATAGGTGGGGTAAAGGAACAAAATCCAAACCCAAAGTAAAACTCACTAGATTCCCTCAGACGACTCTGAGAACCATAAGTTGAATGTTGAAATGTCTGACTTCAAGGGCACTCCTTTGTAAGCTTTTATTTGGTAATGCATGGTGTTTCTGCTCAGACCTCCTGGCCCACGTTCCACATTTGATGTAAAAGGGATTTTTTTTGTTACCCTATGTAGGAGAAGATGCCGATAAAGTGTAAAGTGCTGCCGGTAAAAATGTTCCAGGCTTTTCATTTATGGTCACTTCTTTAAAGCAGACCAACATGGCTAGTCCCCCAATGTAAAAGTGACCACTGACACTTCAGGGCTATGCCAGTGAAATGCAAGCCCTGGCTGGTCTTGCAAGTAGGGAAAGGCTTGAAGTCTAGGCATAGTAACAAACTATCATCTGAAAATCAGCCCAGTCTAGATGATAGAGTCTCACCAGAAGAAAGATGGTTGTTCCCCAGATATATTCATATTTATTTATACCTATATGCACATCTACATCTATATATCTAGAGATCAACTGTAACAAAATATATCTACATGTCAGCTACCTGTATCTCTATAGCATCTGTGTAAAATCCATATCTATATCCATATCATATCTGTCTATACCTTATTCTGTATTAATATCATCAATATCTAAATCTTTATCTATTATATCTATATCACATAACAATATCTAAATCTGTACCTATATTTATATACATAACTATATCTATGTTTTTTATATGTATATACATGCATGGATATATGTGCATATATAGATATATGTGCATGAATGTATCTGTTAATATAAAATTACACTACATAAATATGCATGTGTTTGGCAGAAGGAACCATAGAAACTCATGAAACTTCATAAGAAATGAAGAAGTGACGTATGATAACGGAGAAAGTCCTCATGCTGATAAAACATCATGAAAACTGAAGAATTATAATTATTACTTCTTCAATTCCCATCACCCAGATCCTCCAGAACATAGTCTTGTAGGGTTACTATTTTTTGGGAGGGCTGGTGGTGGTGGGACATCGGGACCTGAGATATCATTGGTTAGGGAATCTTTTAGTGAAGAGACTACCTCTACCAAAAGAGATCAGCAACTTTTTAGTCACTTATAGTCTCAGACTGATAATGCCTTGGCCATCTGGCCTACTTAAGGACAGCTGGTGGCATAGTTCATAGAGTGCTGGGCCTGCAGTCAAGAATATATCAATTCAAACCTAGCCTCAGACACTTCCTAGCTGAGTGATCTTAGATAAATCATTTAACCTCTGCCTACCTCAATTTCTTCAACTGTAAAATGGTGATAATAATAGCACCTACCTCTCAGTGTTGTTGTTAAGGTCAAATGAAGTAACATTTTAAAAACACTCAGCACAGTGAACCTAGAACTTACTAGTGCTTAATAAATAAATATTCCTTCTCCTCCTTCCCCTGGGTCACTGAGAGATTAGGAGACTTGCCCAGAGTCACATTAACTAACTCTCTGTCTCTGTCGCCTTCTCTCTCTCTCTCTCTCTCTCTCTCTCTCTCTCTCTCTCTCTCTCTCTCTCTCTCTCTCCACACATGTTTGTGTGTGTGTGTCTATCTATCCATCCATCCATCCGTCCATCCATCTATCTATCTATCTATCTATCTATCTATCTATCTATCTATCTATCTATCTATCTATCTATCTGGTAGGACTTGAATCTGAGTCTTGCTGACTCTGAGGCTGGATTTCTATCCACTATGTGATGCTGCTTCTTACCATGCAAGGAGTGGATCCTTAACAAAAGTTTGTTGACTTTACTTGCGTTATTGTCAATGGTGTATGAGAATGGTGAGTAATCATCTCTCCCAGAGCTATAAATGGCATACAAATTTTTGAACTAATTTCTAATTCATCACAAATTGTCTATCCATACTGGTCAAATGAAGCATCCTTTATGCTATACTTCTATGGAGTCAGTGGGCCTGAATTTGATTCCCAGATGTGCCAGTTACCAATTATATGACCTTGAAAAAGTGTCTTCCTCTCTCTGAGAGTCAAGTTCCTCATTCATAAAATGGAAGGACTGTACTAGATGAGGGGTGTCAAACACGCAGCCCACTGGCTTCATACAGTCCATTACGTGACTGAGTATGGCTCAACCCAGATTAAAATTCAGCCTGTATCTGATTTGAACATGGATGTATTAATGAAAAAGAAACATGTAAATGTGTGGTTTTCTAAGTCAATATGTGTTCCACAGGACCTCTTATTATAGTTTAATGGCCCCTATTTCTATCTGAGTTTGACACCACTGTACTAAGTGAAATCCACCACTCCTTCTAGGTCTAAGATCTATGATCTCCCTTAATTAGTTTCCTCCCAAGCATCTTTAGAGTAACATGAGATGGGTCCTGAAGTAGACTTAGTTTTCTCTCTCATGTGTTGCTACCATCTCACGTGATTTTTGCTCCTTATCAGTGGTCCTTGACTAAGGACTAACTCCTTATTTCATTAGCTTAGAAGGATAAGAGAGAGAAAAAACCACATTGCAACAATAGTAATGATAATGACGCCATGATAATGAAGGCAAAATGATCAAAATGACTACATTATCAAAAAAATTATCTCTTTTAACAACAAATTGTGACTAATTAGACTTTGAATAAAAAATCAAAAGAAAATGCATGAAGGCTCAATTTTCCATACAGCTGACAGTCTGACCTTTTTAGGAGTGGGAATGAAAATTATTTTTAATTAACATGACTAATCATTTCCCATCATTTTCAGATAATTGGCTTTGTCGACACTGAGGTGCAGCAGGGGGCTGCTCCCCATCCTGTGGTAAGACCTTTTCTGGCAAGGGGGTTAGCTGCACAGAGACTTATGGGCATTTCAGCCAAGATTGGGGTTTCCCTGTCTCAAAATCTCTGAAAGAATTATATGGGCCCTTTTGCTTTTATTTGGTGTTCCCTCTTCACATGGCTTACAGGAACCATTTATTACTGTATTCATTCATTTTTAGTCTCTCAAGCAGCTTCTCCATTTATCACCATGAAATCTTGGCACTTTGGTACCAAAGGAAGATTCAAAAGAAAGGGAAAGAATGCCCCTTGTCTCTGGTATTCCCCAGTTATATAGTGCATGAAGGAGCTGAAGCCAGGTGGAGATACTGTTCTATTTCATTTCTTTGCTTCTACTTGGGGGAGGTGAATTCTAACTATAAGGAACATTCTCTCTCCTTCATCCCCTATACACAAACTTTCTATCTCGGTCATTCTTATCCACTTAAACACCTGTGTGGGCCTGTCTTTCTTTAAGGAGCAACTCACTGTCCATCTATTATTTATATGTAGAAAGGTTCTTAGAGCTAAGGAAGAAGCCAGGCAGTCCCTAACCCAGGATCAAGAGTCATCTGCTCTTCTGTGATCAGACCTTCCTTGCTCTATAGGATGCTGGTTTTATCCTCCTTTTCTGATTCAATTCTCCTTCTGTTACTTCATGCCTGGTTTGAACTTTAAACACTGTCTCCTGCCTCTAACTAATTATATTCCTGCCTTTCCTTTCCTGATCAGTCTGGATTTCTTGACATTAACCTCTCATACTCGAACCCTCTACCCTGGACTCTGATTTTGGCTTTATCTTTTGAATTCTCTCAGTAACTAGTGCTCCTCTCTATGTACCCTCAAAGTAAATCTCCTAATACTAGAATCTCTGAATAAGGAGAGTAATCCTTTAGAAGAAAGATGGCCAACCAATTGGGAAAAAGTGCATATGCAGTTCTTTCCATATATGACAGAATCATAAAACATGAGAAAACAAAAAAATCACATCCTCCCCCTGAACTGATTAAGTTCAGAGGTCATCTAATCTAACCCATACATGACAAAGAATCTTCTTTACAACACCACCAATAATGCACTCTCTGCTTGAAGTCCATTGCCATGGAAGAACTGAGTTCCCTTTTCATTACTCCATTCAACTTTGAGATAGCCCTAATTAAGTATTTCCTTATAGGAATGCTAATTTGGTTTCTATACAACTTTCACTGATTATCTAGTTTGCCATTGGTGTGGAGAATTCCTAGTGTCCTAATTTAGACAATAAGGCATTTTTCATCAAGTTAGTTTTTCTTGTACAGATTATTAGCCTGATCTCCTTTGAATGGAACTCTTTGAGGAAGTCCTGTAAAGTGCTGGGACTTGCTGAAACCAGCATAATATTATTCACTGTAGGAAGCACACATTCATCTTTATTAAATTCCATCCTGTTAGATATATCTCACTTTTCTGGGCAGGAGTGTTTTGGTTTTGTTTTTGTCTTTTTTTAGATCCCAACTCTATCATGTAGCACATTAGTTTTCACTCTCACTATTGTGTCTTCCACAAATTTGACAAGGATGCTATTTGAAGAGGATACTATTCACCTGACATCCATAGAGCACATACTTTGAAAACATTTCTCCAGTATTGATGGTGAATTTTATTTATACTGATTCACCCTTATACTCTTACTCCAGTCCCCCCCCATCACCAAAAAACATGCATTTATGAGATAACCGATTAAGGTTGGACCCTGTGGCACAGATGAAATTGATTCACTTTTCTAATGTTCTATTGTGACATAGAAAGGGACATGTCTTTTTTAATACTCTGTCACTGGAGAGAAATATCTGAAAGATTCAACTAATCTTCTGGAAAGGATTGGAATGCATACCTAGCTTTGAGAAAATCCTGTATATGGACCAGCCTACCTATTTTTAGAAAAGGCCAAGTGTGTGTTAGAGCCAGCTCACAAGAAGCTCCCTCACCTCCTATTTTTATGAATGGTTATGTACATGCTGTGTTATATACATGCTATGTTACACTTATATGTTGCTCACGTCAGCCTGCCATATCATGTCATACCACATCATGCCTATGTCACACAATGTCATGCAACATGACAATCACCTCACATCATCATGTGTGTCATATCATGTCATGCCTATGTCATGCAATACCATGTAGTGTCATGTTACCTTATTCTGCCAAATCACCTCACACTATGTAATACCTGCCATGCCACATTGTGCTTACATCATGCCATGTCAGCCCACATCATGCCACAGCCTGGTATGTCATACAATGTCATACTGCATCATGTGTGTGTCATGCCACATCATGCTACATCATACCTATGTCACATAATGTCAACCTATGTAACCATGCATGCCATGTCACACCTTTGCCACAACATAGGCACCAGTCATACCAGGCACATGTCTATGTAATACCATGTCACAATGCCAAAGTAAACCTGTGTCATGCTATGTCACATCTATATCACATCACAGTCATGGTGCATCATGTCCAGCTCATGCTATATCATGTTTATATCATATCACATCTGGTATATGACAATGTCATATCACACCTCTTTCATGTCATGCTATATCATATGTCAGGTCACATCACATCTGTGTCACACCATGCCACACAGATGTGATGCCTGGTTACTTTGATATCAGTCAGGAGTAACTTTCTTCCATCGATCCTCTCACATCCTAACACCCCCCATCCTATGAACATATATAGGAGTTTTTTTTTTTCCTTTTCCTTTTGGGTTTGAAACTAAGGTTTCCTTTTTTCCCCTGATTTTTAAAAATCTTTTTTTCAAACCACATATTTAACTAACTTTAACAAACCTTAACTTTTCCATATAGGCCTATGATTTCACTTGTGAGGGAACACCCATACATGAAAGCTCTTTCACTGATGCAAATGGTCAGCTTCTTTACAACTTGTAGTCTTGGGGTAAATTAAGTAACTTACTCAGAGTCACACAGATATATGTTAGAAACATAACATGAACCCAAGTCTTCTAACTCCAAGGCTAGAACTCTAGCATCACACCAGGCAGCCTCTTTAAATATCATATGCATATATGCATGTATGCATGTATGTATATGTATACATAGATATACACATGCACACATGTAAATATACACACATACCATTTAAATATCAAATATGTGTAACTGATATATTATAATATAATAATTGCATATGTGATATAATATTTAAATTATATATGCATATATACACAATCTAGATATCATATATGCATATGTAATTTGTATATTATAATAATATTATATATATTTAAATAACATACATTTGTCTTCTCTCTTTCCTACCTCCTATACTCTAAAATCGAAGAGGGGAGTGAACCTTGTAACAATAAATTTGTATATTCAAGAACAACAAATTTCCACATTAGTCATGTCCAAAATGTATATCTTATTCTGCATCTTGAGTCCATCACATCTAATGGCATGCTCCATCATCTCTCCTCTAGAATCTCTTGACCCAGGGGGAAAATAGAGTTGATGTCAGTGCATATGATAGCTTGATTAACTTAAACACTAGTGGGCAAACAATACCCAACACCCTTTTTTTTCTGACTTGCCTTAATCCTAGAATCATATTCTGGCTAAAGTGTTTATTTTTGATGTATAAGTTGGAAAGTCTTTTGAAAAGGGCATGAGCTGTAACTAATCACAGCTTCCTGATTAGCCTAGAAACCTTCACTTTAAAAGTATTTTTTTTTTCTCCCTGACTTCTTCCCAGCTGGCGTTCAGCCTTTCCTTTCACTGGGTAAGAAACCATCCATAAAAATGTTGACTGGAACATGCTAATTAGTGGATGTCCAAACATCTGGAGAGCAACAAACAAATTTACACTTAACACCAAATAAACAAATACGTGAAGGGAAGACAGTTTGAATTCATCAAAGAGATTGCTTGGAGGGATGTGTTCTATAACATTTCTGCACTGTTTATTAGCCCAGTTGACTCTGAAATGGAGAACTAATAAATCTCATTGAGTCTGTAGGCATCCCAGTTTAATTCTTGATACTATAGACCTATTAAAAACCTATTAGAATCTTTAAATAGGCAAGATTTTTAGAATGGGGGAATATTACTTGTTTACTAGTCCCTAAAAATCCAACGGGCATTATATGACTGTTCCTACCACAGTGATCACAGACTCATAGAATGTTAGAGAAGGAAAGGGCCTCAGAAATCAACAAGTGCAACTCCTTCATTTTACAGAGAAGGAAACTGAGACCCCAAAAGGGAAAGTGACTTGCCAAAACTAGAGTAAGTTAGTGGCAGAAACAGGTTTTGAATTCCGGATTTCTGATTTCTATTCTACCCCCTGTTGCATTACACTATTTTGTCTATGTTTTTACATACATTAATGTGCTTTTTTTGGGGGGGGATGCCAGATAGACAGGGCAGAACAACCCCACAGCCTGGTGTTGTAAATGAACACTGAAGCAGGAGTCAGCAGACCTGCATCCCAATCTTATGGTTGATAAAAACTCACTGTATTACCTTGGGCAAATCACTTAGCAGGCAAGATAACAACCAAAGAGTTATGAGCATCTGTCTCCTAGGACTTTCTCATTGGCCTTTTCTTTATATCAGTATCCTTTCTCATGGCTTCAATTATCACTTCTATGCAATGAACTCTCAAATTTATGTTCCCAGACCCACACTCTCTCCTCACAAATCCACTTCCACCTTTCCCTGGATGTATTCATTTGTTTGCTCTGCCAACGTACAAAGCTTAACACAAACTTATCATAACTACCACCAAAGCAGTCCCATCCCCATATTTTTTTTTGTTTTGATAATACCATCAACCTACAGATCCTCCAGGATAGAAGGGTCGAAGTCATCTTTGACAGAGTCATCATCTTCAACCTCTCTAGCTCCTATATGACCTGTGTCCAGCCCAGAATTCCTGGGTCCAGCTCTTAATGGTACCTTTGAAGGACTATTTTTTAAAAATCTATTTCTGGCAGCTTTTGCCTAGCAGTATTTGCTTTTATCTTTTTTTTTTCATACACGTAAGGAACATTGGTATATGCACCCACAAATTCCAGTGGGAGCCTAGAGGATATAATATCATTCAATCTCCTTGGCCCATATAAAGTGCAAACTCAATGAAGGGATTGGTTGTGTCTTATCTGAGCTTTATATCTTTCCCAGCACCTAACATGATCCTCTGAACATGGTATGTGTTTCATAAGTGCTCATTGAATTTGCATCTCATGTTCGATTTCTTTATATGAATGGCTGTTAGGACTTTATTAGAACTAATTCCCCCATGCTAAGACTTTCTGGTATATTGCCATACTCATTTTTGTGTGAGAAAACTTTCCCTAGGTAATCAGGGTATATTTTAATCTGGTGTGTTCAATAAAAATGTATTCCTGTTTATAAGGACAAATGTTATGTGTGTGTTTGTTTTGGTAAGTGCAATGTGCTAAGACATACCATTGCCAAGGTCAAAGAGTCTGAATTCACAGATTCTGCTGGATACTAAGAAAGTTTGTTAACCATTCTGTTGGAAAATAAGGAGCAAAATATAGGCAAATAATTCCCTTAGCTTTAAGCCTCAGTTTCTTCATCCATAAAGTGGTAGTTTAGCTGATATCTAAGACCCCTTTACCCTTGGAATTCAGTGATATATGGGGCACTTGACAACTCTAGCCTGTACGACTAAAAATGCAGCCCAAGGCTATTGTCTCTTAGAGAAACATTGGCTTTGACTGGCCAAAAGTATTGCCAGAGAATCCAAGCAAGATACTTCTTCTTATCTATCCAAAGGCTGCTATAAGCAGGTGTTAGTTCATGTTTCTTTTCTAAAAAGTCATTGTAATGTATTTGTAGTCATTATGGCAAAAAGCAATAATATTTTTTTTAAATAAATACATTTTTTACTTCCAAGGACTGGGCTTCTGGAGAATTGGAAGTGCTCTGCATCCTCCCCCTGCCCTGGGGTGGGGACAATGTGAGTGGCCCCATTTTATAGAGGAGGGACCCAGGGGACATCTCAGATAAGTAATGGTCAGATTGTTATGCTACAATCCACTGCCCTCCACTCCTCAGGCTGGGGAGAAGTTGGATCAGTAACTTTTATTACCCTTGCTTTGCCTGGGAAGAATCTCATTTAATCAGATGCTTGAGAAAAGAACAGAGACGAGCCTACATAGATGGGGTCTGTTAAGGATGTAGGCATTATATTTGCATTTTATAATTGTTTCTGCAAAGGATTGTGTGAGCTGAATCACACCAGAACCAGCTCTCCTTCCCCCTCCCTTTTCTTTCCATGCAGAAAGGCAGAATTTTAACCAGCTTTATTTTCAGTGAGCAGAGGGTATCATTGGCCTGCAGTCTTTGATCATTTTCCCAGTTAGAATAACAAATCAAGTGCTGCCCTCCACAGCCTTTCTCTACCGAAGAATCTGGACCTAGGAGTCTTGAGGGGCTGGCGTGTCATTAAGTATGGTGATGATTTTTCACCAAGCAGTCTCATGCTGATGGTGCCTGTGGCCACACCTCCCCCAAACAAAATACAACTGAAATGATAGAATCCTTTTGGGATTAATAATTGATGGCAACATTGGAAGCACTGAGCTGTTACTATAGGCACAAAAGAGCTGAAGCTTTTTTCTGATTTTCTGATTTCCATTAAGATTCTTATCTTCAATGAATGATGGAGCTCAATCTCTTTCCATTCCTACTTTGACCGATCTGTTCTGATGCAGTATCAACCAGGGA
The DNA here is from genome assembly GCF_003287225.1 of Phascolarctos cinereus. Classification (NCBI taxonomy): domain Eukaryota; kingdom Metazoa; phylum Chordata; class Mammalia; order Diprotodontia; family Phascolarctidae; genus Phascolarctos; species Phascolarctos cinereus. Next base: position 121,690,988 of record NW_027555736.1, read on the forward strand.
TAGTTAGATACTTTGGCTTCGCTCTATTTTCCTTCCAGGCCTCTCTGTCTTAAAATCTGAAGTCCTTTCTGTTCCATTGTTATAGGAGGTTTGCAATCTTAGTGTCAGAGATGTGATTGCTTATTCAACATGGAAGAATGCTCTGCAATTTTCATAATAAGAAGTTTGGGAAAGTGATTGAAAGTGAACAATCAATATTTGTTTCCTTCTCTTTATTTGCATTCTACCATGCTCAGAGCACCATGCTAAGTACTGGGGAGGGTATCAGAGGCAGGGATATGCAATTTAGCTAAGTATGTTTTTAAATTGTTTTATTGGATCTGAGATTTTTATCAGCTTGCAACAGTGGCTGTTAATTTTTTTGTGTGTTTTGTGTTTTGGCCATCCAGTAATGACTGAGGGCTTCTCAGGATATTGTTTTTAAATAAAATAAATAAAAAGGAAATCAGTTACATTGGACTGCACTTATAATAATATATATTAACAAAAAATGTTCATGAACCCAATATTTAGAATTTTTGGCCAATGTAAAAAATTCATATTGTAGCAAATTCCTACTAAATTAAAACAAATTATGGTTAGATGATACTATAGAGACCATCTAGTCTGTCCCTCTCATTTTAGAGATGAGAAAGCTGAGAAACAGCAATATTAAATGATTTGTCTAAAGTTACCCAGCAAGATTTTAGGAGAGCTGGATAAAAAGCCACATTCCTGACTGCTAGTCTCATATACTCCGTCACTCCACAATGCAATAATCATTATTGGTAAGAAATGTTTAACCTCAAAAAATGGCTCATCCCCAATTGCTTCCCTTTTGATTTTAAATTTTACGTAATCAAAATTATCCATTTTCTTTTCTGTGATCTTCTCTATCCCTAGTTTGGTCATGAAGTTTTCTTCTATCCAAAGATATAACAGGAATATTTTTTCTATGTTTCTCTGATTTGTTTAGGATGTGACCTTCAATATCCATTTGGAGCTTATCTTGGTATTTAGGGTGTGAGGTGTCACTCTAAATCAAATTTCTTCAATATTTCTGAAACAATTTTCTCAGCAATTTTTATCACATCATATGTCCTAATACCACTAGCTGTAGTCTTTCTGTTTATCAAACAGTAGGCTACTCTATTCATTTGCTTCTGTACACTGTGTACCTAATTTGTTTCTCTCTCTCTCTCTCCCTCTCTCTCTCTCTCTCTCCTCTCTTCTCTTCCCTCCATCCTTGAACAAATTAATATTTTTCCACTTACATATATATAGCAAATAATAGTTGGCAGTTATATTTGTATATTTCTTGTATATATTTTGGTAGGTAGACTCCAACTATTTTATACATTATATGGTTATTTTTAAGTTGAATTTCTCTTTTTATCTCATTTTTGCTGTCTTTTTGGGATTGTATGGGGAATGCTGATAATTTCTGCAGATTCATTTTTTAGCCCGGAATTTTGTTGAATTACTTTTTTTTTAGTTGACTTGGGTTCTTTAAGTATACCATATTAGCATCTACAAAGTGTGTTAATCTTGTTTCTTTTTTACTCTTGCTTATTCCTTCAATTTATTTTTTTTGTCTTATTGCTACAGCCAGTACTTCTAGTACCATTTCATAAAGAAGTGGTGATGATAGGCATTCTTGTTTCTTTCCTTGACTTTTTGGAAAAGATTTAGTTTTCCCCATGGAAGGAAAATCTTTACAGCAAGTTTCTCCAAAGAAGTTTTCATTTCCAATATCTACTTATCTAACCTCTCAAGAAAACTAGTTTACATTTATAAAAATAGGAATCATTCATCAATTCACAGCTGACTGAAGGATATAGGAAGTTTTCAAAGGAAAAACAGACTATCTGTGGCATTTTGAAAAAAAAACAAACTCCAAATTACTAACAAATACAGGAATAGAAAAGGAATTCTGAGGTTCTACTTTGCACCTATCATATTGACAAAAAAAATGACCAAAAAAAAAGAAAAGAAAATGACAAATATTGGAGGGTCTGGGGAAAAAAACCTGTCACATTGATGTACTGTTGGTGGAATAGGTGTAACACTGTGAATAAGTATAACACTTCTGGAAAGCAATTTAGTATTATACACAAAATGTTAATACATAGTGCATACCATTTGACCCTGCAATACCACTTCCAGCTTCATACTCCCCACAAATAAAAATTGAAAAGAAAGAAAAAAAGCTTGAAATTTTAAAAATACTTGCAGCATTTTTTTTTAGTAGCAAAACCAAAATTAATTAACTGGGGAATGGCTGAACAAATTGTGGTATATGCATTTAATAGAATACCATTGTGCCACAGGACATAAAGAAATATATTATTTTAAAGAAACATGGGAAGGATTTTATGAACTGAGGCAGAATGAAATCAGGAGAGCCAAAAGCATAATTTATGCTATCACATCAATATTATAAAAACAAATAATTTTTAAGACTTGCATAAGCTGACGAAAAAATGAAATTAGTAGAATGAGGAGAAAAAAACATTTACAGTAAAAACACCATAAAAACAATATAGAAAGCTATAAAAACTCTGATCAGCACAATGATTATCCATGATTACAGAAGACCAATGATGAAATATGCTGAATATTACTTATATTCTGATACAGAGGAGAATGATTCAGGGAGCAGAATAAAATACATTTCTAAACATGGTCAACGATATATTTTTTGTTAAATTATCATATTTGTTATATACTATTTGCCTTTCCTTTTCTTTTTTCAAATAAGATAGGGAGGAGAAAGGTGAGAAATATTACTAATTAAAATAAAATTTAATTTTCAAAGATACCTTATTTGGCCACACGACTGCTTATATCGTGTCAAGCAATTATGTGTGATGTATCACTATTTATAAAGTGTTCATTGATCATAGTTTACAACACCTCTAATATGGGGTTATGCTTTTCCCCTGATACAAACTCAAAAAAGAATTCTAGTCTTTTTATCAGTGTGATCACATCTGCGTCCAGGATGCTGAACTCAAGGTACTAAAGCTAACTTGACTAGCCCTATGACTTTCTAATAAACACAAGGTAGAATTGGTCTCATAGAAATTTCTGGACAGTCCATTTTTTTTTATGGCTCATAAGGACTGTAGCATTTTGATAGTGGCAATTCCTTTTCCTGGATTCCCTGCCATTTCTAGATTCACAGAGACTTTTCAGAGTTAACCAGATTTCCTGAAATTTTTGACCTATCCCAAGAATCTCCAATTCTACTTGGTTTTCTAAAATTATTTTAGAGAAAGACCACTGTATATCAATGTGACTGAAATCTCCTTTCTTCAGTGGGGTCAGTTGATTTCCACCCATTTCATTCATCCACTTTTGCTTTAATAATTAAGATGTTATGAAATAAATAAACATATAAAGTATTAATCAAAATTTGCATTCTGGTTTTGTTGCATTGTTTCAATCTGGCATCTGTTTCATAAATCTGTCCAGCACTTATCAAATCACACCAAAAATATTAAAACCAAGTAAGAGTCAAGCCGTGGAATAATGTTACATTACTTCGAGATTTAATCAAGGGATAATGTACTCCAAACTGTACAAAATACAGCTGGAATTCTATATTGAGGTACTGGTGACATCATCAAGGGATAACAGCAAGCCCATCATCAGAATCCCTGAGATGATGTTATGGTTGTAATTTGCATGCCTGTTCTGGAGAACAACATTTGCTATTAGACAGGCACTTTTAAAAGTCCTCTTCCCAAAGGCATTCTGCATTGCTCATCCCTTCTGTCCACCACCTTCTCCTCAGCCTGTCATTTTCTCCCATCTGCCACATGTTTCTAAGCTTGACAACTTAAGTGATCAAACTGTTTTCATTCCCAAATGCTTTTAAGTAGCTTTTTATTCAGCATTTTCCTGGTGTCGCTCTTAGATGATGACACTAGCATGATATCAAGTATAAAATTTTCTTCCTCAATTACTAGCTTCCCTGTGCTATGAATATTTTCTTTTTATTTCTTTTTTTTTTTTTTTGAATTGGCATGATACCTATTAAACCTGAAGTGGACCTTTAAAATCTGATGAGCATTTAATCAGTGGGAAATTAGGTTGAATAAATTATATCTGAGATGAATTCCTTAAATTGATACAATCTTTAATGAACATTCCACTTGATTGAATAATCTATTTATTAAATATGTACAATGATTGGTAAATTAAACACTTGTCTCACTACGAGAAAATTAGTACTATTTCCATTCCATATTCATTTTCCCAGAGATGAGATAATATTTGTTAAATCTTAAGCACATGGAATAAATATTCCAATCCTTTCTCCAATGAAATTCTAAATATTAAATCTTCGTGATGGCTACACACAGCCATCCTTTTGTTAAATATACAGAGATAGCTAACAAGCATGAAGTAAGATTTACTAACTCCAAAATAACTGATATTGAATCTCCAGTGGGTTTATAAAATCTATGTATTATTTAATAAATCTGGTTTAAAAATTTCTAAATCTGTTTAACCTCTATTGAATCCAGAAAGGAATTTGTTAAAGAGCCCCTGTTGCATTCAACCAAACTTTAAAAGAATATAATATTTTATTCTAATCTCATTAGCTGCCATGTGAAGTTTTTGGATGTCCCTTACTTCCTTTCCAATTATCAACGATTATTACTAATGAATTTGCACAGAAATAGTAACTTTCTCATATGTAACAACTTACTCCCTCTTGTCCAATTCCATCTGTGATGGACTAATGGAGTGCTTGGTAACTTAAAATACAGTGTTACAATTAACACTTGCTTAACTCTGAATACTTCCCATTTTAGAGTCTATTCTTTGTTTGTGAATCCTTGATGGGTATGAACAGTTTATCCCTCTCTCCTTTATAAATTTCTTACTCTAGTACATCAAGATAAAGGTCATAGACTTCATTAAAAATGATTCCTAAGTTGTGTTATGAATAACATACATTATTAACCCGGAAACTATTTAAAAATCTAATTCCTTCTCCTCTATGTATGCCAGGCCAGATTCCCATCTTACATAACTCAATGGGATAACCCATCTCATTTCATCTCTATAAGAAGAATTTGGTTAAAGATGACAGTTTTGTTTGCATTAACTTCTGGGGTTAAATGAAATTCATAAAGTAGTCCTTTCCAATCCATTAACAGTTATTTAATGAGCCCCTACTATGTACACTGAACTGTACTAAATATTATAGGGGAAAGTAAAATACAGGGAATGGTATCTGTCCTCAATGAGCTTAAAAACCAAGTTGGAGAAGTATGATTAACACATGACACAGTAGCCAATGGTTCAAGTCAGAATAAAAATAAATGATACAAATGATTATAAGATTTTAACATTTGCATCATAAGGATATATACACACATTATAGAAATGTTCAGGGAAATATAAGACTTCTAGGGTTATAGAAATATAGCTTAAAAAGACCTCAAGCACTCTTTGGTCAATTGCCTTCATTTTACTTATGTGTAAACCGAGGCCGAGGCATATGAAATGGCTTGACTGAAGTCACACAGATAAGAAGTGTCAGTCAGTTTAGCCATTTTTATATTGTTTATACTGTTGCCTCCCCTCACTAAGGGAAGAAAGGGAAGAGATGTTTAACATGTAGAAGGGACAAAGGAAGATATTCCAGGTGGGGGAAATAATGACAGAAACAGAAGAGTAAAAATCACCGTCATTACTGACATCTATTTAGTACTTGTTTTTTTAAACTCGGGAACAGGGGGCTAGACTTGTGATTTTGTCCCTGAAGTTAATTCTTGAGATGGAATTTCCTCAGTTCATGAAGATCCACACCTTCTGTTAAAAAGATACTTGCAGAAGTCCTTAGAATCATGCAACCAGGATGTGTCTGGGGTACGGCTTGAAACTAGGCCTTCTTGACTCTGACACCAGTTGTCTACTACCTACTATATCACGTTTTCTCTCATGTTGTACTTCACATTTTCCAAAGGTTTTTTCTATGCATTTTCTCATGTGAGCTTTAGAACAACTTAAGGAGGTAGGAAATGAAAGAAGTTGAGGAAACGGAGACTAGAAGAGTTAAATGATTTGGATCCAAGTCTTCCTGACTTCAAGTCCAGAACTTTTGTTTTTTCACACGCTGCTAATGAAAAAATGTCCAAAGGCAGGGATAAATGTGACTTATTGGTAGGACAGTAATGAAACTACCATGAATCTAGTGAAAAGTAAACATTATAGATTAGTAGGATAGAGAGTTGAAAAGATATTATGGGGGGAATAAAATGGAGGGTCTTGAAAGTCAAACAGGATAATTGAGGTAGGGAATAGGAATGTTAGAATATTGGGAAATATGAAAGTTTATTAAGCAGTAGAGTATTATGCGACTGATATTTTTGGATGATTAGTTTGTGAAAAGTGTCCAGGTAGAATTAAAGTGAGAAGAAATGAGCAATGGGGAAAAAAAAAACTAATTGTTACTGAAGCAATCCAACAATGAGATGCTAAGGGTGTTAACTAGACTCAGAGACTAGAGATCAAAGATTTAGATGCTGTTAAATAATAATAATAGCATTTATATAATCCTTTAAGGTCAGTATCTCATTTAAGCTTTATGGCAATTCCAGGAGGTAGGTATTTTAGGCACCCATTTGCTAATAAGTATATATGGGCATTTATTTACTCATTTTACAGATGAGGAAACTGAGGTGGGAAGAGGTTGAATGAGTTACCCTGGGTCACCCAGCTAGTGTCTGAGGTTGGATTTGAAATCAGGTTTTCCAGACTCCAGATTTATAGCTGTATCCATTGTACAATCTAGCTGGCTCTATTGTATTTTTCCTTCATTCTGGAAGAGGACCATCACATCAGGGAGGTGATGACATGACTTGCAATTGACTTTGATTTGAGTGAAGTAGGGCTGTACAAGGTCACCAGCTTCACTTTCTCCTCCAGAACCATCTGGGTCCAGTGGCCAAATATTTATCAGGATGGCAAGGAATTATATGACAATCTTAAATGCATAAGTTAATGGGGGTAACTATTATGATGAGGTTGAACTAAGAGAAGTCAAAGGGACAGACAGAAAAAGTATTGTTGGTTAGCATTACACTGACTTGCTAACTTACTGGATGTTTATGGTTGAAGAAAGAGAACAATTAGACATAACAATAGGGATTTGAGCATGTAATACTCAATGAATACTTGTGTCATTTGCAGGTATAGTGACATTTAAAGGAAAAATAGGAAATAGCAGAAATATAATGATAACTTTTTCCCCATTGAGTTTTGAGCACCAATGGAAAATCAGACTTAACTGTCTTGATGAAGATATAGGACTAGAACTCAGAATAGATGACAGTGTTGAAGTTTTTGGATTCACTTGACTAGACAAGATGATTGAATCATTTGGAAATAATTAGGAAGAGAGTATAAGGGGGAAGGAGATGAAAACCAAATGAAGAATAATGGCAAATGTATATTGGAAACTCAAAAGAAGATGAGTGAGAGAAAAAGAGAAATAAGCAGAGAGTCAGGACTATACAATTTTTGGAAGTAAAGAAAAGTGAGCATCTATAAGGAGGTGATTCAACACATATTAAAATGGGAACCTGTGTTCAGTTGAGTTGGTGTATAAAGATTTCCAAAGGAAAATTGTCTCTGGAATTGTTTTACATCTACTGCAATGGACCACTAAAAGCCTGAGAGATTAGACAAATAATTACTATACAATGAGTTACAATGAGTAACTCTCATAGTGTAGCCAGATATATCAGTAAAGGGTCCTAGAATTTTTCTCCCTTTGAAATCCAGTTATTCTCACCATTTCATAATCATCTTTTCCCCTCTGATACTCATATTTTTTTCTCTATCCATGGAACAGGGAATAAACCCTCTGCCCTATATTATAGTAAGTCAAAAATCTGTGCTAACCATTTGATTTTTTATTTTCCACCCCTCTAGAACAAAATCAGTCATAACACAGTTAACTTATCTTTGTCTAGGTACGATGTCCATTATAGAACAAACAAATAAGTAAACATTAAAAGAGTAGGAAACTGAGAGAGGGTGGGGCCAGGATGTCTAAGTAACAGGAGCTCACTTGAACTCCCCTACATTATCCTCCAAACAACTTTAAAATAACACCTCAAATAGAATTCTGGAGTGGCAGAACTAACAAAATGTCAGGGTGAAATAAGTTTACAGCCCAAGAAAACTTAAGAAGTCAGCAGAAAGATCTATCTCACCAAGGTGGTAGTGGACCTCAAAAGCACAACACAGGCATTCCAGGCAGTGCCATGGAGATGGCTGCATCATCTGGGCTATAGATGCAGGGACTCTGAGCACACAAATGGTAGGAGAAGCAAATAAGTGGTGAGAAGGAGATTACAGGGTACCATTTGCTGGCACTGGGTGAAAAAGTATGTTGCATTGTCTATACACTGTTCTGGGTCTCACTTCTAAGATAAAGAGGAAAACTAGCACACTGGTGCATGTGGCCCTGGGTAAACAGGAGTCCAAGTCACAGTTCCAGGATGGAGAGGAAACCTTGTGGTCACCCATAGGAGAGTGGGGGACCTTGTCTCAGGTTATGGCTGGAGAGAAGCACTATTAATTTCCTGAGTCACATGTATAAGGCCAGAAAGAGAGAGAACTCTCAGGTACAGAGAAAGAAGGGCCCTAGTCATGTGTCCTAGGCATAGTGGACTGCTTGTGGAAGCTTGAGTGCCAGAGCAGAGGTCAGGAGGGCAGTGACCACATTCTTGGATCATACCACCTTGGAAGAACTGAAAACTTCCAGACCCCCAGAACTATCTCTGAAAACAGCAGGACAAAAGCCTGAACTTCAACGTGAAGTTAAAAGTTAAATAATAGGCTAGAAAAAGAAGCAATCAATAACAATAAAAAGAAAGTTACTATGGTGATGGGGAAGATGAAGACACAAAGACAGAAGAACACAATGAAATCAAAGCAACTACATAAAAATTCCCCATAGAAAAAATATTCATTGGACACAAGCTGGAAAAGAATTCCTTAAAAAGTAGAATGAGCCAAATGGGAAAATGGCACAAAAATTCACTGAAGAAAAGATCTTCTTAAAAAGTAGAATGGCCAAACGGAACAGGAGATACAAAAGCTCACTAAAGAAAATAATTCCTTAAAAATTAGAATTGGGCAAGTGGAAGCTAATGACTCCATGAGACACCAAAAAAAAAAAAAGTAAAACAAAATAAAATTAATGAAAGTAGAAGAAAATGTGAAATATCTTATTTGAAAAAAAAATTGACCAGGAAAATAGATGTAAGAGAGATAATTTAAGAAACATTGGAAAATCTGAAATACATAATCAAAAAAAAAGATCCTAGACATCATTTTTTTAATACATTATCAAGGAAGATTGCCTTGGGATTCAGTACTGTTTACATCCCTATATGGAAAGATAATACTTTTAGCTCCTAAGGACCTTATCATTATTAGGACAATTGAAAGGAGTATAAACAGACAGAGAGCATGGGAGTGAGTTGACTATGATGAAATGATTTAAAAAGAAATAAAATTAAAGGGTGATAAAGAAGGATGCACTGGGTGAATGAAGAAGAAAGCAGAAGACTAGAGAAAATTATCTCACAAAGAAGTATGAAAAGATTAACTTTTATAGTGGAGGACATGAGCCTTATTCTCATTGGAATTGGTTCAAAGAGGGAATAACATACCCACTTAGATGGGTATAGAAAACTATCTTACCCTATAGGGAATTAGGAGGGGAAGGGAAAAAGAGTAGTGCTCTTCATAGAAAGGAGGATAGATTAATAGGAGGCAGTCTTCAGACACAAAGCAGACTTTTGAGGAGACACAGCAAGAAAAAAGGGCAGAAAAAGGATAAATTAAGGAAATGGATAGAGGGAAATATGCAGTTAGTAATCGTAACTGTGAATATGAATGGGATGAATTCACCCATAAAAATAGAAACAGGTAACAGAATGTATTAAACAAATCATAATCTGACAATATGTTGTTTGCAAGAAATGAAATAGAGAGACATACATGGAACGAAAAGAAAGGACTGGGGCAAAATGTATTGAGCTTCATCTGAGGTAAAAAAAAAAATATGAAGGGTTAGTAATTATAACCTCAGATCAAGCCAAAGCAAAAATTGGCATAATTAAAAGACATAAGCAGAGAAGCCACATTTTGCTAAAAGGTACCATAGATAATGAAATAATATCAATACTAAACATGTATGCACCAAAAGCTAAAGAATCCATATTCTAAAAGGAGAAGTTCAGTGAGTTAGAAGAGAAAATAGACAGCAAAACTATACTAGTGAGGGACTTCAACTTTCTTCTCTCGAAATTAGATAAATCTAATTACAAAATTTTAGAAATAATTTTAAAAAGTGAATAGAATTTTATAAAAGTTAGATATACCAGTCCTCTGAGTAAAATTGAATAGGGGTAGAAAAAAATATATTCTTTTCTCAGTAGAAACATGGCACCTACACACAAATTGACCATGTATTACAGCATAAAAACTTCAAAATCAAATGTAGAAAGGCAGAAATATTAAATGCATGCTTTTTAGATCATAATGTAATAAAATTACATTCAATAAAGGGGAGTAGAACATACTACAAATTAATTTGAAACTAAATAATCTAGCCCTAAAGAATAAGTGTGTTAAAGAACAAATCATAGAAACAATAATTTCATTAAAGAGAATGATAACAATTTGACAACATACCAAAATTTATGAGATGAAGTCAAAGCAGTACTTAGTGGAATATTTATTTCTCAATTCTTCCATCAATAAAATAGAGAAAGAACACACCAGTGAATTAATCATGCAACTAATAAAAATTAAAAAAGTGAAAAACAAATCTTCAAATGAGCACAAAATTGAAAATCCTGAAAACCAAAGGTGAGATTAATAACATTGAAAGCTAAAAAGGCAAACAAACAAACAAACAAAATAACACTGTTGACCTAATAAATAGAACTAGGACTTTGGTTTATGAAAAAAGTAAGATAAACTCTTGGTCAATTTGATTAAAAAAAGAAAACCAAATTTCTAGAATCAAAAATGAAAAGGGTTTATTCACCACTAATGAAGTGAATATTAAAGCAATCATTAGGAAATATTTTGCCCAATTATATGCCAATAAATCTGACAATCTAAGTGAAATAAATGAATTTTTATGAAAATATAAATTGCCCAGATTAACAGAAGAGAAAATAGAATATTAAATAACCCCATCTTAGAAAAATAAATTGAACAAGACATCAATGAGCTCCCTAAGAAAAAGTCTTAAGGACCAGATGGATTCACAAGTAAATTTTACCAATGATTAAAAAAAATTCCAATACTATATGAAGTATTTGGAATAATAGGCAAAGAAGGAGTCTTTCAAAATTGCTTTTATGACACAAATGTGAGGTTAATATCTAACCAAGAAGAGCTAAATAAAAAGAAAACAATAGATCAGCTTCCATAATAAATACTGATTAAAAAATTTTAAATAAAATACTAGCAAGTAGATTATAGCAATGTATCACAAGGCTCATACAATATAGCCAGGTGGCATTTATATCAGGAACACAGGACTGGTTTAATATTAGGAAAATTGTCAGCATAATTGACTGTCCAATAGAAGCCATACAATAATATCAAGAGATGCAGGAAAAGGCCTTGATCAAATATAACATTCATTTCTATTACAAACACTAGAGAGCATAGGAATAAATGGAGTTTTCCTTAAAATGATAAGTAGTAAGTATCTAAAACCATCAGCAAGCATTATCAGTAATGGAGATAAGTTAGAAGCCCTCCCAATAAGATCAGAGGTGAAGCAAGAATGCCCATTATCACAATTATTATTCAATACTATGCTAGAAATTTTGGCTATAACAATAACAGAAGAAAAATAAAATGAAGGAATTAAAATAGGTAATGAGAAGAAACTGTAATTCTTTGAATATGATATGATGGCATACTTACAGAGTCCTAGAGACTGAAGTTTTTTTTTTAAACCTACTTGAAATAATTAACAACTTTAGCAAAGTTGCAGCATATAAAATAAACCAATTCAAATCATTAGCATTTTTATATATTATCACCGAAGTACAGCAGCAAGAGATAGGAGATTCCATTTAAAATAATGGTAAACAATATAAGATACATGGGTGCCTACCTGCCAAGACAAACCCAGGAATTATATGCAAACAAATTCAAAACACTTTTCACACAAATAAAGTCAGATGTAAACAACTGGAAAAATATTGCTTATGAGTTGATCAAGGCAATATAGTAAAAATGACAATTCTACCTAAATTAATTTACTTATTCAGTGCCATAGTAATCAACTTACCAAAAATTATTTGATAGAACTAGAAAAAAAATAGCAAAATTCATCTGGAAGAACAAAAGTTCAAGACTATCATGGGAAAAAATGGAAAAAAAAAAAAAAAAAGCAGAAATGAAGGTGGCCTAGCTGTACCAGATCTCAAACTATATTATAAAGCAGTAATCATCAAAATTTTCTGGTACTGACTAAGAAATAGAGTTGTGGTTAAGTGGAATGGAGTAGATAGACAAAAGACAGTAGTAAATTCTTATATGCACTTAGTGTTTGATAAAACAAAGACCCCAGCTTTTGGGATAAAAACTCACTATTTGACAAAAACTGCTAGGAAACCTGGAAACTAGTATGGCAGAAACTACATATTGACCAAGATCTTACAGTGTACGACCAAGATAAGGTCAGAATTGGTACACGGTTTAGACATAAGTGGAGATGCCATATGCAAAATAGGAGAGCAAGGAATAGATTACCTGTCATAACTATGGAGAAGGGAAAAATTTATGCTCAAACAAGAGATAGAGAACATTACAAAATGTAAAATGGATAATTTTGATTATATTAAATTAAAAAGTTTTTACACAAAGAAAACCAATGCAAACAAAATTAGAAGGAAAGTAGAAATTTAGGAAACAATCTTTACAGCAAGTGTCTTTGATAATGGCCTCACATCTCAAATGGAAGCTAATGACTTTACAAGAAATCAAGACATTATAAAACAAAACCAAAAGAATAATAATAATAAAAAAAGAAGACAATGTGAAATATTTCATTGGAAAACAACTGACCTGGAAAATAGATCCAGGAGAGAGAATTTAAAAATTATTGGACTACTGGAAAGTCACGCTCAAAAAAAGAGCCTAGACATCATCTTTCAAAAAATTATCAAGGAAAACTGCCCTGATATTCTATAACCAGAGGGTAAAACAGAAATTGAAAAAAATCCACTAATCACCTCCTGAAAGAGATCACCAAAGGAAAACTCATAAGACTATTGCAGCTAAATTCCAGAGTTCCCAGGTCAAGGAGAAAATATTGCAAGCAGCCAGAAAGAAATAATTCAAGTATCGTGGAAACACAATCATGATAACACAAGATTTATCAGCTTCTACCTTAAGAGAACAGAAGGCTTGGAATATAATATCCCGGAGGTCAAAGGAGCTAGGATTACAACCAAGAATCATACACCCAGCAAAACTGAGTTAATCCTTCCAGGAAAAAAATGGTGCACACACACACAGACACACAGACACACACACACACACACACACACACATATGTATGTATGTATACAGAAGGCACAAGGTGAGTTGAAGATGAAGAGATACTATCTAAAAAATAAAATTAAGGGATGAGAGAAAATTATACTGCTAGAAGAAGAAAGTAAGAGGTAGAATGGGCTAAATTATTTCATGTAAAACAGAATAAAACAAAAATTTTGTACAGTGGAGTAGAAGTAGGGGAAGGTGAGAGGGAATAAATGAATCTTATTCTCATCAGATTTGGCTTAAGGAGGGAGTAACATACACACTCAATTGGGTATAGAAATCTATCTTACCCTACAGGAAAATAGGGGGAAGAAAAGAGGGATGATAGAAGGGAGGGCAGATTCGGGGAGGGGGCAATCAGAAGCAAACACTTTTGAGGAGGGATAGGGTCAAAAGAGAGAATAAAATAAATGGTGGGGTGGGATAGGATGAAGGGAAATGCAGTTAGTTTTTCACAACATGACTACTATGCAAGTGTTTTGTATAACTACACATGTATAACCTGTATTGAGTTGCTTGCCTTCTCAATGAGAGTGGGTGGGGGGGGAGGAAGAGAGAGAATTTGGAACCCAAAGTTTAAAAAAAAAAGTTAAAAATTGTTTTTACATGCAACTGGAAAATAAGATACACAAGTAAGGGGGTATTGAAATCCATCCTGCCCTACAGAAAAATAGAAAAGGAAGGGAATAAGAGAAAAGGAGGGTGATAGAAGGGAGGGCACATTGGGGTGAGGGGTATTCAGAATACATGCCTTTGGGGTGGCGGGAGGGGGAGATGGGGAGAAAATTTGGAACTCAAAATCTTGTGGAAGTAGATGTTGAAAACTAATTAAAAATAAATTTTTAAAAAATTAAAAATCATTGTTAAAATTGTTTTTACATGTAATTCAGAAAAACTAAAACATTCTTTGAAAAAAGACAGCAGGAGACTCTAAAAGGGTAAGTGATATGTAATGGATACCCTCAACAAATTAAGGAGATTGAATAGAGAATGAGCAAATTCTTCTGCTCCAAGAAGCACTTCAAAGTATTGAACATCTGGTTCTATCCCCAAAAGATCATTCCTGAATGCACTTAGTGAGTTAGGCAAGGGTTTTGTTACTCAAGATTATAATTTTTAAGATTAGCATCATCCTTCCCTTGTAATGGGCTGCCACTACCATCAGAATCTGAAAGTCCATTCTGAACTGTATTGCTCCCAACCATTTCTCTACCCTGTCAACAACTGATACTGCTACATGGTGAATTGCCAACCCCTGCTATTGCTGCTATTAGGGTTTGATGTTGTCCCCTCATCCTCTTTTCACATTCCTCCTCCTTTTGTCACCTGGTTCACAGCCAAACAAAATCTGGATGTCTTGTTTAAAACCTTGATGCATAACTGGAGTTCAAATCTTCATCCTCTGAGGTTTTTAAAGTCTACACTGTGGCTTATGGGGCACAACATTAGGTCTATGACTTCTAGTAAAAGTAGACCATATACAAGGAAGGAAAAGAATAATTTACCTAACTCCTACTGTGTGCTAAACACTGTTCTAAGTACTTTAGAAATATCTCATTTGGTTCTCACAACAACCCATAGAGTTAGGTGCTATTATGATGTTATTTTTGAGTTGAGGAAACTGAGGCAGACTAAAATTAAATGGCTTGGCCAAGGCCACACAGCTAGTCATTGTGTGAGACCAAATTTAAAGTCAGGTCTTACTGATTATATTAACTGTGTCCATGAGTGATATCTATTTTCTTTTTTTTTTCCTTTTCTTTGATGAAGCAATCAGGGTTAAATTATAAGCTAGTGTCAAGTGTGTGCGGCTGGATTTGAACTCAGGTCCTCCTGAGTCCAAGGCTGGAGCTCTATCCTCTGTGCCATCTAGCTGCTCCAGATCTATTTTATTTTTTTTTGATTTTTGCTATGTAATGGGGTTAAGTGACTTGCCCAGGATCACCCAGCTAGTAAGTATCAAGTGTCTGAGGCTGGATTTGAACTCAGGTCCTCCTGACTCCGAGGGCAGCACTCTATCCACTGCACCACCTAGCTGCTCCAGATCTATTTTCTTACACAAAGGACTCATAGCTGCCTTTCAGTTCACTCCACCTAGGGCTGAAGTTAAACCAAACAGTTCCAAATCTGTATCATAAATTAATTACTCACAAGGCCTCAAGGGTATTTGTGAGGTGGGAAAGGTAAGCTAACTAAAGCTGCCCTGTATCTACAGCATCACATCTCATGTTGAAATAGCAATATAATGAGAATCATGAATTTTAGATGGGGCTTAGATATTATGTGCTAATTACTTTATTGTGAAAAGATATTGGTTATATGATATTGTGTATAGTGTGCCTGTATATAATATAGATTGGTACTTACTCCTTCCCAGGGATCTGAATTTATCAAAGGATCTTTACTTGATGTGCAATAATAAGATAATTCTGGAAACTTTGTAGAATTATTTTACCAGAAATCTATGGGACAAGAAAATATAATACAAAACAGATTGGCAATATTATTACTCAAAAAGCACAATTAACCAATATAGCTATCTTATTATTGTTATAAAATCTTTATATGTATGATCTATACACATTTTGAGTGTCCTGAATAAGTGAAGGAAAAAGGCAAGTTTTTTCAAATGATTTTCTATAGTAGATTAAATTCTTCTCTATTTATTATCTGATGATTTAAAATATATTTTATTCTATAAAGCAAAAGGGAAACTTAAAGTATGTAAAGACAATGTATCACACATGTAAAATCTAGAAGTCTTTACTAAATATAATCACAGAGATAATTCTGTTCACTGACCTCTAGGTTAAAGTAAAATAATTTGAATAACATATGAAGATTAAAACTCACCAAACATATTTTCTAATTTCATGAAATGGTGTTTTCTACAAAGTTAAGATGGAAGAAGAATTTCTTATAGTTGGTGGAATGTTCCAGATAATTGAGGCCAATTGCCATGAGCTCCCTGTTCTCCCATCTTCCTCATCTCCTATCACATAGATTCCTTCTGACACTTTATTTTCTTTCATTCCAGTCTCATATGATGAAATGGTCTTGTTCCTTACCAAGTCTAAAGCCTCTATCTGTGGAAGGGACCCCATTCTATCCTATCTCTTCCTACATTTCCTACATTCCTTTTCCTACATTTCCTGCTCCTGTATCCTGAAAAAAAACCCTCACTTGATTCTTCTATCCCCATGATCATATCTAAGTCCTCAAAAAGGCTATATGCAACAGTGCCTCCAATTTCTCTCCTCCCACTCTCTTCTTCACTGGAGTTGTTGTTCAGTTGTTCACTCATGTCTGACTCTTCATGACCCCAAGGACCTTCTACCTTCCACTGTTTCTCAAAATCTATCTAAATTCACATTCATTGTTTCTAATACAATATCTAGCCATCCCATCTTCTGTTGTCTCCTTTTTTTTTTCTTTTGCCTTCAATATTTCCCAACATCAGGGGCTTTTTCAATGAGTTCTGTCTTCTCTTTAAATGTCCAAAGTATTTAAGCTTTAGCTTCAGTATTAGACCTTCCAGTGAATAGCCTGGATTAATTTGTTCAAGTATTGACTGATCTGATCTTCTTGCTATCCAAGGGTCTCTCAAAAGTCTTGTCCAGCACCACAATTTGAAAGTATTGATTCTGTAGCACTCAGCTTTCCAAATAGTCCAACTCTCATAGCCATACATTGTTACTGGAAAAACCACAGCTTTAATTATACAGACCTTTGTCAGTAAGGTGAAGTCTCTGCTTTTTAGTATGCTGTCCAGATTTGCCATAGCTTCCCTTTCAAAGAGCAAGTGTCTTTTAATTTCATGGCCACAGTCACTGTCTGCCGTGATCTTTGAGCCCAATAATATAAAATCTGTCATTGCTTCCATTTCTTCTCCCTCTACTTTCCAGGAAGTGATGGGACCAGTTGCCAAGATCTCAGTTTTTTTTTTTGATGTTAAGCTTCAAGGCAGCTTTTATACTCTTCTCTTTCACCATTATCAAGAGACTTCTTAATTACTCTTCACTTTCTGCCATTAGAGTTGTATCGTCTGCATATCTGATATTGTTGATACTTCTTCAAGCAACCTTAATTCCTGCTTTTGATTCATCCAGCCTAGCATTTCTAATGATGTACTCTGCATATAAATGGAATGAATATGGTGACAATATGCAGCGTTGTTGTACTTCTTTTCCAATTTTAAAACTATCAATTGTTCCATGTTTGGTTCTAACTGTTGCTTCTTGTCCAACATGCACATTCCCCAGGATATAAGTAAAATCATCTGGTATTCCCATCTTTTTTAGGACTTGCCATATTTTGTTGTGATCCAAAGAGTCAAAGGTTTTAGTGTAGTCAGTAAAGCAGAAGTACATGTTTTGTTCTGTTTTGTTTTTTCTGGAACTGTTTTGCTTTATCCACACTCTGGTAAATCCACCTAATTCACTTAATTCTCTCACCTGTGGCTCTAAGAACTTATAGCCTGCACAGTGGCCACAGGAAACCATTTTGGCAGATGGTTAAACTAGGTTGAGGATCACCGAGGAGTAACAAAAGTGTCGGTGAGTTGGAGGAGAGTCTATCCCAAGTATGTGAAGATTTCCACTGGTGGAATGGAAGGATGAGGACAATTTATTCCAATGGCCATGAAGGTAGCTGAAGCAGGTACTGGGTAGCACTTAGAGCTTGGTTAAACGTCCACAACACCAAGATCTTCCACTATATCTTGAGCCATCACTAGTTATCTTGACACTGTCCTGCCACTGGACATTGTTGTCCCTAAAAGTGAGAATGAGGCCTATGACTTTGTGCAATTCTGCATCACTTGAATCAAATTTACACATGAATCAAAAGACATCACTCATACCATTTCACCATTTTTATGTATCTCAAATTCCTGTGGGACAGACAAGTGACAAAGCAGCAGGGACAGATACACTGGGAGCTATAGTCACAAACTTGCACATAGGTGGCTCAGGTCATAGGATCATCTTCTCACTGGAAGCAACAGTGCGATCTGGCAGCTTCCTGGGAATCTAGGCAGCCTTTTAAGAATCTCACTGCTCACCTCCTGGTATAAGGAAGGGGCTAGAAAAGGTACGCTAAAAACTGTCTGCTTACCCAATCCTGGCCTGATTACCATGGCAGGTGGGAACCCCACTTTGCAGTCAAAACACAAAAAATCTGCAAAAACTTCCACAAAGATGATTCCACTCATTATTTGTACATGGAATGTGTGGAACACTTATAGACAACACAAAATCCAGCAGACCTGAAAGCTGAGCAGCACTTGTTGTGAGAGAACTCAACAAGTATCCCATCCAAATAGCAGCTCTGAGTGGAGCAAGGCTGGCAAATGAAGGCTAGCTTACTGAAGTCAGCCCTGAATACAATGAAGGGGAACATTATGAGGCTGGTATAGGTTTTGCAGTCAGAACTAATCTAGTCAACAAGCTTATATGCCTACCAAAAGAACTGAATGTCAGACTCATGACAATACAATTGCCACTTGCAGGAAAACACCACGCCACTATCGTCAGTGCCTATGCTCCCACCCCAATACACCCTAATGAAGTCAAAGAAAAAATTTATGAAGACTTGTAGACCCTTACCAATTTGCCAAAAGAGGACAAGCTTATAATTCTGGATGCCTTTAATGCTAGCATAGGCTCAGACTACCAGACATGGCAAGGAGTCCTTAAGAGAAGTGGAGTTGCAAACAGCAACAGCAATGGTCACTTACTACTGAAGATTGGAGTGTCTAGTGATCTCATCACCAACACTATCTTCCATTTACCTAAATGCAATAAACTTCATGGATGCTCTGTCATAGCAAACAGTGGGATTTAACAGACCACGTGATTATAAGGAGAAGAAACACAGAAGATGTGAGAGTAAAGAAGTCAATGTGGTGCACAGTGCTGAACTGATCATAGACCTATCCTCCCCAAGCTAAATATTTGCATCCACCAAAAGCAGCAGCCCTAAGGCAAAATGACTGCCAGAAGAATTGATGTTAAAAGATTAGAGTGCTTCACTGAGTGGGAACAGTTTGTTGCTACCTTGGAGGGAGAGTTGAGCCAACACGCAGTTGGGAATAGCAGAGCAGAAAAAGAGTAGACAGGCTTCAGAGATTTGGTGTATTGCATTGCATTTGCTCATCTGGGTCAGAACACTCACAAACAGCAAGCCTCGTTTGAACCAAAACTGATGGAGAAATTCAGAAGTTGCTAAATGAAAAATAAGAATTCCACAGGGTTTATCAAGAGAATAGTTTATCCATTTCTAAAAGAGCAGCATGCAATTGCATCAAAAGTAAAGTGTAAGTGAAGCTTAGAAAGATGCAGGCAGGATTCTTGGCTCAGTAAGAAGGCAGGTGGAATTCAGTTTTATGCTGATAGTAACAATCCAAAGAGCTTTTACGGTGCCCTGAAGGCTATTTATGGGCCAAAGACTATGGTGCATCTCAACTACTCAGTGCTGATGGAGCCACATTGATTAGTGATGAGGACATGGGCCTGGAGAGATGGACTGAATACTTTGATAGTGTTCTCAACAGACTGTCGTCAATCAATGCTGAACCCACAGATCATTTACCTCGGGTTGAAGACAATCCCTCCCTAGCTGAAGTTCCAACTTAAGAAGAGGTTTTGAATGCCATTAAACTCCTTTTCTGGGGCAAAGCATGTGGTGCTGATTTTATTCCAGCTGAGATTTACAAGGTAGGGGGTCTACTACTCATACAAAAGCTGACTGAAATTTTCCTGGTTATACGGCAAAAGAAGGTTATCCCCCAGGAATTCAATTGTCCAGCTCTGTAAAGGTACAAGAAACAGATTGTCCTATGATGATCATGAGTTGGTGTGTCTCTCTTAATCCTTGCTGGCAAGATTCTCACCAGAATACTGTTTAATAGGCTGATCCTTCACCTAGAAGATGGCCTTCTACCTGAGAATAAATGTGGTTTCAGAAAGGGCTGAGGGACAGTCCATGTGGTGTGTGCTGCCCAATAACTCCAGGAAAAAATGCCAAGAGAAGAACAGAGGTCTGTACTGAATGTTTGTAGATTTGACCAAGGCTTATGGTAGTGTCACTCGTGAATGCTTATGTGAAATTATGGGCCAAAATGGTGGAGTAAAAGCACTGACTTGCTTGAGCTCTCTCCCAAACCCCTCCAAATACCTGTAAAAATGTCTCTAAACAAATTCTAAAGCAGCAGATCCTACAAAAAGAGAGAGTGAAAAAATATTTCCAGCCCAAGACAACCTGGATGGTTGATTGGAAAGGTCTATCACATTGGGCTGGGAGAGGAACACAGTTTGGTGTGGATGGGCAGGCAAACCAGGCCCCAGCAAATCCGGAGCAGCCCTCAGAGGACTGAATCACGGGCAGTTGTGGCAGTTTCCAGACTTCTCAACCCATAAACACTAAAGAGAACCTAGAAGGTGAGTAGGAAAAGTGTGTGACCATGGTGAGAGAGAAGCTCAGTCTCAGCCCCAGTCCTCACATGTGGCTCTGGGGTGGTGGCTGTTTCTAGAGATTCCAGCCCACAGACCGAGTGGGAATCAAGTGGCTGATCAGAGGGGGATTGCAGGGATCTCTTTTCTGGTGCTGAGGCAGGATTCTCATGCTTTGCCCATGCTTGGATCTGGGTCACAGTCCTGGGTGGTGGTCCTGAGGCAAAGAGGAGTGCTGATGTGGTAGAGCTTGTAGTGGTGGTAAAGAGGAAGTCTTCCTTACAGTGCCAAGGCAGAAAACAGTGCCTGTGGTCACTCATAGACCAGAGCACAGGCCAGGAAAGGAGGTGCCCCTTATCATACCACCTTAGAAGAACTGAAAATTTACAGGTCCCTAGAAGTATCTCTGAAAACAGCTGCACAACCACCCCTCCCCCCCAGCTTGGAACAGTACATTCTCCACACTAGAAGCAGACCTCTACCTTAACAAAGAGTTTACAGCTCAACAACTGTCTAGGATCATGAGCAAATTGGGCAAAAAACGTCAGACCATAGAATCTTTTTTTTTTGGTGACAAACAAGATATAAACAACCAGAAGAAAACAAAGTCAAAGCTCTAACATCCAAAGCCTCCAAGAAAAATATAAATTGCTGACAGGCCATGGAAGAGCTCAAAAAGGATTTTGAGAAGCAAGTAAGAAAAGTAGAGGAAAAACTGGGAAGAGAAATGAGAGTGATGCAAGAAAATCATGAAAAATAAGTCAACAGCTTGCTAAAGGAGACCCCCCAAAAATATTGAAGAAAATAAAACCTTATAAAATAGACTAATACAAATAGTAAAAGAGGTCCAAAAAGCCAATGAAGATAAGAATGCATTAAAAAGCAGAATTGGCCAAATGAAAAAGGAAGTTCAAAAGCTCACTGAAGAAAATACTTCCTTAAAAATTAGAAAGGAGCAATTGCAAACTGGTGACTTTATGAGAAATCAAGATATTGTGAAACAAAACCAAAACAATGAAAAAAAAATAGAGACTGTTAAATATCTCATTGGAAAAACAACTGCCCTGTAAAAATAGATACAGGAGAGAGAATTTAAAAATTGCTGGACTCTCTGAAAGCCATGATCAAAAGAAGAGCCTAGACATCAGCATTCAAAAAATTATCAAGGAAAACTGCTCTGATATTCTAGAATCAGAGGGTAAAATAGAAATTGAAAGAATCCACCAATCACCTTCTGAAAGAGATCCCAAAAGGAAAACTCCTAGGAATATTGTAGCCAAATTCCAGATTCCCAGGTCAGGGAGAAAATATTGCAAGCAGCCAGAAAAAAAACAATTCAAATATTGTGGGAACACAATCAGGATAAGACACAGTTTCACAGCTTCTACACAAGGGAGTACAGAGCTTGGAATATAATATTCTGGAAGTCAAAGGAGATAGGATTACAGCCAAGAATCACCTACCTGCAAAACTGAGTATAATCCTTCAGGGGAAAAAAATGGGCATTCAGTGAAATAGAAGGCTTTCAAGCATTCTTGATGAAAGGACCAGAGCTGAATAGAAAATTTGACTTTCAAATACCAGACTGAAGAGAAGCATGAAAAGGTAAACAGGAAAGAGAAATCATAAGGGACTTATTAAAGTGGAACTGTTTACATTCCTACATGGAAAGATGATATTTCTAACTCAGGAGAACTTTGTCAGTATTAGGGTAGTTGAAAGGAAAAATTATATGTATACATATAGAGATAGATAGATAAATAGAGGGCATAGCTTGAGTTGAAGATGAAGGGTGATATCTGAAAAATAAAGTTAAGGAGTGAGAGAGGATTATACTGGGAGAAGGAGAAAGGGAGAGGTAGAATGGGGTAAATTATGTCACATGAAACAGAGAAGAAAAGGCTTTTACAGTGGAGTGAAAGTGGGGGAAGGTGAGAAGGAATGAATGAATCTTATTCCCATCAGATTTGGCTTAAGGAGGGAATAATATAGACACTCAACTAGGTATAGAAATCTATCTTACCCTACAGGAAAATGGGGGAAAGAAAGAGGGATGATAGAAGGGAGGGCAGATTGGGGGAGGGGGCAATCAGAAGGAAACACTTTTGAGGAGGGAGAGCATCAAAAGAGAGAATAGAATAAATGGAGGGTGGGCTAGGATGAAGGGAAATACAGTTATCTTTTACAACATGACCACTGTGGAAGTGTTTTGCATGACTACACATGTATAACCTGTATTGAGTTGCTTGCATTTTCAATGAGGGTGAGTGGGGAGGGAGGAAGGGAGAACTTTTGGAACCCAAAGTTTTAAAAAGAAATGTTAAAAAATATGTTTTTACATGCAGCTGGGAAATAAGATATACAGACAATCTATCCTGCCCTACAGGAAAATTGAAGGGAAAGGGGCTAAGAGAAGGGGAGGGGAGAGAAAAGGGAGGGCAGATTAGGGGAAGGGGTATTCAGAATGCATGCCATCTTGATGTGGGGGGAGGGATGCGATGGGGAGAAAATTTGGAGCTCAAAATCTTGTGGAAGTGAATGTTGAAAACTAAAAGTGAATAAATTATAGATAAAAGAATTATGAAATAAAACAAGTCTTTCCATAACATAGTAGAATCATAAAAAGATAATTGCACATGAAACTGCAAATCTACTATACACCACTTGCTATTCCTTTTAAACATGTAATTACTTTATCATGTAATTTAAAAAAAAGAAAGAAAATTATGTCAAAATTTGGTTGCCCAGAGAAGTTCATCAGTATTGTACATCAATTTCATGATGACATGCTTGCTTAAGTTCTTGGATAATGGAAAATGCCCTTGTGTTTTCCCAGTCACCAATGGAGTGAAAGAAAGCCATGTGCTTGCTCCTGTGCTTTTTAGCATGATCTTTTCTGCCACATTGTCAGGTGCCTTCAATGAGGACTAATAGCATCAAGGTCAGGCATTGATATTAAATTCTTCAACTTGAAAAGGCTATAAGCCAAGACTACAGTGGAGGGAGTGTTGGTGCATGATAATATTGTCATGTGATTATAAGTAGAAGAGACAAGATATGAGGGTAACGAAGTCAATGTGATATAGGATGCTGGACTGACTGGTCTTATCCTCTTGAAGCTAAATATTTGCATCCACCAAAAGTAGCAGCCCCAAGGCAGATGATTATATACTCAATGCAGACTCTGAAGCTGAGATACAACAAAGTATGGATCAATTCTCTGTTTCTTGTCCTAATTTTGGCCAAAAATTAACACCAAGGAAACACAGGTGTCCATCAGCCAGCACCACACCATCCATATATGAAACCATTGTTTACAACAAATGGCAAAGTTTTGAATGCTTTGGATAAGTTCATTTACCTTGGCAATTTACTTTCTAGGGATGTACACATTGATAATGAGGCTGATACATGCATTGCCAGAGCCAACTCAGTGCTTGGAAGGCTCTGAAGGAAAAGTGCAGGAGAAAAGTGGTATTGAATTTTCTATCAAACTGAAGGTCTGCAGTGATGTTGTGCTGACCTCATTGTTGTATGCCTGTTAAATCTGGACAAGATACCAACAACATGACAGGAAACTGAATAACTTATATTGATTTGTGTTAGGAAGATTCTGAAAATCACCTGGCAGGATAAGATACCATACATTGAGGTCCTTTCTCAAACTGCAAAGCATTCAAACTCTAATGCAGAGTGCATCTGTGATGAGCTGGTCATGCTGTTTGAATGCCAAACATACACTTGCCAAAAAGACTATTTTATGGAGAACTCACACAGGCCAAGTGTTCACATGGTGGTCAGAAGAAACAATACAAGCACATTCTCGAGGCCTTTCTTAAGAACTTAGGAATTGATTTTGTGGCATGGGAGACAGTGGCACAGGGCCATCCAATGTGGTGTGTTCTCACCAAAGAAGATGTTGTGCTCTATGTGCAAAGCAGAATTGAGGTAGCTCAAAAAAAAAATACAAGATGCACAAATTTAGAGAACCCACCCAAATTATCATATGGACTATTTGTGCCTGACCTGTAGTAGACTCTTACAAGCTTATATTGGTCTCACCAGCCACAGTTGGACATACTCTAAGTTGACTCTAACATAGTGATGCCATTTTTTGTCCTCTTTAAGAATGAAGGACAACTAATCCAGAAAATGTTAGCAGTTTGGTCTCTAGTTCCCCTGCCTCTTTGAAAATCATCTCCTGGTAATTCTTGGTTCACATGTTGCTGAAGTCTAGCTTTGAGAATCTTAAGCATAATCTTGCTGGCATGTAAAATGAGTATAGTTGTTTGTTAATTTAAACATTCATGGAATTTCTCTTCTTTGGGATTGGAAGATAAACTTATCTTTTCCAATCCAGTGGCTACTGTTAAATTTTGAGTTTTCCAATTTTTCTGGCATACTGAGTATAGCACTTTAAGGGAATCAAATTTTAGAATTTCAAGTAGCTCAGCTAAAATTCCATCATCTCCATCAACCTTATTATTAGCCTTGTTTCCTAAGGCCCACTTGATTCCATTGTCTAGGATATCTGGCTCTAGATCAGTGACCACATCATCATTATTAGTGATGTTAAGATCTTTCCTGGGTATAGCTCTTTTGGGTACACATACACACACACACACACACACACACACACACATATACATACATACATATATAGAAAATAATTTTAAAAAGTTGTTGAAATTATGTTGATTAATGGAATAGAAAAGATCACCACTAATCAAGAAAAATAAAAACAAACTTAAATTACCAAAGAATTTAGAGGTTAAACTTCAGCATTTCAATGACAAATGTTAAATCATGTAAGCAACTAAAAGAAAAGCCTTTCTATCTTAGGGAAAATAAATTTGAATACATAGCCAAAGATGACACTTCATTTATGAAAAAAAAAATTATTTGTATGGCATTCTAAAAAGCAAATAAAATAAGCAAATGAGAATGCAATCCTTTATATATCCTACAAAATTTATTCTATTCATCAATAAAAATAGAAGGAACTTCAAAAATAAAAATTAAAATAATTTTGCCCCAAATTTAAAATTATGTAACTCTTCATAAAAGAGAGAAAAACATTAAAATAAATAAATCCATTTAATAAGTAAGTCTACATAATAGGATCAACCTTCTTGTGGTTCTGACACTGGATGAGATTTTTTTTCATTTAAGAAAGAAGGGCAAAGGGAATAGAGATCATCACAGAAGAAAAACTCTGTAGGGTTAATTATTTAGGGGCCTACTCTAATCAAGAGTAGAGAGAAAACAAATTGAATAAATAATTATATCTCATAAGTGAATAATGTTTGATAGAAAAAATGGGAGAACATTTAGGGAGAAAGAAGGGAGGAAATTAATAGAAGAAAGTTGAAGTTTTGACTTTTTCAAACCCAACTTTTGAGAGAAGTGGAAGAAGCAATCTCTTTAGTCTTTTAACCCTCATGAGAGCAAGAAAGGAAAAAATAGTGTAAGGAAGGAATTTGGGGTAGGAGAAGGAAAAAGATCTCGTCATATTTCAGACATGTTTAAGCAACCACATGAGGTGAGATTGATAGTGGTAGAGACAAGGTGTTTCATTTGGGAGAAATCAATACCCCAGATTACCCCCTTCCTTAAAATTGTTTGTGCTTCCTAGGAATGCAGGAGAGAAGTCTAGGAGTCATGAGAACATCTAGGGGAGACAGCATCTAGGGTAGAGAAAGAGAAACATTTAATAGGCAAGTGATAAATGTATAGAGTAAAAAAAAATACTATTACTTGGGAAACTTTGGCTCCCATGGCTACAAACTTCGTTCTTTTTGAATTGATATCTAAGAGAGACCCTTCAAAAATAAACTAAAATAAACTTACAAAAAATGACTGGGAATATAGGAATAGGAATAGTACAAATATACTAACAGATGAATGGGACAGTGGGGAGAGCAAAGCCTTCTGAAAGCCTTTATGAAATGAGGTTCTACTGAGAATAAAGAACATATAAAAGTGTAGTCCATGAATGAGAAACTAGATTTTAGAGTAGACTAGAAAGAGGAAGGAATAAAGAGATAAAAAAAAAAACACTTTTTGAAAAAAAGGTGGGACAAATTAATGTTACTCAAGATAAAACACTGAAGAGAAAGAGAATGAGAATTCTAAGTAACATCCTTTTTTTAAATTTTTTGGCAATTGAGGTTAGGTGACTTGCCCAGGGTCCCACAGCTAGTAAGTGTCAAGTGTTTGGTCCAAGGCCGGATTTGAACTCAGGTAATTCTGACTTCAGGGCTGGTGCTCTACCCAGTGCGCAACGTAGCTGCCCCAAGTAACATCCTTAAAACATTTGGGAAAGGGAAGAGAAAGAAAGGGAAAAAATAATTTATGAGAATGAGATATTGATTATTTTAATTTTTTTAAAAATGGAATAGGCCAGCCCATGGTAGGAGTCTGGGATCAAATTCGTGTGAACAAACCTAAGTGTAGAACTAAATAGACTTAAAAGATTTGGGTAGAAAAAAGAACCAGGGACAAATAATTAAGTGTAGGAAAACAAAAACCTAGCAATTATAACCTTATAATTAGGAAAGATGTTCAGTTCTAGGCACAGAGTATTAGAAAGGACACTAATCTGTTGGTGAGAGCAATTGCATTGGGGTAGTAGAATCCGGGAGAGAGGGCTGAGTAAGAGAAGAGGAGATGGGTAACGAATGATTTAAAATTCATGCAGTTGAAAGAATTTTGGGTGAGGGGCAGCTAGGTGCCACAGTGGATAGAGCACCAGCCCTGAAGTCAGGAGGACCTGAGTTTAAATCCGGCCTCAGATCGAAGACTTGACACTTACTAGCTGTGTGACCTTGGGCAAGTCACTTAACCCCAGTTGCCTAAAAACAAACAAACAAAAAATCCCAGAATTAGGGGGGGAAAAGTCTCTGGGAGAAATAACCACTGCCCTTAAGTATTCAAAAGTCTGTTATGTCAAAGAGGTGAAAGACATTCTGTTTGGATCTTGCACACTTAGCAAGTAGATAAATGAATGCAAACTGTAGAAGTAAATTTTGGCTCAATGTAAGGAACAACTTCTTAGCAGGGTTATTCAAAAGTGGAATGGGGTGCCTCTCTTGCATTAGAGGTTTTAAAGACTGAAATGACCACTAGTCAGATACATGGTGCAAACTTCCTTTTTGGTTCAAACTGGACTTTGGAACTCTGAGGTCCGTTGCAGGTCTGAAACTCTGTGATTCTGCAATGGATTAAACTTTCCAATAAAATGAAAAAAAAAGGCAGAATATATAAGATAAACCACATATATCATGAAAGTAAGAGATTAGGGGAAAAAAGTTTCTATGTCAGGCAATTCCAAAAAAGTCAACATTGTGATTATGATTTCAGATAAGGTAAAAATAAGAATTTCAATCTCAAAAGTGTTAAGAAAAAGAAAAACAACTACATTATACATAACTGCAAAAAGATAATGAAACAACATCATTATCTATGCAGGTAGATAAATGAATTCATATATTCCAAACAAATGTCATCTTGTTTAAAGTACAGCTAGCTGCATTAGGGAAAAAATAAAAGATCTACATAGTAACATAAAAATTATAGGTGACTTTAATGAACCTCTATTAGAACAATATAAATAAAATGAAATCATAAAGCTAAACAGACTTATGGAAAATTGGATTTGAGGAATATGCCTTTTTCTGAATTCAAACACATAAATTGTGTCTATTTTTCAGTGTATATATGAGACTTACATCTGAAAAGCCTGAAATATGTATATGCATATGTATGTATGTTTATGTACATGCATAATATATATGTATATGTACATATATGAAGAATTTTAAAAGTCACAAGATATTTAGACTTTAATTTCTAGTCCCAACATTTAAAATTCAAACACCATACATGAGTTCTTTTCAAAGATTTGGTACTTCATATACTTTGATAGGTAAATACAGACTGTGTGTATATGTGGATAGGGAATGGAACTATTAGGCAATGACCAGCCACATGAGGCATTAAACCTTTATAATGGACACAGAAGAATATCCCATTGCCTTATTCTTACCCTATTTGATGCTATCCCAAAAGTAATATTTTAAATGCTGGATTTGTTATTCTCCATAGCCAATTAGGTATAATTCCAGTTTGAATAGAGAGTCCCACATGGTCACAAGGAAGAATTTTCTCTTCTTAATGATTATAGACACTGCATTATCAAGCATTCCTTGAAACAACACAAATCATATCAATTTTCTTCTTTTAATGTTATATGAAAAATTATTTTATAATGAATTAGATAGACATCAACAAATATGAACATTTATCCATTAAAAGAACAGAAGAAAAAGTATTGTGTATGAAACTGTGAATTTCTATCACGCAAACCTTGTTTTTTAAAGTATTTGTTCATTTAACAAGATGGATTCAAAATTACCCTTGTTTCCTTCAGAACTTATTTCAGTTCTTTTCATGTTCTTTTCAGTTCTTTTAATGTTCTATTAATTTTTAAAAAACTTTTAGTGTTGCTATAAATGCCAATGATTCCACATGCTCTCAAAATAAAAAAAACCCATAATTTGTAACAAATAAATACAATAAAACAAAGGAAGTGTGTTTAGATTGAATTTTAATTTTACTCTAATTTTATTAATTAATATAATTTGTTTTCTTTAAATATTGGACCTTTAATTCCGTTCTTCACTTCTTTGGGGTTCTATGCTTAATAGTCATATCACTAGGTCAAAAAGTATGCATAGTTTAAAGACTTTTGGTATAGTTCAAAATAATTTCCAAAATAATAAGAAATTCCACTAATAATACATCATTGTGCGTATCTTCTGATAGCCTCCCTAACACTTTCCATTTTCCTTTTTTTTTTTTTTGTCATTTTTTACAATCTGATGGCTGAGAGGTAGAATTTCATTATTTTTTTTTTTGGATTTTTGCATAGTTACATTTTTCTTGTCAGTTATTTTGAGAATTTTTATTTTGCATTGACTTTTTGAAAGCTAATTTACACTGTTTAATCATTTATTAGGAAATGACCATTATTTTTATATATTGATATTGATTTCAAGCTAAGAAACAGATGCCATATATTCATTCCACATTTTCCCTGGGTGGGAAGAGTTTAGGCAGTTGGTGTTACCTCTCTCCCAACTCAGAGAATTACAGCAGATCTTTACTTGATCACCATAAGGAGAAAAGAGAGATTGAGTTCCTCCATGAGAGCCTTTTTATACACACTCATTTCTGGTTCAACAGCAAACTAACATTTCTGTATTCTTGACAGATGTTAATCTTTGGGATTTGGGAGCAAGAAACATGAATTTACAAAAATCTCAAGTATTCTTAATATCATTAATGTTTCTGTATTTTTTTCCTAATATTTTTGTGTTTTCAATTAACGAGTGACCAAAAAAAACCCAGTTAATTATTTTTTCTCTGATAAGGTAATACCAAAGATTTCAGAGATTTTCATGCATACATACATACATACACACATACACACATACATACATATAAATATGTGTATGTGTGTGCATATATATGTATGTGTATGTATATACATACACATACATGTACATATATATGTATGTGTGTACATATAACAAATGCATGATGTATTAGTATTATGAACTATTATATTTGATGGTGATTGAAAACAGTTGATTGATTTACCTTTCTTAAAATAATTCTTTTTTCATATTCTCTACTCAGTATAAATATTAAAACTTTGTTTAATAAATGTTAAGTTTTGTTATATTTACAAAAAATTGTAGCCTATGGTGTATATTTGAACATTCAAAAATGTCAATGAATGTTATTCAGTAATATTACTATATTATACCATTCAGCTCTCCTGGCAAGGTGAAATTACTACATAGCATCATATTTGTAATTTGAAAATTTAAGGACTTGTTTTGCTTCCAAAAATGTTATTTCTAGGAACACTGCTCATAGGATTTATATAAAATGTACTATATATAAATTGTATTAATATTTACTTTATTTTCAGGAATGACTCATTATCAGAAGACAAGGCTATGAACACACACTTCCAACACAGCCATGTTTACAAGTAATTAGACTTACAACTAATTTCATTTTGATTCTTCCTCTCCAATGTGCTCCTTTTCCACTACCTATAAATTTTAAACTTAAATTTTGATTCCACATGCCAGCTTTTTCTGTTCTTGCTTTTGACTTGATATCAGTGGATTCCTTTGAACTACTAATATATCTATGGAAATTGTTAACCTTTAATTCTTTCAGGAGAATCAGTAATTTCCCCCAATTTGTTGACTGATTTTTTTTTCAGGATTTGATATTTGGGAAAACTTAAATTGCCTGAGGGATGGCTGCAAGGAATTCACATATGAAAACATTACAAGCTTTTCCTTACTATGCAGTAAGCACACATTAAACAGTTACAGAATGTTTGTGCATGCTCTGAATCAGGGGCAGGCCCCTTTATTAAGCATCGTCACACATTTACATAAGCAGGCTCATCAAATCCTCCATGTACTTTAAAATAAAGCATTCACAGACTCTGAGGACAGAGTCCACACTGGCCACTTCTCTGTTTAATATTATAGTACCTTTTAAAAATTCATTGAAATACCATCTTTGATACCATCATATTTAATACTTTCACATAAATCTTCATTTAATATATTGATATATACTATTTACCTTACCTTATCTCCACATATTTTTTTTCTTGTGGAAAGGAGTTTGGCAATATGACTTCTTTTACTATATTTTTCAAAAAATAATATTTAATTGTTTTTTGAACAGCTGAAAATATTAATAACAAGCATATTTTCTTATTTTTCTTTCTTTTAATTGCTCTGAAACATTTTTAGTTCAGTTATTTGAATTCCCAATGCTTTTTCATTTTTATTTTATCTGTATTTAACAAATAGTTGGACAAAATATCTTATAAAATATTCATTTCTTTGCTTTTAATCTATTGTGAAGTCTTTTGTTTTTATTTTGTTTTTCCTTACTTTTTGTTACACAATTAAACAGTTTTTTATATTTTGTTAGCTTGTAATGATTGATAATTTTATACATTAATTTCACAATTTCTGTTTTTTATTTTATCTTTTCTATGACTTTTAAAATTAGACTTTATGTTTACTTTTTTACTTTTGTCCTTGTATTATTTTTCTAAATTACTTGCATGACCAATTCTTTGATCTGCTTTTTTTTCTGTTTTATTAATGAAAGTGTTTAGAGATATAAATTTTTCATGACTGATTTGATTATTTCTCAAAAGTTTTGAAAATTTCTCTTTTTTCATTTTCTTTCTTGGAATTATTTATTGTTTACATGACTTGTTAAAGATAACCTCATCCTCTTTAAGATTATATTATTTACATCCTTTCTTTCAATCCCTTTTATTGATTGTAAGTTTTATTAATTTTCATCAACAAAGGGCTTTCTTAGTATTTCTTCTTTTCCACATTTATTTGTTGTTTTTTATTAATCTAACACACAATCAGTTTTTGAAAGACACTATGAATAGCAGAGAAAACATGTAATTTTTTCAATTCTTATTCCATAATAAATAGATAACAATAATTAAGTTTTCTAGTTTTTTTCAGGTCTGTAAGTTTTGTCTTAGATTTGTCTAGAGCAAAAGGAGTTATTCTAAATCCTCAATTACTACAATTTTGAGGTCTGAGGTTACCTCTCCCTATATTTAAATTAGCATTTAGATTTTATGCCATTTGATTTGTATATATTAAATTTTGATGTTACTTTATGTTGGGTGATTTTAAATATTATGTACTGTTCCTGATTTTTTTTTCTTTTAACTTTGTCTTACCTTCTTTGGGATTCAGCTTGTCTGTATAGTTCAACTTTAAAAAAAAATAAATATATAATTGAATTTTGTTTTCTAATCCATTATGCTGTGTTTCTCTGTTTTATAGTTGAATGATTCCCATTCACTTCCCTAATTATGCTTATTTGTTTTAATTTGTATTTCTTTTTTAAAAAAGAAAATTTATTCACATATTTTACCTAATCTAAATTTCTTCCTGCATCCCTTCTGCTCCCCCTCCCAGAGAGATATCCTATAACAATGATTTTTTTATTAAAGAAACAAAGAAAACAAGAAAAAGAGAAAAAAATTAATATAAATATGATAATGTATGCAATGCTCCTCACCCATGGATGTTCCACCTTTGCAAATGATTTGGGAGAGTAGTCTTTTTTATATCTCTTTGGGTTGACTCCTATTCTTTTTAATTGTGTAATATTTATTTTCTTCTTTTAAAATAAAAGCTATTAATATATTTTTTCTTTACAACGTCTAAGTTTCCTCCTGTGTCCCTTACTTTTAGTTCCCAAAGAACTGTCACATGTAACAAATTTATTTTGAAGGAAAATAATGTAGTATGTCCCAAAAGTCTTAGGAACTAACTATACTTTACTAAAACTTTGTAGCTTAAAACTGCACTAAGATTTTTAGGATACATATTTAGTAGCTTAAAGATATACTAAGGCATTTGGGACATGCTGTCTATATAAGAATCTTATATTGCATTTGTCTTTTCCTTGACTACTCTTTTACAAAATGATTGTAGGGGGGAAAATAATGGAACCAACATTAATAATCAATGATTGCAATGCTTTTTTCTCATTACTCTGTCCCTCTTCTCCTTACCCAACCTATCTAGACTCAAATCACAAGTTCTTAAATTTTCTTTCTTTTCATCCTCCCTTTATGATTCATGTTTTTAATTGTGTCTAGTTCTTTAACTGTATTTCTTAGCCTCCTTCCTTCCTGTTGTCTATTTGCCTGTGAAATGTAATATGTTTTCTTATTTTTCACAGTTTTAAATAATTAACATAAAGACAAATATATGCTAATATTTCAATATGCAGAACCAAAAATGCTGATTTTGTGTGAAACTCTGTACTGTACTTTTTATGTCTCCTCTTATGAACTTTATTCTACTCCTCTTTGTGCATTTTTATTGTTTCATTTATATTCATTTCTTTCATTCTTTTTTTAAACTATCATTTACCAACTGTAATTAATAGTTTTCTTTTATTAAAAAATAAGTATTTTTAAATTATTATTTTAAATTTAAATTAAATTATTTTTCTTCATCCAGTTTTCTAATTCAGTTGTTTTTAATAGTAAGTACCTTATACATTATCTTAATTTTTATATTTTTTGACTTTGTTATCTCACTGAACCATGATGACCTATGTTTCCAATCTATTTTTCAGGCATGCCAATAATTAGGTGTAAGTATTTCTAGTTTTTAATTTTGAATCATTTATCCCTTGGAAGAGTTTGTATTTTTTTTTTTCTTGAAGGCAAAGAAAGTGCTCTGTGCAGGGAGGCAACTTATTAAATTTGTGCTTTATGAATATGGGCAACTATGTGTAGAATAGATAGATTAGGGGAGAAATAACAATGAATCAGAGAGGGGAGCAATCAATGGACTGAAGAGTGGAGATGTTTGAAGCAGAGAAACAAATAAAAAATGGTTGTGCTATTGGTCAATCTGAGTGGAAAGATGAGCACAGTCAGGAGAGATGGTATGAAGATCACATCCGCTAAATTTAGCCATTTACTGGCTGTGGAGGAGGGGCACTGAAGGCAAGTAAAGAACTTGAATAACTGGAAAAAGGATAAAGAGGTTAGGAAAAGGGATAGGTTTCAGGCCAGGAGAAGGGAAGGTGGTTTAGGTGAGAAATTTTGTACATGCTGGGTTTGAGATATCTATGGGATGTCCAAGTGGAGACATCCCATATGCAGTTAACAATGTTTGATATAGAGTTCATTGGGGAGTTGAAGATTCATGTATACTTGGAGGATAACTGCACCGACATGATAATTAATTACTTAGGAATGGTATCCCCAGAATGTATAGTACAGTGACTTCCAAGTAGTGGGCTCTTTTTTTAAGCTTTTTCAGTTGAATATTATGTTCTCTGCAGGTGATACAAAGGGAAAAAAATAATTTTATTAGTTATGATTTTGTTTAAGAAAGTATAGCCATAGAAAATTAGTGATTTTAAATGTGATTATAATCAGAAAGAAATCAAGGGAGGGCAGAACAAAGGAAAGGATTCTAAGGACCTATATTTACCTCTCTGTGACATCTAGATCAAATGTTCTGCCTTTACAACTCAAAAATGATTCTGATAATTGCTGTGGCTACAAGATTCACGTACGATCTCATCATCAAGCTGTGGCTTTACCGTGTCTTCCTCCATCTGCAATAAAAAGGATTCTGCAGATAGAATTCAGCTGATAGTTTGCTTTTAAGAAGCATGTGGCCCAGCAACCAGAGTTTTGTTCTCTGTTTGCTTTGGCTGGCTTTTCTCAAAGCAGACTGGGATCAGTAAACAGAGAGTGCTGAGAAAAGCACATGGGCAAAGAGGCTGAAGAAGAATGGGCTATTTTTGCTACTTTGATCCAAACCTACATTCACAAATATCCTCTTAAGGAATGCGTATGACTGAGAAACTACTGCCAAGCAAATCTGTCTAAAGCATTCTCATGATTAGAAGGATTAACTCTAGCCTACTCATCTCCCTACCACTAAAACTATCCATAATTGTCTTGCCTTTGTGACAGATCTCCCTTTAACATGGGCAGTGTGCTACTGTAATCTGATTATTACATCACACCTTTTTGTATTTCACTTAATTAAAACACAATATAAAGGTAATCCTAATTATGATGTAAAATGTACATGTTTGAACTAAAAGCAAATCTCTCTTTACACAATGACAAACCATTATACATATAAGTAAATTTTTTATATGAGAGCAAGGTGATTCAATAATGGTGCAATTCCTATTTGATGATTATGGCCAGCTCACCTCCAAGCCAGTAAGACTTGAATTCCATCCCTACCTGACACATACAGGGCACATGACCCTAGACAATCGCTTAAACTTTCATCGCTCAAGCCAGTTCTCTAAGACTTTAAATTTGTAGAGGTGCTCATCTGCTTTGGTAGAAGGACTTCCCTCATCTAGTAATTCCCTATATCAAGAGAGTAACAGGTTTATTCCTTATAGATTCCTTATTCCCAGGCATGATCATAAGCATAGAGACTGGACCTGTGATTTCATTAATGTTAGTCAGTTTCCTATAAAGAAATTCCCTCTCCCAAATAAGTTAACCGGTCTCTGTCACTTATATTAATAGAATGTTGCCTAGAGCACTAAGAAGTCAAGTAACTTGCCCAGGGTCACACAAACAGTATTCTTGACTCCAAGGCCAGCTCTTTTCCCATTACATCAAACTGCCTTAAGTATGATCATAATGTCAGGATTAGGTTTAACTTGGGCTTTCCTCACAACAACCTTGTGGTTTAAGTAGCACAACTATTATTTCTCCCATTTTACTGATGAGAAAACTATGTTTAAAGAGATTCCCCTCCACACACTTTTACCCACCCCAATGCTGCCCCAAGGTAATAAGCTAGGATGTGGCAAAACTATAATAATTCAATTCAACATTTATTAAGTGTCTACTTGCAAGTCTAAATTTTTCTATTGCGCCACACAGCTTGTATGACTCAGATGAAAATCTCTTCATAATTATTGCACGTAAATTAAAAAGGTAAGAAAGGAAGGAGGATAATATAAATTGACAGACAGGGTTGAAACAATATTTGACTAATGGGTAATATTTGTGGTAATAGAAGGAACATCTTCAAAGGCAGAGTCTGATTCATGAATTCACAGTCTAAATCTGTGGCTGGGTTCAAGGTCTGAATTTGATATGGTAAAGAGAGTAGGCAAAGAAAAAAGTAGAATTATTTCATTCCAGGGGGAAAAAATTCCTACTAGTGAAGAAGAATGATTGGAAATAGGGGTTTGGGTCCTTCAATTAGGGAATCTGAGGCTTGTCTTTAGGGAAACACACCAATATCACCTGAGCTGTCTCAGAATACTAAAGCCCTGAGGGTTATGAGGACATTGGCCTCCTCCCAGTAAGCACAGGCTCATTAGTCTGTGAAATAGCTCTCCCCCTCCCCAACACTACCACCATCAATCTTCATGAAATAATTTCCCAGACTCTTTGAAACACAGCTCATAGGCACATACAGTATATCCTGGAAGTGACAAATAGGTAACAGAGGAAACCTGGAAGTGTCAGACCACTCTTATCACAGTTTATCTTTTGAGCCAGTTAATCATAGGGTCCTTCCAGTTACCCAGGTCCTTTTTAATTTAGAGAGAGAGTGTGTTTGGGTAATTAGCCTTACCCAGGTCATTGATCTTAAAGGAGATGTGCATTTTCAAGTGCTTACATTCATCTTGCACTCTTCTAGAAGAGAAAGCAACTACTTCCATATCTATTTCCACATCTTTGGCTCAGAATAGCTTTAAGTTAAGGTTAATATTAACCATGTTTCCAGAAATAGCTTCTCACACTGAGTCAAGCTTGAAAATAGAGAACATTTATTTGGCAAAATTTATTTGTCTGGTGTTATCTACCTACCGCTATGCTAAGATTACTCATATGTATTATTTATGAACAAAAACAAAAACAAAACCAAAAACAAAATCCAGTGATCTGTAACTAATTTGGCAAACCCATCTTCTTGTTTCAGTGCTATATATGGTCTAATCTTTCTTTTTTACATCTAGTCTTCATGCCCCTCCACAGTATGGTTCAATCCACTTTTCCAGACTTATCTTCTTCTTTCATGTATTATAACCTCCTTTCAAATTGGACTGTTCCTTTTTTTTTTCTCAAACTTACCCTACCTACCTTTTCCCACCTCTGTGCATTTGCTGAATGAGTGATAAGTTGTTTCTGGAATGTCTTCCCCTCAACCTCACTCTAACTTTTGCTCATCCCCTCCTGTTGAAATATTACCTCTAAAGCCCAAATCAAATTACTTCCAAGGCCCAGCTCTAATCTTCTTCCTCCATGAAACTATTCATACTCTCTCCAGCCAAGGGACTGGTACTTTCTATTGACTCAGAGTAATTTGTACCTTGATTGTGCAGTTAACATGTTTCATTTTAAATTGTAGCTAATTGTGCAAGCATTTTAATTCCTATATTAAATCCTTGAAGGCAGGCAATTTGATTCATTCTCACAGCCCATCCAAGCATCTAACCCATTCTTTAAACATATTGATCATTTAATTAATATTTGTTGCCCAGGATTAGCCAATTAAATAATCTCATTCTGAGAAAAGTAATTTTATTGATAGTCATTCCAAATCATTATGTGATTTAAGGCTGAAAGAGATCTAGGAGAATATGTAGTCTAGTGGTTCAAATGTAAATAGAAATAAAGGTCAATAAACCATTCATAATATGCTGGCTGCAAAATGGCTTAGAAAAGCACATATTAACATTTCTGTATTCTATTATGTTTTTATTTATTTTGTTAAATATTCTTCCATTTCATTCTAACTCAGGCTATACTGGAATATTGTGGGTCATGTAGGGCCCATAGGCTATGTGTTTGACACCTCTGATCTAGTCCATACCTGTCATTTTAATATGAGGTGTAGAGATGTTCAATAACATGCCTGAGGCCTGAAGGTAGTATGGCAAAGTCCATAGAGTTCTTGACTTAACACTTTCCCTTTTTTGGTTCCTTTATCTTTGACTCATTGGCTAAATTGGTGGGCTTTTTTAATTGACTGCTTCCTGTTAAGGGCTTTTTGTTGGCTCAGTGGCTTCTATGCTTGAAGGAAACATCAGTTATACTTACCTGACTGGATTTCTACTCAGGATAGTGAGATGCTATCTAAGAGGTCACCTCAAGTAGTTTTTAAATATATTTCAGGATCTTTTTTTTTTGTATTTGTTGTGTATTTAATCTTTTCATTTGTTTATTTTTTTTATCTTGCTCTTTCCTTTCTCAGGTCTTCTGCCAAATACTGGCCTCATTTGTCAAGATTTTTCATGAAGAGGAAGAAAAAGAAACAAAAACCTCCAAACTCACCAATGACTATTTAATCTTAGTGAGTACCTTTTCTACTTCAATAGTCTCAGCATTCTCCCTAGAGAGCTGTAAGCTCTTTAAATATATTTAGTTTGCCAGATTTCTTATGTTCTCTTCAGGAAGCCAATTTTGTTTCTAAGCTCTTGAGGAAGAGTCCGCTTCATCCTTTTGTCTGGTAAAACCCTTGTAAGACACCTCATATTCGTCTGTGCTTTATTGCTGCTCAGTGGCAAAGTTTGTGGTTTTCAGGAGGCGGAAAGGATCTATGGAGGCCAAAAATTCTTCTAGGGTTGGAGTTAAGCTTCTTGTCCTTTTGGAGTCCACTGTCCTGTGATTACCAGTTATCATTAAGACAATTTATGAGAGTCCTTCCAGTAGGTTCTGCTGGATACTATTAAAGAAAGCCAAGGCTAAGTTGAGTGACACACATATAACCCAACAGCCTGACATTGGGAAATCATGAATTGGAGACCACACAGCTTAGATTTCTCCTATGGATCTAATTCAATTCAACAAATCTTTATTAAATACCTCCTACATTTAAGACATTGGGCTAGGCACTGAAGGATACAAAGCCAGAAGAAAATAGTTCCTACCTCCCCCAAGCAGCTTATATTCTACTTGGGTTAGGAAATGAGAATGGGGTAGAGATAAAACTTGTGCAAAAATAATTACATGCAAAGTACATACAAAGTAATTCAGGGAGGAAGGAAAGAATGAAACAGATTTTAACTTGTTTTTGTTTGGCTTTTCATAGCTCCCTTTTTTTCACTCATATTTGATGATGGGTAGGCAAAAATACAAAATGGAGCTCACTTCACAAATATTGAAGACTGAATTTGATTTATTTTCAAATAACAAATCAATACAAATATAAAAACCATAATAGAGCCCCTAACCATCTTTTGTTTGTTTGTTTGTTTGTTTTTTATTTGCTTGTTTTTTAATAATGCTGGCTAAAGATTCACAATATAGAAGCTTGGGAGTTGAATTTTGCAAATGGGTTATTTTTTAAGTTATTGGCAGTTTATGCTTCTGTAAATACTGAACTATAATGACCTATTTCCTGTGATCTACTGAGACACTTTAGTGAAGGAGGTTTATATTGAATGGCAGGGCTATCCAGAGGCTGTAATATACACTACTCTCTGTAGCCTATCTGCAAATCACAATAAACACTTTGATACAGCTCACCTTATAAAAATGAATGGATTTTTTATATAAGCTGCCACATCTTTGAAAAAAATACTCTTTAGTTAGTCTCATAAAGGGCATTACAGAGAAGAAGCATCCAACATGACTTCATGAGAGGTTTCTCCTTTGTCAGTAGGCCAAGAAAATATCAGTCACAGAGACAAAGAAAAGAGGATGAGAGAAGAATATGTTGCATCCATTAAAGCCTACACCCTTAAAAGGAATCCAGACAAAAGAGATAGCACTTGTAAAGGTAAAGAAAAGGGAGTTTATAAGTGCTTCTTGGGAAGGGAACCTAAAAAAAATGATCCAGTTAAAGAACCATACCTGTCAAATTTGCAGGGCATCAGGAGCTGGTTGAAATGGTGAACTTTTTGAAATCAAGCAACTTCAAGAAACTGAGATTTAGTTTAGCCCATTAGAAAGTAATTAAAGACCTTTCTATTAATCCTGCAATATTTGTGAAAAGTGGGGAAAAGCATAACTATTTTTTAAATGAAGCATGAATGTAGATTGCTTGACCTCAACACACCTATATGCAACTTTATATTCTAAAATAATTGGTTGCATGTAATTATAACCTTAGAGAATCAGGGAACTAGTAGAGATTAGAAAAGAGAAAATGAATTTATGATATCTAAAGAGGG
Source organism: Phascolarctos cinereus (assembly GCF_003287225.1). Taxonomy (NCBI): domain Eukaryota; kingdom Metazoa; phylum Chordata; class Mammalia; order Diprotodontia; family Phascolarctidae; genus Phascolarctos; species Phascolarctos cinereus. The sequence continues at coordinate 121,731,817 of NW_027555736.1, forward strand.
AAAAAAAGTGAGCCTGGGTATTAAGTGTTTGGCAGCAGTTACTACTAAGGGACTGAAGCAATGAAAATGTGTAGAAACTTGTTGGGTGATAGAGACATGAGCAATGTCAGTGTCATGGTTTCCATCTGAATAAATTGGAAATTTGGAAATGACTAAAGCAAAACTGGGCAATTAATAATAATAAGCTTGCATTTATGTAGAACTCTAATATATGCATTATTTTTGTATGTAGTGGGGCTGGCTGAAAACAAAAGCTCTCATTGTTTTATTTCCCACAGGCCTACAGATCCCTGTTCATTGAGATTAATTTTCTGAACTCCATTTCTCAGGAAGTTTTATGTCTAAGAGCAAAGTTGTGGTATCACCTGGGGAAGATTCTGATTGGTGGGGAGTCTTCTGGGAGGTAAAGTATTTAAAGAGCAGTACAGCCAGAACTCAGTAGATATTGGTTCTGATGGAAAGTCCCCATCATCCTAGTTAGAATTACTTCCTCTTTATGCTTCTCAGCTATGTAGGTGAGTCTGCAATTGTGTCCCAAAAACCAGGACTCTCATCAACACCCTGAGAGACATGGAGCCAAAGAAGTAAGTGTCTGTATCCAGGAGCTTATAGCAAATCTACATGCTGACTACCGAGATAATGTATTAGGGAGAGGGGGAAGGGTCACTGCTTGGCATCATTTTTGTTTACTTTTCTATTGTCTTCTAGTTAAGAATGTTGGCTCTTTGATTCAAAGACTTTGAATGGTCTACAATAGATTGTGCACTAGAATGGGGACTTAACCTCTATTTACATGATCATGATTATCACAAGTACTTCACAATGCATCTGGAATAGTGTAGAGAAAGCAACACATTCAATATGTGTGCATGCGTGTTTGTATAAATTGAATTATTTATTCAATTATATAAATTGAATTATTTATTCATTCAATAAGCATTTATTGAATACCTGTTAGTATAAGGCACTAGGGGAGACACAAATCCTACCCTTAAGGGACCTATAATCACATACTTTCATTGAAAAAATAAAATATACATCCTTTAAAGTTAACAACAACAAAACACAAAACTGCTTATGACAAGTACCAAAAAAGTAACATGATCAATAAGAACTGTAGGAATTTTGAGGAGGGAAAAAGGTACTATGCACAGGAATGATCAGGCAAGGCTTCAACAAGGAATGGCAATTTCAGTAAGACATTGTGCATGAGTAGAATATGCACAGGAAAAGAATGAACATAGGGAAAAAGACACAACCTGAGTGAAAGTACAGAAGTGTGAATAAACAAGATTTTGAGTGGCAACAAATAGTCTAACCTAGCTGATTTGATAAGCTCATAGGGTTATAATATTTGGAGTTGGTAGACACATCACATTTATAAATGAGAAGACTTAGGTAAAGAGATTTGCCTAAGGTGACACATAAATTGATGAGCATTTGCTAAAAATTTACTATGCTAATAGGTGGAGATACAATTAAAATTTTTATATAATCTCTACCTTCAAGGAACTCACATTCTAATGCAGATGAAAGCATTCATATCAATTGGCATATACATGAAACATACAAAGCAGTGAAGGTAAGGAGAGAATATTTCAGGCCTGGGGGACAGTGATGACAAATGTGCAGAGATGGGAAAAATGCACAGAACTACATGAGAAAAAGCAAGTAGAGCAAATCTATTGGCTGGACCACATGGTATGCAGAGAGGGCTAACATGTCAGAAAATAGGAAAGATAGGAAAGGACTAGATAGTGAAGAAATTTAAATACTCAAATGAATAAATTATATTTGATCCTAGAAGTAAGTGAGAGAGAGCTACTAGAGGTATTAAGTATAAGAACTCAATTTCAAGTTACAGAGTAATTTTAGTTTATGATTCCAATCCTTAGTGGCTTCTATGCAAACATGGGAAATTGTAAAGGTAGAGAAACACATGTGAGAAAGGATGGTTCAGGAAGAAGAATGAGAATTGGCCAAGATGCATAATTTACACAGAAGCCTCATGCCTTTATATACTGAGCACTTTCTTCACAAAAAAGAATTAGTAGGCTCCAGATGTAGTGGACACCAAATAATAACATAAAAAATGAAATGGGTTATATTCTGACAGACAGGAAAATACATGTTGATGTGGGAGTTATTCCTAAAAGAACTATCTATAGACAGTCAGACCTTGTTCTGTCATTGACTCACACAGCTTAATTCACACAGCTGAGCTATGCCTTTAGTTTCTGTCTTTGAAAGGGATGCCATATTTACACAGGGAAGTTTGAGAAATATAAAGAGCAAAGTCAGATAAAAGATGAACTCGATTTCTTAGAAAGATACCTGGGTAACCACACAGCCCTTCCAAGGAATCATGATAAATCAAACAGGAGTAAGACAGAGAAACAAGGAGTTCAGATACATAGAGATTATGAATTAGTGAGAGTCTAGCTCATCCATACCACACCTAAAGAAAGATGATGCAATTGCCAGATGAAAACAAAGAGGAAGACAGAAATGTAGCCTCAGTGAGAGAAAGTAAGAGAAGTCATACAGGCAACTAGCCATACTTGGTCCTTGAGAGAAGACCACAGGCTATATCACCTGCAGGATGCTGAAGCGGAAGAAGGATTGGAACATCAGAGAACCACAGTGTGGAGGATCAGCCAACCCTTATTGCTACCATGGAACTGTGAATTCTATATACAGTGTAGGTCCTGAGAAAAAGTGGGGACCCCCCCAAAAATTGCTTGACTACCTAGCAACTCCAATTTCTTTTGAACACTAAGGGGGCACTATTGGAAAGACTATACAAATCCAAGAGTTGGAACTCAATAGTGAATTTGGTCTCATGTTAAATAAAACATGACTTATATTCAATGTTTTGTTGCCATAAATGATTTCAGGGGACACAAGGATCTCTTTGGGGAATATAAAAAAAGCTGACTTTTGTTGTGCTTGAAGAAAAAAATAGCTGGAGTCATGAGCCAAAGCAATCTATCAAACTACCCCAAACTGAATTTGAGTCTTTAGTGTCAGAGACTAGGATCCAATTGAAATAACAAAAAGAAAACAGAAAAATTACATTATATGTTGCTTTAAGACTTGCAAATCACTTTACATACCCCATCTGATTTTGTCATCACAACTACCACATAAAGAATCAAAGATAACAATAAGATGTGAGAGCAACTACAAGGAATAATTTAATAGGGCTTCCAGATAGGAGATGGGGGAAAAGAGGAGTATGGGGCAGATATGACATTTCAGATGTAAAAATATGAGCTTTAGTCTTGACCATTAACAATGTATATGGCCTTAGGTGAGTAATTTATCCCCTCCCCCCCAGTTCCATTTTCCTTATAAGTAAAGTGAAAGGCTTGGGCAAAATATCTCAAAGATCCTTTATATAATAGCATTTTTTAAAGAATTAAATTATTATGGGTTTTTTTTGGCTAGGCAATGGGTTAAGTGACTTGCCCAAGGTCACACAGCTAGTAGGTGTTAAGCATCTAAGCCATATTTGAACTCAGGTCCTCTTGACTCCAGGGTCACTGTTCTATCCACTGCGCCACCTAGTTGAAGAATCAAATTATTGACGGATAAAAGGGAGTCTCCATTAATGATAGTTCAATACATTCTATGCTCTGAGTCACCAAACACTACTTTACATTATTTTGTGAGAGCACAATTTTGCCCTCTACATCACCAAGGCCCCAAGCTGGACCTCCCTGCTCCATCTAAGCAAAAGGTATAATCTTCTATTTCATAGATAATATGTGGGCTAAGCATTTCTTTATCCCTATTCCATAACTCAAAACCTCCTTTACATTATGTCCAATCCTCTCTCCATTTATTCCAGTTTCTGAGGAAGAAGTGGTCATTTTTCTCAGCAGATAATACCTCTTTGTGTGCGCTTGATTTCATTCACTGTCTTCCTTGCTTCATTTGTCCTTTTGCTCATTTCTTCTCTCTTATTCATTTCTACCTATCTACTTACCATCATTACCTATCTACATAAGCAGTATCTATCTATTTGATTTCTTATTTGCTCATACAAACATAAATAGATCTCCACTTTTCAAAAATCTTCAAGTATCATCTCTATGTTGATGACTTCCAAATCTGTTTATTGTCCTTTATGTCTCATTTTAGCAATGAGCTTTACTGATAATTTCCTCTTAGATGCTTCCTCCATAATATCCTAAAGGTATCTCAAATTCAGTTTTCCACAAATAGAATTCAATTCCTTCTTAGCTAAACCTAAGTCTACCTCAATCCTAGCCTCTCTCTGGGTAATATGAGAGACTAGTGAACATTGGACTTCACTAAATGGGGAATGAAATGGTGAAACCTGCACTTTAGGAAAAGCACTTTCACAGTTTTATGGATGGATAGGAGTGACAAGAAATTTGAGGCAGGAAGATAAATTAGAAGGATATTACAATAGCCCAGGTGAGAGGTAATGAGGACTCAAGAAGTAGTTGTATGCATGGTGAAGAAGGGACAGACGTAAGAGATGTTGTAGAGCTGTAAATGACAAAATTTACCCCCAAAAAATTGAATATGTGGATAGATGGAAACTTAGCAGTTAAAGAAAATAAACCAAGTTGAAAACCTGGGACACTGGAAGGATTATAATGACTTCTGCAAAAATAGAGGAGTTTAGTGGGTTTGGGGAATAAAAACAATGAGTTCTTTTTGGACATGGTAGGTTTGAGATTTCTATGAAGCATCCAGTTTGAAACTAACAATGGGCAGTTGGTGACGTGGATATGGAGCTCAGGAGAATAATTTAGCCTGGATATTTAATTTAGCATCTGAGAGAGTTATTTCATAGGGATGAAAATGAAAGCTTCAGGAGCTAATGAAATCACAAAGTAAGAGAGTATAGGAAGAAAAGGAAGCCCCAGGACAGGACAGACTCTTGGGGTGATGAAGTAGGGAAGGAGAAAGAGAAATAGTTAAACTGACAAGAAAAGAACCAGGAAAAAGTATTGTAAAGAAGAAAGGAGGAGAAGGTGGTCAATGGGGATGAATGCTGCAGAAGAAAAAATATGATTATTGAGTAAATACTACTACATTTGTCAATTAAAAGATGAAAGAAAGATAGAGACAGAGTGAGTGTGTGAGTGCAAGCAAGAGTGAGAAATAAGACGGGAGGGTATAATGGTCAGGGCACACATTAGAGATTTTACTTATAGAACAGATATGCCATCTCATTATCAGATAGACTGTAATAGCCAATAATAATTAACATTCATATAGCATTTACTATACACCAGGTACTGTGCTAAATACTTTACAATTATGATCTCATTTGATCTTAGAACAACCCTGGGAAGGAGATGCTATTACTATTACACCATTTTACAAATGAGGAAACTAATATAAAGTGGTTTTGAGATGAAGAGAAGGGAAAGAGAGTTAGCTCATAATAAATGGCATCTTATTTTCTCTGTAAACCATAAAATAAGGTCCTTAGCTGAGAAATGATGGGGAGGAATAATATGACAGACTTGAAGACAGAAGAGAAATTTAGAGACATTATTGTGAACCAGTCACCAACTAGTCACTAAGTGCTTAAAATTTGCCAGGAACTGTGCTCAGCTACTAGTGTCTTTCCTCTGAGAATAATTTCCATGTACTCTGTATATAACTTGCATATATCTAGTTAATTACATGTCATATCCCCCTTTAGAATGTTAGCTCCTTGAAAGTTGTTATTGTTCTTAAGTCATTTCAGTCGTGTCTGACCCTTTGTGACCATATTTGGAGGTTCCTCATCAAAGATACTAGAGTGGTTTGCAATTTCCTTGTCCATCTCATTTTTACAGATGAACAAACTGAGGCAAACAGGGTTGAATGACTTTCCCAGGGTCATACAACTAGTAAGTGTCTGAGGCCAGATTTAAACTCAGGTCCTCCTGCCTCCAGGGCCAGCCCTCTATCCCCTGCTGCATTAAGCTGCCCCTCCTTGAAAGTAGAGATTGTATTTTGATTATTTTCCTTTGGGTCCCCAGGAGGTAGTACAGTGTCTAGCACATGGTAAGTTCTTTGATGTGTTATGGTTGACAGAATTACAAACCTATTGATGAATAGATTTATATGCTATGATGATAACTTCATCACCAAAATTTGAACTTCTTAGCCATTAAAGGCCTGACAGATTAGTGTTCTATTAAAAGAAAAGATTGTAAACTTATCATAGCAATTGCCTGAAGAATGTTATTGCATCAAAAATGTTTCCCTATACACCACTGCTCCACAAATTCTTAAAAGAATCTGTATTTCATGTGGATTTATATTACCTATTGTGCTGTCTTTTTACAGTTCTTCTTGCAATAGTTTTCTTGTTTGCTTGTTATCACCCTGTGTTCTTGTATTGATTAAGTCAGGATGATGCAAAAATCTCTACCCCATACATATGTATGTGCTTATGTATATATGTATATGTATATATTATATATTATATATATATGTGTGTGTGATGTGCATATATATGTATGTATGTATATATATATATATATATATACATGAATATTCCACGTCTTGCTAATTATTAACCAATAATATCCTCATAATGCTCTCCTTTATAAGGAAAAAAGTTAAGCAAATTATCCAAAACAACAACTGAGGGTAACAGAGTACTCAACATTTTGCATATGTAATTGATTGCTTGTCTACTTACTCTTATTTAGAAAGGAGTTATAAACCATCCCACCAGCTCTTAGTGGTCCTGAAGGTATCTCACTGTGTCTACAGCCAAGTCTTCCTGCTTTATTACCTTAAACCAAGCACTGCTCACCAATGATGTGAAAAATGATATTGATAACATAGTAAGAAGTCATGTACCTTGGTGAATGATTTGAGGAGCTTCTCTGTGGAAATGACCATAAAAAATAGCTCCTGATGGACCATTTTGAAAAGGTATAGATCAGCATAAAATAGAGCTTCTTGTAAGAAGGCTAAAGAGTGGAAATTCTATTAAAGTGATCATATTTCCTTTGTTTCTATCTTTGAGGTTACTCAGGACTTTAATAACAAAATTTCTGAGGCTGGTTTCCTATAAGGGTAGTACGTAGTATATTTCTTGATGAATATTCCTCCTTCCATACTGACAAAATAATACCTGATGGGAGGGGTAGAATCCTACTTATGTGACATCAACTTACTACCTAAGTGTAAAGCTCAAGGTCTCCATTCTCTTGCCAAATGTATTTGAAAATGGTCTGACAAATGGTAGACAAGTGAAGGGAATTCAGACACACAGACAGACTAATTTTTAAAGTCTTCCTTCTGAAGGAAACCAGGCTAAGAATGGGATTGTTAATAGCCATTCTGGGCAGCTATGATCTTGGCTTTTAATAACGTGGTTGAAGAAGGAAACTACACTACTAACTGAAGGGATCTACTTTTCTAGAGTCAAAGGGATAAAGAGTTGAGTCAATCCCTCTGGGGTTTGAATGTGTGGTTTCCTAAAGATTATGCATTTCTTTTACCTGATGCTTGGATCACTAAGCTACCCCCTCAGGCATATTCTATTGCCTAAGTGTTCTTACAGTTCTAAAGATTTCCCTGAAGACTTCTCTCACATTAATCTTACTTTGTTTTCAACTCTGGTAACTTAAGGTTGCTATTTTGTATTTTCCAATCAAGAAAATCAAATTGATTCCCACTTTATAGCTCTTTCCTGGTACTAAACACAGGCCTTGATTTTCTGTTGATGATTTTCAGTTAGTTGTTCAGCTGTTTTTCAGTCATGTCCAGCTCTTTGTGACCCCATTTGGAGTTTTCTTGGCAGAGATACTGGAGTAGTTTGCCATTTCTTTCTCTAGCTCATTTTGCAGATGAAAAAATTGAGGTAAAAAGAGTTAAGTTTTCCAGGGTCACACAGATAGTAAGTGTCTGAGACCAGATTTGAATTCAGGGAGATGATTCTTCCTGACTCCAGACTGGGCTTTCTATTCACTCACCACCTAACTGCTCTGAGTTTTGGTTTTCCTCTCCCTAAATTCTCTTTCTTCAAAGAAATGCTTCTTCTTTCATAATTAATGTGCTTTGGGCCCTTAATTGTATATGATACTACTTCTGTGACTCAGAACTGACTACTTGATTTTAGAATTGGAAGATGACTCATATATTGTTTTTTCCCCCCATTAATAGATGAGGAAATGAGTTTTGAAGAAGACAGATGACTTAACCATAGTTACAGAACAATTTGGTGGCTGATGAATCAGAACTAGAACTCTCCATCAGTTCTAACATTTGTACTCTTATATAAATCTGTATACATCTTTGAGTTCAGAAATTAGGGAGAAACAAAGATGGTTGATAGGAAACAATATTTCATTTTAAATATCATTGACTTTTTCTGCTTCTTGATCTTTAAACCTGCCTCTGACCATAAAATCACACAATCACAACTTTGGAAGAGACCTTACAATTTCATCTAGTCCATTCCTCTGCCACCATACATGATAATAAATTTATTCAAACTTATATAACACCATGTTTCTTTAGGTATTGTTGTATTCACTGTTTTATTTAATTTCCAAAACACTGAGATCTATGCCATGAAATTATTTTTATTCCCATTTTACAAACACAGAAACTTAAGCTTGTAGATGTTAAATGATTTGCTTATGGTCATTCACATAATAAGGTCATATAGTTTTTAATTAAAATCTGTTGGTTCCAGATTTAATGCTTTCTTGCTACAGGAGATTATCCCCAAAATATTTAACTTTTTTTTTCAATAGCAAGAGAAAATTATTATTTAGCTTCCTTTTATAACCTCTATCAAAATCTAATGCTTTTTATAATAAGTCATTTCTTAATGTAGCACCCCCAATTAATACTGGATTAGCAGGTAGGCTCCTACAGTCTTAGAGAAGTGTCATAAGTACTGTAAGGTTAAGCTACTTTCTCAAAGTCACATGGCCAGTATATCTCAGAAATGCAACTTGAATCCAGGCCCTCCACTCTGAAGTGAGCTCCCTATCTACTACCAATATGTACACATATTTATACACACACATATGCATACATATACACATAAATATATTTATATATACACACAAACACATAAATGCATATAATGGGGTTGGAGGAAAGAGGTACTATCAGCTGGCAGAATCAGGAAAGGCTTCATGTAGAAGGTGATGCTTGAGCTGAGCCTTGAAGGAAACAAGGGCTTCTTTGCCGCACAGCTGAGAAGCAAATGCATTCTAGCTATAGCGCATGGCTGACAGAAAGTCATGAAGGTGCAAGATAGAGGGTACTGTTAAACAAAAAAGAGCAAGAGGAACAGTTTGAATTGAAGAGAACTTGAAAGTGAATAAAGTATATTAAGGCTAGAAAGGTCAGGTTGCATTCAGGCTGTGAAGTTCTTTAGATGTCAAGTAGAAGAGTTTGAAATCAGTCCTAGAAACAATAAGGACCATCTGGAACTTTTAAGGATAGTAACATGGTCAGATTAGTGATTTTGGAAATCACTTTGCTGCTGTTTAAGGATAGATTGCATAGGGGAGAAAAATGAAGCAGAGAAGGCTATTGCAATAGTCTAAACAAAAAGTAATAAGGGCTCAAGCTAAGGTAGGGTGTGAGTGTGAGGAAGGACAAGGATGCAGATATGAGAGGCGTTGTGGATCTGGAGTGAATGAATCTTAACAACTGCTTTTTATGTGAGGCATGGGGGAATGAAGATTTGAAGGTTATAACAAAGTTGTAAACCTCAGTAAAAGAAAAGGTGGTGGGATTCTTGACAGAAATAGAGAGGTTTGAAAGACATCTGAGTTGGGGGGGATGATAATAAGGTCTGTTTTGAACATGCTGAGTTTGAGACCTCTCTGGGCCATCAAGTCTAAAATACCTAATAACCAGTTGGTGATACCAGAACTGGAGTTCAAACTAGAGAAACATTAGGAGTATATGTTTGTGTACCTACATGCATATATGCATACATACTTACACACATACACACATATATAGCTAGATATAGAGGCATGTATATAGATATCTATAGATATATAGTATCTACCTATTTTTAATCTATATGTGATATATCCAGGGAGATGATGAATAAAACATGTGACCTGATAAGATTACAGAGCAAGAAAAGGAGAGAATGCAAAAAGAGAAGAGGGACCAAGATAGAGCACTGGGGCAGAGTCCATTTGTGATCAAATGAAGGTTAGTAGTGGATGACTCCCAAATATCTATCAGTAGTCCCAACCTCTCCCCTGAACACTGTTTGCACACTCAAACCACCTACTAGATGCCTTTACCTATATATCTGAAAATCATGACATCTAAAACTAAACTCATCACTTCTCTGTTCCCCCTGAAAAGTTGTCACTCACTTTAAATCCTCAATTTCTGTTGCTGATAATCCTATTCTCCCTGTTTCCCATACTCGAAACATTGGAGCCATCCTGAATTTAAAGGGGAAGAGGGTATGTGTGGAGATTCTATCAATGCCAAATCCTAAATTTTAGTGCAACAACATTCCCACATTTCCCCTTCTTTTCTCCTTCCGCTGCAACCAACATAGTTCAGCCTTTCATTATCTCTTACCTAGAGTAACATCTGTTCTGTCTTTGTCAGTTTTCTCCCTTTTCCAATTCATGCTCCACAGTGATGATAAAGACTTTTAATACACAGGTCTGATAAGATTACCTCTTACTCAAACCTATTTTGTGCTTGATCCCAGTTCCCTCAATGTTATCATCTGATGAAATCCTTTCCTTCCTTCCAGACTTAGTTTGGGTGTCCATGAAACCTTCTCTAATTCATAACTACAGTTAGAAAAGAATCTCTCATTCCTCTTGCTTTGACTTTCTGCTGTATGCTAATCACATATTGACTTGTACTACAGTTAGTAGTATACAATTATAGTCCTCCTCCTAGACACTAAATTCTTTAAGGGCAGGATCTACGTCCTATTTTTTATCTTCACATTCTCAATGTCTAGCAGGAGACTTGAGGCTGGCCTGTTATGCTTTAAAATTCAACATGTGTCTGGTAACTATTAAAGATGAAACATTGGGTAATATTGGGATTAACCAGATTATTTTACTATTTAATGATCATTCTTAAAAGAATAAAGAAAACGTTACTACTTTGTTGTTATAAAATTAGCACAACTGAAGACCAGCAACTAATAGTGTTTTCAACTGTGCTTAGAGGAGACCTCTCTGAACTCAGTTAATGAGCAAACCTTCTGTTTTTCTTTGTAAGATAAAACATTAGTGAGAGCTCTTTGACATGTGAAGAAGAATTTAACCTGGGTATAACGCCAAAACTTCTTTTCACCTTTATTTTCTGGTGGAGACAAATCTTTATTATAAAAGGAAAGAATTTATTTTGGTAATTCATATGGCAGAAAGGATTTTTGCATTGAAAGAAGAGGAAAGGAAAAAACGTTAATTCTGGAAAGGGCTTGACAAGGTTTGCTAGTTAGTGCCATTGTTAATAATTTTTGTTTTGTCAAGTATTATTATGTATATATACATACATAATCATTTGCATATTATATGCATATGTTCATATTACATGTATGTACCTTTTAACGGACAGAGAGAAATAGCAAAATTAAAGAAAAAGCATATATGTATAAAGGAGATAATAAGAGTATTAGAAGGAACCTTGGAATATTCAAGAAGAATTGTAACAGAGACTATATGTTTGCAAGATCCCCAAACCCAAAGCATATACACCAATAATATCTCTTTACTATGCTTTATTCCTTCAGTGTTGGTAAGGCTGAGCTTAATTCCTGGTTTCCAGCTTTTTCATCCTTCTTCCTCCTTGCCACTCAGGGAAACAAACAAATAAAAAACAACAACAATGAAACAGACAGTCAAATGACACCTTCCATTTCATGTGCTGGAAACTACAAATCATGTGAAACTGGTCTAGAACTGGGGAAAAATCACAAATATTTTCTTCTTTTTCAAGAAAAATATTTTTTAAAAAGGGAAAAAAAAAGAATGTACCAAAAGTGCATCAAATAAGCAAAATCTCATGTACTTCTCTTTTAGTCACTTGTTTTGTCACACTTAAGGTGTGTGCAAGTTTAAGATAAACTTGCAACAGTTTTAGCTCTCAACACCTATTATTGATTTCAGAAACCAATGATGACCTGGTGATCATTATTTTCCACAGAGTCTTGCTGGGCAAGAGTGAGTAAGAGGGAATATTACATATATTCTGCTTACTGAGTGGCCTGACCTCATTTCTTCTTAATTTAATTAGCTGAATGAACACTGCCCACTTGGCTGTTAAGCGACAATGCTATGTTCCTGTCACTAGCACTAGTTTAACATGGCTTTCTTTTGAAACTGAACCAGAGGTTGGGCCTATTGCCATGATGATGTGAGGCCTTTTTCTTGATGTCACTCCTGCCTTGGCTCATTGAATAGGTTTCACACATTCTATTTAATCCTCCCTGGGGATAGGGAGTATTTTCAACTCACTTGTTACAGTCTCAAGCCTGGATCATTAAAATACAAATGTAATCATTGGTTTATGCTCCTGGCAAACATGGGAAATTAATGAGTTAAATGGTTAGCTAATCAATTAGATAAAGTTCAACTAGTTAAACTAATTAATTCATTTTAGTTTTAATTAGCATTGCCATTATATAAACATATTCCATAATTTCTGGCCCTGTGCCTTTGCTCACACTGTTTCTCCCGCCTGGAATGCCTTCTTCTTGTTAAAACCTTACCCATATTTTAAGATCCATTACTTTAAAAACTGTAATGCTGCAAGCAGTTTAAGGGCAGTGTTCTTGTGCTTTGAATTTAACTGATTTTATTAATCATTATAAATGGAGGAAGCATATTTTTGAGGTAGGGAGAGCAACTAATGGATGCATAAAGAAAATAATACCTTTTGTAGAGTTTGGTGATAGCCTTTTATTGTCTTTTTTTTTTTTGCTTGACTTATGCTTATATTCCCTTTCCCATTTTGCACAGGAGATAGGAAATTAGCTAATATATTGCATTTTTAAAAAGACAGAGTTCTTAGAACCTTGATGTTTATGCAGGAGCCATCCTGATTGACTGATATTTATAAGAATGGACCTATGAGATTAATCCTGGAGGGCAAGAAAGCTTGATTTATGAGGTTAATGTAACTTCCCAAATCATCAAAGTGGTTTCCTGTATGTAGGAGACTATTCTTGCTTTGGGTCAAAGAAGGTGCCAGACATTACAACACAGGGTTCATACCCTATTTTAGTTAATTTTTAGAATTTTAGTTAAGGATTACTCTAGAAAGAGTAGGTGCCATTCAGTCTGGAACTAAGTAGATTTCTTTTATGTATATTTCTACTTAGATGGACAGCTAGGTGGCATAGTAAATATAACATTCAATTTGGAGTCAAGCAAACTTGAGTTCAGATACTACCTCAGACACCAGCTCTGTGAACCAAGGTAAGTCACAACCTCATTATCTGCCTCAGTTACCTCATCTGTAAAACTGGGATAATAATTGCACCTACTTCAGAGTATTGCTGAGAGGATCAAATTAGGTAGAATATATAACCATATCTTAGAAACCCTTAAGTATTATATAAATGATAGCTTTATTATTATTATTATTTTACCCTGATATTTTTCTGAACTTTTACTTTATCTTTTCCCTTGTATATGAACCCTAGAAAATGTGACCTTTTTAAAAATGATGATGATGCTCAGTCATTTTCAGTTATGTCTGACCCTTCATGATTCCATTTGAGGTTTTCTCAGCAAAGGTACTGGAGTGGTTTGCCATTTACTTCTCTAGCTCATTTTACAGATGAGGAAACTGAGGCACATAGAATTAAGTGACTTGCACAGAGTCACACAGCTAATAAGTGCTTGAGGCCAAATTTGAACTCAGGAAGACTACTGTCCTTACACCCTGTCCACTGTGCCACCTTAGCTCTACTTAGCAGTCATCAATGAACATAAACATTGTAATATTTAAAGAAGAATAAGAGTCTTGTCTAGTTGCTTCTCCATATGCCAAGCCTTTATATATTTAAACATTCCCATATGCATACACACACAATCAAGCCTAAAAAATTCATAAATTCAGAGTCCATATCTAAAAATATATGTAGGAAAGAAACTATTATGAGTAAAGGTGTGTGATGATAGGAAATTGAGAAAGGGAGAAATGAGTACTTAGACTGTCATTTAGAGAATCTCTACTCAGGGACCAGAAAGATTCAGGAAGTTCAATGCATCCATCCAGTAGTTAGGGAATTTTAGTTATGAGTAAATGCTGAAAGACTTGGGGATTCTCAAGAAAAGAACTGGTACCTTGGGGAGCTGACTGTGAGTGACCGAGACGTAGGATTTAAGGATCAATCGTTCATATAATTCTTGGCCCATATAGGTAGTAGCGGAGGTGAAGTTATTAACCTATGAAAATACATGCAAGGGTTGAATTTGTTCAGGTCCCAAATTCAGAGACTGAGCTTCCTCAACTGAGTTGGATTTTGGACCTGAGAATGTCAAGGGTTCCTTCTAGCTATGCCAAGTAATAATCATGTGTGATACAGGGCTGAACTGTTTGAAAGGACATCAGACCAGCTTCACTTTGTTCTCAGAAGTAAGCTGTGATGTGTTTTTCTAGGTATTTTATATTTTCACAGGCAGCCAAGTGGTACAGTGGATAAAGTACTGGGCCTGGAGTGAGGGAGCCTTCATTTCAAATATAGCCTCATATAACTACTTTCTGTGTAGCTCTGGGGAGGTAAGTCATTTAACTTCTGTCTCAGTTCCCTCAACTGTAACATGGTGACAAAAATAGCACCTGTCTCAGATTTGTTGTGAGAGTTAATTGAGATAATATTTATAAACCACTTACTATAGTGCTTAGCATAGAGTAAATGCTTAATAAGTGCTTTTTCCATCCCCCTTCCCCCTTCTAGGTCATAGAAAAAAAGTGCTGATTTGGGGTCAGAGGATCTGAGTTCAAAAACTATCTTTGATTCTTTGCTACTTCTATGATACTTAATCTCTCTGAGCCTGTTGATTCACTTGTAAAATGAAGGACTGGATTAAATGACCCAGAAGGTCCCTTCCAGCTCTAATACTGTGTGATATTGTGATGTGTCAATTTTGGAAACTCAGACTTGTTTCCTAGCACACTTCCTTCCAAGTTCCTTGAAAGGTCCAGTCTTGTTCCCTTCCCCTTTCCTTCTCTTTCTCACCCCCAGTACCATGGGAATCTGTCTAGCATGCTTTGCGATCCTGTTTCTGGGTACCTTACCCAATGAAAGTTATACCTAAAACAAATAGTCAAATTTAAACTGAATTCATTTAGGTGAAATGTTTATTCTTACACTGCAATTTAAATCTGATTATTAAGCATGCCAATGATGGTGTCCCCATCTGCCCATGAGTGGTAGAGAAAGGAAATTCTTATTTTCTTGCCAGCAACATCATGCCTGACCAGATTTAAGAGAAGGACTGTGATAGAAAATGAAGATGAACATCTGCAGGGCAGGTGAGATTATCTTGCTGAAGGTTAAATTGAATTTATATATACATATCTAGGTACACACACACATATACACATACACACTGACATCCAGTAGATCTATAGAACAAGGCCTAATGGAGAGTTCAGGGCATATTTAATCAGAATGGCTTATTGTGTATGTCGGAAAGGTGAAGCATGGTATGCTGTGCAAATGGAAATGTTTAAAATAGTCATAGCAAAGAAAGATTGGCTATTTTAGGTCTCAGCAGTTTTAAAGAAGAATGAGGATAGGTCCAGGAATACCACCACTGCATCATCTAGAAAGGAATAGCCATTTTAAGGACCAGTAACTCAAGCCCAAGGACGTTTTGTGGTTGTGACACGAAAGCCACTTAGCCTGATAGTTTCAAGATGATTCCTTTAGTGAGTATTTACGTGTAAGCAGATTCAGGGGCTTGGACTTCGCTACCTCCTTCTAGACCTGATGGGTCAAGGGTATCTGAAGCCAAGCATAATATATGGTATTTAGGGAAGATCTTAGGATTTGTGTTTTAACATTAGCAATTATAGGAATAAATGACCCCTTTTCTCTTAATAACACGAACTACTTTCCCATTTATCATCTTATTTTCCCCTCACAGAAGTTCTCCAAACATAGGAGCATATAGCTATTATCCTAATTTCCCAGATGGACTTACATGATCTTGCAAGGACATGGCCTAGTGTGCAAGCTTCATGGTTCTCCTGGTACCTAGAAATGAGGTAGTTTAGGGGCTGAACATGTAATTTCCTTGGAATAGGGAATTCCTATATGAGGAAATTCTCTCTACCAGTATAAGTCTGTGCCTATGAAATTTGTTGTCTTAGAAAGTTGTCTAAACTAAAGTATTGAATGGTACATGACTAGCAGTCAGAATATGTTAGAGGTGAAAATTAAACCCAAGTATACCTGGTTTCAAAGACAGCTTTCTATCTATTACACCATTCTGCTTCTCAATATGGATTAAGGTAAATGGAATCATGGCAGCATGTACTGAAATTAGTGACATAAACGAAGGGTGAAATAACATATATTAAGTAGAAAAGAGATAATTTATCATAGGTATTCCAAAGGATTCCATCAGGGCCCTGATCATCTTTAAGCAGAATTGATACAGAGGCCTTTTCTTTTCAAGAATCCTACACCTGGGACAGATGAATCCTTATTATCTCTGATTGGCCTTTCCAGCATTGTAAGGGGTCAGACTGGATTCAGTTTTCCATCTTTCCTTTACTTCATGCAGTTTCTAAACCAATGTTGGTTTTGGAAGGATTGGGTTGAGAAGGACCTTGAATACAAGGGGAACTTTAATCCTGGTTTGAAGGTCATAATCTAATCAGAAACTAACTTGTAAGCTTAATCCATTTCACATATGGATTGTTCAGGAGAAAGAAGAAATGTACAACTATGAAATAAACATGAAGGCTCTCAATTAACCCATCATTAGCCATGGAAAGCTAATCTTAAGCTTATTTTTTTTAATGCAGCTTCCCAAATTCAATCTTCTATTGATTAGCTAGGATACAATATATAATTATAACATGAGCTGATTGATTTCTGGTAGACCCTGAGAAGGGACTACACTTATTCCAACAGTGCTATCATTGCTCAAAATACGAAACACCTCTTTGGGCAGCAGCCTGAGAGGCAACAACATGTTCTTTAATGGTGGCAAATCTTCTCCCATTAATGGTTTGACTTGTGAAAACAGGTAAAAGTCAATCGTCATCAAGCTTTCAATAATTAAAGTAAGTGGTCAAGCTGAAATGTTTTTGTTTTCTTTTAATATAGGTATTATTACGCAGCAATAAGGCCCATTTGTTGATACACTGTTTGAAAGACTCCTGGATATAGACACAGAAGTCTTAGGTTCAAATCCCATCTTTGCCACTTGCTGCTGCCTATATTGCCCTTGGACAACTGATGTAACCTCTTGATTTCTTGCGAGTAAAAGTGGGAATTATACTATATGACTATACAACCTACAAGCTCCCTTTCAGCACTTGAAAACAAAATGAAACCAAACATTTAAAAAAGTGACCCTACGTATTGCAGATCATTTGGATTTGTATGGCTTAGAAGGTAATTTTTGGATTGGAGGTCCAAAAATATTTTAAGCAATGACAACATTGTTATAATATCTGTATATCCTCCCACAGAAACATTTTGTAAAGAACAATATTTATTTGAACAGATTCATCCTGGTACATTAAGAAATCTCTTCTGTGGTTTTGTAATGACGTCTAGTATTTGAGAACTCACTCCTAACATTCATTGACGATCAATGCTGATGCTTGGATGACTTAAAAATGGCAGGAGCCAAAAAAACTAGGGATTGGGCTTCTTTGTCTCCTGTAATGACATACCTCTAATAAATAGGACCTTGTGATATTTTTAGAAAAATGCAGACAACCTGAAGAGCATTTTACCAATGAATATGTGCTTTACTTATGAAACAGAGTGATAGCTAAATGCATCACTCACCCCAGAGCTGTTATTAGGGAGAACTACACATCAGAGCCCAATTTCTAATGACATCACAAACCACTTAAGCTTCCTTATTCTAGTTGCCATAGAGCCCTGCCAATGCATGGGGATATAGTTTTGTAGTGCCTCATTTACAACAATTTTATTTTGGTCCCTGGGTGTATGGTTTCCTTTACAGCTCAGCTTAAGTACTTCTCAGCTTTCATGTACATGCCTAGGGCTCCACAGTTCTCATATAATTTTTTTCCTTTCATACTCCTTTTTTCCATACACAGTGTATCTCTTTATTAGATTTTCTATATAGTGAAATATTTCTCTATCACAGAGTAAAACAAGGTCCACACTGCTGTAGCCCATTGCAATATGGAGGGAGGTTTTGAGAGTTATAATCTAGCTTTTGCTTTGGGTAAACTGGAGTCTGCACAAAAAATTTAAAAAAATACATTGATGACAAAAAAGTATTATTGCATATCATAGACTCCCACTCAAGTCTTCCTCTTTTCTCCCTTCTCCTTTCTTTTTCATTCTCTGCCTGAGGCTGAGTCTATACAATGACGAAACAAAACAGCCATTATATTCTATTAATTCATTCAGACAACAAAGGCAATTTCCTTAAAACATCTGTCATTAGTGATTTGGCATCTTGGAAATTAAAAACCCCAAACAATGGCTGGACTACATGTTTTTCATTTTTATCTGGAAAATACTTATCTACAGAGAAGATAATAGCACAGTGGTGAGAGCCACAAACTTGGGAGATAGAAGAAAAGTTCAAGTCTTAACTCTGACACTAGATACTTTACCTTGGACAACTGACTTCATATCTTTGAGCTTCAGTTATAAAAGGGAGGAAAATAGTTGAACTATTGATCCCACAGGGATGTTGAGAATACTAAATGAGGTAAGGCATGCAAAATATGTTGGTAAATGATCAATTATCAAGTATGTCAGAATACTCAGCTCTAAATCTATGATCCTATAAGCTATTATGATCTAAACGTGCATGTCTCCTTTATATGTGTTTGAATCCTCCTATATGATAGGAAAAGTACTAGACCTGAAGTCAGGGGAGACTTGGGTGTGAATTCTGACTCTGGCACTTACTGTGATAGGACAAACCCAGACCCTACCTTATGCTTGCCAAAACTACTTGTGTGTCTGTGGGCAAGTCACTGACTTTCCTTGAAAGTTTATTCATCAGTAAAAACAGGAATATTTAAAACCTTTGATATCATGATATAGTGGAAAGAATGCTGACTATAAAGTTAGAAAGACATGTTTTCAAATCCTGCATTTAATAAAAAAAGACAATTTAGGAATTCACTTACCTTGGCTGGGCTCTAGTTTATTTTTTTTAAATGAGGGGTTTGCACTAGGTGGTCTCTGAAGTACTTTCCAACTCTAGATCTATGATATTATGATCTCACAAGGTAGCTGTGAGGATCGAATAATATGATGCATATAAATCAGTAGCAAACTGCAGAAAGAATGACTTTCCAACTGACCTTGAAGCATCACATAAATGGCAGTTATGGCCTCCTTCTTTTCCTGCTCTCTAACTAAGGAGGGAATGTATTTCCTCCATTGCAGTAGATACTGCTTGATTGATTTGAGCTTCTTTAACACCAGGGTAATTGTACTCCCGTATACTGATTTTAATGTCAATTTTAATGGAAGATTTCTCCAGTTTGTCCATAGCTATACACACACACACACACACACACATATACATATGTATGTATATATAGATATGCATGGATATACACATGCATATCTATATATACACATATGTGTGTGTGTGTGTGATCAGCCGCATAATCTGCCCTTAGAACCCGTTGAGGAAGCAGCCTCAGAGGAAAAACAACAACAACAATAACAACAACAACATCATGTTTATATCAACTAAACACTGGTGAAAATTAGCTAATGATCTTTATGAAGGCACACACATCATGACCTCTATGAAAAAAATGTATTTATATACATGTATACATATATACTGTATATATATATGTATATATATATACATATATATGTATATATGTATATATACACATACACACATATGCGTATTTACACATTATATAAATACACACACAAACATATACATACACACATATATTTATATCAAGTAAACATTGGTGAATTACAATGATCTGTAGAAATATGAATATATATGTGTATGTATGTATACTATATATTCACACATACATACATATATACATACACACATATATGTGTGTGTGTGTGTATATATATATATATATATACACACACACACACACACACACACATATATACATACATATGTGTGTGTGTGTGTACACATATATATTCCTACAGGTCATTGTATATGATTCACCAGTATTTACTTGATACAAATGTATTTTGTTGTTGTTTTTCCCGAGGCTGCTTCCTTAGTTTCCAGGTGCAGATTATAGGGCTGATTATATTTGTACCTGGCAGCAATGTGCCAACTATCTTACCATTCCATGAGTCATATAACTCAAATGCTCATATTGCTATATCAATTGCTCAAGAACTTGGTACTCCACGATAAAGTGGAAGGAGAATAAGCAATTGTGCCGTTAATTAGCACACCAGACATAGCTGGAATACTCTCCCTTCTTATCTCCATTTCCTGGAGCTTCCTTCAAGTTTGAGCCCACATCATAAATTCTGCTGAAATCTCTCCTGACCCACCTTAAAGATGATTAAACCTTGCCTCTGAAATTGTCTTCAATTTATTCTGTGTATATCTTGTTTGAACTCAGTTCCTTGTCTCCTTTGTTAGATTGTAAGCTACTTGAGGCACCGGGGATAAAAAGGGAGGTAAACACATAGTCCCCACCCTCAAGGTGCTTATAGTCTGGCACATAGTAGGCACCCATAAATTCCTATGACTTAACTTTACTACTGAGATAAAATGATTTGCCAAGTGACTTGGTTTTTCTCATCCAGATCAACAAGATGATGGCTAACTTTCCATTCATTTGACTGTCTACACAATTTCAATACAGTTGCCTAATTGATCTAACTTCTAAGAAGACGTCACTTTGCTTGCATAACTGATGGGTACCACATTCACACATGTGAAAAGGCTGCATTGCAGCAAGGGGGACTTCCTGACTGAAGCAAATTGCCTCATGATTGATTTGGCTTCAGCGATGGCTATTGATTGTGTAGACAGATTAGATTCAGCTTGCCATAGTCTGTCTTTGTTGGCTGAGTATAGACATAGCCTGAACAGTCATGCCTGCTAGCCCTGCAGACATGCCATTATAAGCAGTTAAAGGTTGGCAAATTCTGGTTTTTGCTGTGCTGAAGTCTGTCTCAAACTTTGAATGTAATACTTTGTCCTCTTCTAAGATCATGGGGAATAACTCTCATGCTTTCATAATCACTAGGACCCAGAGCCAGCAAATTTCTGCCACTGAATGAAGATCTTTGCCATGAATAATTACAAATGAGGCAGGCAATCATCTCAGTCATGGTTCATTGGCCCCGTCAGAATGAAACAAAGACATTTTTCATTCTCTTCTCTCTACCATATGAACTATTAAAATGCCTTTGTAGATTACTGTAAATAATTCAAATGTTTATTAAAAACTCTGTTGGAGGATCAAGGAATCATAGATTATGGAAGGGGGAATACCATCCAATTTATTTTATGTGGCATTTTTCATCCATCATATCACTAAGTGTGAGAAACAGAAAGTCAGTCAAAAAGAAAGTGAGGGGAAAATGGAGGAAAGTTTTAAAGTGATATTAAAAGAGGAGAAAACTTAAAATGATCTGATAAAAAATTTCAAAAATAGCTTGATGGAGTCTATTATTAAGTCCCACTTCTATATTTCCATTATGGCATGGTGAGACATCAAATTTCTTGAAAGAGCATTGAATTTGGGTTAGAGTCAGAGTATCTGGCTTTGAATTATTTCTATGCTGCTGAATACTTCCGTGACCTTGGGTGAATCTTTTACCCTCTCTGGGCCTCAGTTTTTTTTTTTTCTGTAAGATCAAGGCATTGTATTTGATGATCTCTAAAGCACTCCCCCCTCTAAATCAATGATCAATGATGATTTCTGGTAGATTTTAACCAAATGGGAAATTTTGTGGGACAGTTTGGTGATGGATTGTGTATTTCATCTGGGTACCAGTACAGTGAAATTTGGACAAAATCATTTTCAGAAGTTTGACTGCTGGATACTGCTTTCATCCTCTCTTAAGTCCCAAGGGCTGTTCATTAAGGCATAAAGAGATTTCAATTTGTTTCAGCATGAGGACTATTGACAATGATAAGAAGTCTTTGAAATATTATAGTAAATATTAGTGAAGATAATGTCAAAATAACCATAATTTTCTACTGTGGTGATTACATTATGCTTATCATTCATCAAGGCACCTTTCTTAAGTCTGACCTCATCACTTGAAAGAAACTGGAAGTTCTCTTTCCCTCCTAAAATTTTCTTTGAGGATTTCATCTAGACAATTCTTTGGCCCCTATCATTCTTTTTCAATTACTGTCTTCTCATAATATCTCTCCCTCCCCACCCTACTTCCCTTAGAATACAAGCTTCTTAAGGACAGGGACTATGTCATTTTGACTCTCCTATCTATAGCATCTAGCACAGTGTCTTAATCCTGAATAAATGCTTATATATAAATAATTCAAATAAATGACTTGAAAGTGAAAGTAGAGAAAAGAGCAGAGCACTCAGCAGTAAAGCCAAGGTGAGATGTCTCAGGTATCTTTCTTATAGTGGTATGTTTGCAAGAGGAGGTTGTTATAGGTCATCATCACTGTTCCTGAGTGTTGCCCAACCCTGAAGTCTAAGAAAGACCTATTCACAAATGTACCAGCAGTAGAACCTTTTTTCCCCCCTGCTGCCCTTCAACAATTGTCATTTTCCATTCTTGTCACCTTTATCAATCTGATGAATGTGAAGTAGAGCCCCAGGATTGCTTTAATTTACATTTTTACTCATCTCTAATTACTAGTGATGTGGAACATTTTTTGATATAGCTGCTGATAACAAAGTGGCCTTTATGTAAGACAATGTTGACAATTTTCAGGTGAATATGAAATTTGTAAGCACTCAAATCGAAGGACATAAGACTCTTCAAAATATACCTTTTTTGGTCTCCTAAGAAACTCAGTTTGAGCCCTAAATTTTCCAAGATAATTATTGATACAACCCTAAATACAAAGATCTTCGCCTGATGTCTGTTGCCTTTTGTTTTCCATAGGGATGTCCTGCTCCCACAAATTATGTCAATAAACCAAGAGATAATAAAAATACAATACAAATTTGGGTTTAAAATCTACTCACACTTTTTATTTCTACATTGGAACTGATAAGTGAAAACGCCTATGTGACAACTAGGCTTGAATATGTAAACTGTACTAGGCTGCAAAGATGAAAATACAGTGAAAGGAAACTTGGAAAATAATCTAGGAGCTTAAAACAGCATAATTTAATCATATTTCAGGGGCTAGGAAGAGATAGCAAAAAGCAGTCTATTAGCTAATCAGGCAAAAACTACATTGCACTGGACACTTCCTAGCTATGTGATGCTGGGCAAGTCTCTTAACTCTGTTTGCGTCAGTTTCCTCATCTGTAAAATGATCTGGAGAAGGAAGTGGCAAACCACTGTAGTGTCTTTGCCAAGAAAACCCCAGATGGAGTCACAAAGAATCAGATATGGCTGAATTGACTGAATGAACAAGAGTATAATCCATAACTGAAACAGAATCTCCATTATAACATATTTGACAAATGATTATCTAGCCTATGCTCAAAGTCTTCTAAAGAAGGGGAATCCTCCAGTACCTACAGACAAACATCTCCTGAGGCAGTTCATGATACTTTTCTTTTTTTTCAAATTTTAGTTGTTATTGTTATTATGACATTCAATTTCCTACCTCCATGATTTTCCATTGGAATGTAGTCTCCTCTCCTTTATGTCTCATAACATCTAAATTCCTTTAAGTGTCTTAAATGACACTTTCTTTCTGTTTTGGGGGTAATATGTTATTTATCTCCAGTTACATGTAAAGACAGTTTTTAACAATTATTTAAAAAAATTTTGAGTTCTAACTTTTTTTTTCTTTACCTCCTTCTCTCGCCTCCTATCTCTCTGAGGCGGTAAGCAATTTGATATAGGCTATACATGTTCAATCATGCAAGATATGTTGCCATATTAGTCATGATGCTTTTCAATGGCTCTAATTGTTAGGAAAAAATTTCCATATTAAATTTTCCCTTTTGATCCCAGAGGGAATGGGGCAATGGGCAGAAGGTACAATCAGAACAAGTTTGATTTTTCTTCTTTTTCTTCTAATTCACTGACTTCACATACCTCCCTTTGTCTTCTCTTCTGTAGGCTAAATATCACCAATTCCTTCAATGTCTCCATATATGATATGAACTCAAGGACATTCATCGTCCTGGTTGCCTTCCTTTGAATGATCTCATTTTATCAGTGCCCTTCTTAAGTTATGCTCTCTGTGCCTGAATAGAATAACAGCTAGCATTTATACAGCTAAGGTTTGCAAAATGGTTTGTATATGTCAACTCATTTGATCCTCATGACAAGCCTTAGAGGGATGTTCTATTATTATTATCCCCATTTTATAGATGAGGAAATGAGGCAGCCAGAGGTTAAATTTTTTGCTGGGGGTCACACAGAGAATAAGAGTCTGGTCTAACCAGGCACAGTACAGAGGAGCCTATTCTTATTCCTTGAAACTATGTCTTTTATAATATAACTCAAATTATTATTTATTTTTAGGGAGCTGCCACATCATAATGCTGACCAATATGAGTCTCAAATGAGGTAAAAGAAATAATGTATGTGAAACATTTTGTAAAGTAAGATATATGATTGGCAAATATTGTTATTCTTGCCATATGGCTTAGGTCAGCAACAGGCTAGAACAATTAGAAAGTTCATGAATCACAATTATATTTCCGCTTCTATTGGAAAGGACAGGTGTTGGGTATTTTAGAAAAACCTAAAATGAGTTCATTATAGGTATCATGATCAGAAGGTATTACCTTAACCCCACTACCTTCTTTGTAATGATAACTTCAGCTCAAATATATTTGTCAAAATTAAAATATAATCTTTTATTGATTATTACAACTAATGTTATAAATTAATCATTTGTGGCTTTGAACTACTATATCATGTTATTAAAATGAACTGACTCTAGCTGTAATATACTAACAATTAGAAAATTATGTTCAAGCATTTCTTAGACAATTCCCTAGAATTCTAGCTCTTGGGAAAGCTGGGCTTAAATGTTGATAGGAACAGTTTTAACAATACACTAGTTTGTGGTGATGCAGGATCTTAGATTTAGAATGGAGGAGACCTTCAGGTTTACCTAATCCAACCCCTAATTTAACAGATGATGAAATTGACTCAGAAAAGGAAAGTAACTTGCTCAAGGTCAGGGAGGTAGAGTCAATGCTAGAACGTTGACCCAGTGGTGACAGCACCCTTTCCTATCAGTACTTAGTATATTGTCTGGCACATAGTAGGAGCTTAAAAATGTTCATGGATTGGTTCATTTATTTTTATTTTTGCCATTTTACTTCCAAAGGCTACAGTAAGTGCAATTATCCTTCTATTAGTACAACTCCACTTCTTTCCCTATATAGTGTACTATCTGTCACAAAAGTTTGCAACCAGCATTGAGTCTGCTTACCATACATCACCATTTTGAGTAACATTCGTGTGGCCCTGGGAAAGAAGTTTTGTATATATATATATATATATATATATATATATATATATATATATATATATATATATATATATATATATATATTATATATATATATATATATATATATATATATATATATATATATATATATATATATATACATATATATATATGTAATAGTTATAAAATGCTTTGTAAATATTAGAGTGCCATATAAAGAAAGGCTAGTTAATATTATTATTATAATCACTTTAGCTCTTGAACCCTCATCCAATGTTTTTCTATCTATACAGTCAGCCTCTCTCAACTGTAACTTTTTAGATCTTAAATGTAATTGTTAACTTAATTATATAATAAAATAAATAATCCTTTCAATGCAAATTTATTAAAACTCATACATAAATAAAAATAGATCACAAAACCCATATAAAACCAAATCACTCTCTCACCAATACACTCACAATCTATGATGAAGAATGGGCACGCCTCTATAGGGACTTGGCAAGGAAACATATGAGGGAGGAAAATTCATGTGCTTGTGATAATTTACAAATCTAGACCAGAGCCTTAAATGCCATTGGTCTATTCAGGAACATTCATACTACACAAAACTGTTTCTCTACTCACTACTTGACTGTTGATCCTCCCCACTCTTCAACTGGGAAAACCATTTCCTCTTTTCTATATCCTAATAAGCTCTTTTAATTAACCATCACCTTTAAAGGGATATTTTAAAAAGTATTAGCTCATAATATGAATAGCAGTTCTCTTTCATCCAGGGAACTGAGAAGCTCATTAAACTGCATATTTCTGGGATATACAGACCAGCCCAATCAATTATTCACTCACCTGAATTTTACATTGTCCACTCACAACGTAACTCACTGCAACACAGTTCAAGTTGGCTCTTCAAGTCAGCTCACCAGGATACAAAAGACTCTGCAAAACCCTCTATCCTCTTCCTTTTCAAATCACAGATGGCAACAGAATCAAATCAAGTCAAGCAATTTTATCAACCACTTACTATGTATCAGGTGCTCTGCTAAACACTGGAGATACAAAGAAAGGCAAAAAATAGCCCCTACCTTCAAGGTACTTTTCACAGTCTAATGAGTGAGTCAGCATACAAGTGACTACATACATAAAGATACATACAGAGTAGATGGGATGTAATTTCAGAGGAAAGATGAAAGCAATGAGGGAGAAAGGCTGTTTATAGAAGGTGCGATTTGAACTGAGACTCAAGCGAGAGAGATCAGGAGGCAGAAATAAGGAGGGGAAGCATTACAGTATCACACAGTTAATAAAAAGGAGTTAGGAGATAGTGGGTCATTTGCAAGGACCAGCAAGGAAGCCAGTGTTGCGGGAACATACAGTGCATAGGAGTAAAGTATATGAAGATTTAAGGTTTAGGAAGGGACCAGGATTGGGGTGGGAAACCTATGTCCTCGAGGCCACATGTGGCCCTCTAGGTCCTCAACTGTGGCCCTTTGACTGAAACCAGACTTCACAGAACTTTGTCCTGTAAAATTTGGACTCAGTCAAAAGGCTGCACACAAGGACCTAGAAGGCCACATGTGGCCTCAAGGCCACAGGTTCTTCACCACTGGTCCAGGTTATGTAGAGGTTTTTTCTTAAAAGGGGAAATTTTATTTTTTATTGTGGGCTTAATGGGGAGTAACTGGAATTTGTTGAATAAAGGGGTCACATAGTCAGACCTGCACTTCAGGAGGATCATCTTGGCAGTGGAGTGAAGGACCGATTGGAGTGGGGAGACACAAGTCAGTGAGACCAACCAGAAGATCTATTGCAGTAGCAACCTAAATGTGAACTAATGGTGGCCTACTTTAAGGTTGTAATTATTTTAGAGGAGAGAAGGGGAAATCTGGGAGATGTTGCAAAGTTAGAATTGGACTTGGGAACAAATTGGATTTGTGGGGTATGTGAGAAGGAAGAGCTAAGAATGTTAACTAGTTGAGAGCCTGGGTGACTAGGGTGATAATGGTGTCTTTCACAGCAGTGGGGAACTTAGGAAGAGAGAGATTTGGAAGGAAGATAATGAATTCAGTTTGGGACATTTTGTTTTTAACATGTCTATCGGACATTCTGTTTGTGGGGTACCAGTGGACAGTTATGGATGTGAGAATGGAAATCAGAGAGAGGTGAAGGCTAGGAAAACAGACATGAGAATCATCCACAATTCCTCATGAAACGATTCACTTTTCTAAGTGGTACTGAAGGGGAATAGCTGGATTTGGAGCTGGAGCTCTCAGCCAATGAAATCAATACATTTTTCAGCCAATCAGGAATCAGCTTCTATTAGCTGTCTGTTTCTAAACCTTTGCTTGGATGAGAAAAAACTTTTTAGCATCTTTTATGTAGTTACTATGCCTGATTTTGAGTGAATCATTTTTACTTAAAAAGTCACAGCTCCCTAAACTCCCCCTATTGAATCTATAATCTTTTAAAATCATAACTTAGTATCCAAATGTTCACAAGACTTTTTTCATTTTTTAAGTTCCACTCTCTTAATAATAAACTATGTGTATGCAAATTAGCTCATATATCATATTACTTTGCACCTTTTTGAGGGCTTCAGCACATCCCTCTGTCTCTATGGTGCCCTTGATACTATGTTTCTTTACAATTATATTTCTCAAGTTTTTACTGGATAGAAGTCTCTGCTTCTTTGTAACATGCAATTTGTACCACTTTACATTGTGGACAAAGAGATTTGAATTCTCAAATCTATACCTCAGATCATTTTCTCTCGTAACAGTCCAAATCCCATCTGAAAGCTATATTTCTTCATACTCATATAAAATCAATGCATATTAAAATTATTTTTTCTGTTGCTACTAGGTATTAACATGCGTATTTATAATAGCATCAGTATTACTTATAATATGACAATCAATATGAATCTCTTCCTTTACACAAAATACTTTCTATTCCTTTCATTGCTAAATTGCTGTGTTTATTATAAAGCTATTGGCTATCTTTTTTTTTTTCAGTTATCTTAAACACTTTAAATATCTCACAATGCGCCTTACACCAGAAACAGAGAGAATAGATTCAGAGGGTCCGCTCTACAAAGAAACGATGTTTCTATTTTAAAACTTTAAGATTTGAGTTTGGTTCATTTCAATTTAATAAATAATGACTAAGTGTCCACTATGTGCAAGGGGTGGTACTAGGCACTGGAGATACAAAAAAAAAAAAAAAGAAAGAAAGAAACAGTCCTGTCTCCCAAGGAGCTTATATTTTACTAGGGGATATGGAGGATACAATGTGCACAAAAATGAGCAGTAACAATTGGAGAAATCAGAAAAGTGTCAGTGAGCACCTGAGCTGGGTCTGAAATTGGTAAGGATAAGGATTGGGACCAATCCTGAGTCCTGTCTTATTTCGATTGAGCTATTACACACACACACACACCACACACACACACACACACACACACACACACACACACACACACACAGAGGCATGCATATACACATATATATGCATATACATATATATACACATATATACATATATGCATGTATACACATATACACATATACACATACGTACTATATTATATTATATTGTATTGTATTATATTATATCATATCATATCTTATATTATGATATGTCTATATTATATATAATATGAAAATTGTATATATCTTCTTGGTTAGTGGAATGTTTACAATCACAAATTTTCACTCCATTGTACAATTAATCCAAATTTAACAGATGGGTAAACTGGCTTCTTTATTTTCAAATCAAAGTGATTAATGCCAGCCCTTTGAAGACATGTTAAAATTTGAATTTGAATCCTTTGGTTCTTTACTAATCTCTTGAAGCTAGCTACTCTGTTAATAAATATGGATTGCAAATGTGGACAAGAAGTAATAAAAAGTTTGAACAATATTCTGACATTTTCTTGCTTGGGATGCTATAGAAAGTTAGTATTGGAAAGGGCCTTAGAGATTATCCAGTCTATTGTTTTCAAAACTTTTTCTTTTCACAGAAACTCAGAGTTTCATGACCTGTGAAGAAGAGTTCTCTGAGATCATTTTGATTCAGGCTCTAATTGCTCATTGATGCTGCAGGATATGTATAGCTTCCAAGATAGGATGGGTCCTAGACAATGGTTAAGAGTAGACAAGGAAATGGGTGAGGGAGAATTTCTAGAACACATCTGACTCAGCCTGGTTTGGAACCTCAGTATCAAAACTGAGAAAAAATGAGAAATACGTAACTTGATAATAATAGCTAACATTTATGTAACACTTACTGTGTACCAGCTACTATGCGAAGCACTTTATAATTATTATCTCGTTTGATCCTTACAACCCTAGGAGGTAGCTACTATTACTATCCCCATTTTACAGATAAGGAAACTGAGGCAAATAGAGGTTGAGTGATTTGCACAGTTACACAGATAGTAAATATCTAGGGCCAAATTTGAACTCGGGTCTTCCGGACTCTAGGGCCAGAGCTCTTTCACTATACCATCTAGCTGTCCTCTATTTATTTTAATAATTATAAGAAGGAGGTTTACAAATGCTAGCTATCATCACCATAATATCAGGAGGAAAGGATATTCAGAGAAGACTTAACATTATTAGAGTTGGATGTAACATCAAAGTGCCTGTGTTAGGCTGGTCTGCTAATCACAAGCTCCAGGGAATAGTAGAAGCTTCTTATGCTCTGGCCTTTTCTATCTAGGTAAAGAGGAAGTTTTGACATTAGCCTTAACTTTAGTACTCTGATCCAATGAAATCTCAAGAATAGTCCCAATATCTTTTAAGGGCTTAAAAAGCTTAAAAAAACATGTGCAGTGTAGTGATGACTTAGATTGAAATCCTGCCTCTGATACTGTTTGTGTGACCTTGGGCAAGTCACTTAACTTCTCAGTGTCATAGGGAACTTTCTAAATGTCTCAGTGGCACAGAGCGTATTGATCTGTATCAGTATTGGGAGTTTCTATACCTGGGAAAATTATTTAAATCAATAGAATCTCTGATTTAGACCTTCAATGTACCTTAAGGAAAACCTAGCATTAGCCATCATGGGTTAGGGCCTTAAGATATTGCTTCTAGCACAGTTGGGAATAACAAATCAGAGCTGTATGGGCACTGTCTACGTTGAATGAGCAACACCTTCTTATAGAGGGATTGCATTGCAAGTCAAAAGCCTTAATAAATGTTGTTGAATTGGATTAAAATAAGATAATTTTCTAGACTGAAGAGGCTTAGGTTTAGAAAGTAAGTCCTCAAAATTTTTCAGCCTATTATTCATAACCAGAAACAAACCTAAAAATTTGGCCTCAGTGCCACCACTTATTAGCCATATACTC
Source organism: Phascolarctos cinereus (assembly GCF_003287225.1). NCBI lineage: Eukaryota > Metazoa > Chordata > Mammalia > Diprotodontia > Phascolarctidae > Phascolarctos > Phascolarctos cinereus. The sequence goes on from NW_027555736.1 coordinate 121,762,909, forward strand.
CTGAATGAATAATCTAATCTTTTTGAGAACCCTGGAGACCTGTCCTGTTGCTACCATTTACTAATCATGTATCTTTGGCCAAGTCACTTCATTTTGTGAACCTCTATTTCTTCATCTATAAAAGAAAGATCTAGAATAGATGAACTGCAAAGTTCTTTTCAATCCAAACATTTTATATTTTCAGACTTGTTATTTACAAGATTCACCCAGGCAGTCAGTCACAGGAGACAGACCTGTCAATGAACAGTTCTAGGACTACAAAGTTCATCTCTCTCCAGAGTAAGTAAACTTCAAGGTCAAAGTTTGGAAAATATAAGCGAGTGAGTTTTACTGTGTTATTCATGTCTCCTCCTCCAAAAAGACAACTTAGGACAGTGCCTGGAATCCAAAGATTTAGAGTTGAAGGAAACTTTAGGGATGACTTTGTCCAATATCATCATTACATACATGTGGAAACTGAGGCCTTGTGGTGTTAAATGACTGTCCCAAGGTCATGAATAGGAGACCCAGGTACAAATCACAACACTGCCTAGCATTCTTTCTAGTTCTTCCCAGCTGTTGACCCATGAATGCAATTGGTTAATAAGAATAATATCAATGGCAACAACAGCAATTTTTTAACTGAAAACTGCTAAGAACAATTTGAAGTCACAGGGCCAAGGGAATTAGAGGTAAAAAGTATAATAACCCGTTACCTCTGTCGTTGTGGAGTTTGCAATTTAATTACCATTCCTTCTCACCCTTATAGTCCTCTTAAAAAAGGATCAACCTAGGTGAAGAGCAAGTAGGAAGGGGAAAATAGCAAAAGGTAAAGCCAGACTTCATCTTGGCTTCTTGGATATGTTTCATTTGGTAGTTGCCTCTTAATTAGGATAAAAGAAGAGAATTCATATAACAAGGGTCATAAGAGAACACTGGCAGAACATTAATGAATTCTGTGATAGGATTTGGTTTCCAGGCAACAGAACATTTCCTAGTAATATTAATCTTAGTTTAAAAACAACAGTAATAGAAAAAAGGCAGGTGCACACTAGAGTTTATTGAATTGAGTCCACATCCTTCACACTGGGTACCACTTGGTACCTTTATGGACTGAGTGGCAGCAAGATAAAAATACTGGCCTTGGAGTGAGGAAGACCTGGATTAGAAGCTCATATCTGACATTTCTTAGTTATGTGACCATTGACAAGTCTTCTAACCTCTTTCAGAGGACCTTTTATTTTATTTTAGAGTCAGACTTATCACTTAGAAGCTGACTGCTTTGGTGCCTGATAGCACTACAACCAACTACTTATCAGCCTTGTGTAATGTGATAGAAAGGTGACAGAGGAGGTTGCAGATACAAATGAGGGAGTGAAGTGAAGGTTTCAGAAGAGAGGCTTCCAGGAAGCCAAACAGGTGAAGTGAGCCCTTTCTAGAAGTGATTAATCAATAAACATTTATTAAGTACCTACTATGTTCTAGATTCTCTGTTAAGTGATGAAAAAGAGAATTGGACTTGGCTTAGCAGGTTTGGGTACAAATTTTGGCGCTGCCACTAATTTGCTATGTGAACTCAGGCAAGTCACTTTATCTCTTGAGGCCTCATTTCACATCTATGAAATAAAACAGTGGAAACAGATGACCTCTAAGGGACCTTTCAGCTCAAAAACCCTGTGATTCTATAAACATGCCGTTCTTTCTTCCAGTCGGAGCTCTCAGCTGTGAAGCCTTAGGAAAACAAAAGAACGAAACAAACTAGCACACTCAAAAGGATGTTTTGGGTGTAACTGTGCTCAGCTAAACCACAGGTTTGGCTGCAGGAAGAACAGCTAATTGTCCCTTTGCAAGGTATTAGCTGTCTAGTCACTTCCTCAGCCTCTGCACCCAATGTCATAGCTGCACCTAAATCTCTCCTCTAATGGGCTCAGAGAGAGAGGGAGTGGCACAGAGCTCGAACTGCGTTCACACCAGCATCAATCTTCCGCTCATCAAATCTACTCTGTGTAGTAATCAAGAGGAACAAGCATTGACCAGAACTGGCTGGCATGACAGGAGTTGTTTCATGTCTATTTGCAGTGCCTGGGTTTGACTGATTGGTTCAGACAATTAGCTTAGGAGAAGTGGCATTCACATGGTGTAAAAAAGTGGCACTACAGTCAGTATGGTGAAGCCACGTTGGCACATACCCAGGGTTCTAAAAGTATTCTCTCTTCTCAATAAAGCAGCAGTACTCCAATACAACAAAGAACAAGTCTTCCCAAACCTGGATTGGCCTCATCATAGTCACATTTTGCCACAGATTGGTTACCATTTGGAATATGTTACATTAGCCAGGAGTTAAGTAATGTTTTCTAAATTTGTACTTAACATTTATTAATATTCAGTTAATACATAGATAGGTTGTTCTTTTTAAATAGTTCAATGGGAAGGAAGGAAGGAAGGAAGGAAGGAAGGAAGGAAGGAAGGAAGGAAGGAAGGAAGGAAGGAAGAAAGGAAGGAAGGAAGGAAAGAAAGGAGGAAGAAAAAAGAAAGAGAAAGAAAAAAAGAAAGAAAAAGAAAAAAAGAAAGAAAGAGTAAATAATTAAGTCAGTCATTTATACTAGTTCTTGCAAAGAAGACAATAAGCAAATAGCCAAGAAATCAAGTGACCAGGGTCAGTCTTTGGAAAAATAAGGAAATAGGAAAATATCAGACACCATTTCATCACTTTCTCCTTTGAGCTTTTGTTCCTCCTTCGCCGAAGGCATAAGGTTCTGTCCCCTGGTTTCTTAGGCCCTTTCCTTGAGATAGCCCACCCAAGAAGTCCATGTCACATATTCTCAACTTTCCCCTGCCCCTCCTTCCTTAACACAATGGAGGCTTATTCCCCCAGGCATTTCCAAGGGGTGCTGAAGCTGATCCAAGAAACTAATTGGAGTTAAGGTGTTCCAAACAGATGACAGCTTCAGGCCTTATTCTTCCCCCATAACATGTGGATTTGAACACCTGTCTTCATTGCCTTTGCCTGAAGCAGTAAAGAGAGTAAAAAAGATAAAGAGAGTGAGGGATGTGGTGATAGAGTAGCCTTTTCCAGGGCCCTTCTAATCAAACATGGATGCACCTGCCTATTCTACCTATGTCTAAAGCTAGACCACCTGCTATTCTAACTCTTTTCCTCTGCCCTTGCAAACTTTTCCATTTGTTTTTCATTTTAACTTTATATACGTGTAGTGTTTCCCCTCTCCTTGTCATAAGAAAATATCGTGGGATCATAGATCTTGAGCTGGAAGGGACCTTAGATATCAACTGTTCCAAATGTCTCACTTTACAGATGAAGGAACTCCGTAACCAAATTAAGTGACTTGTCCAAGGCCATACATCTGGTAAGAGGTAAAATGGGATCTGAACCCATGTTTTCTTTTTTTCTTTTTTCAATTTTTTTAAAATATAAATTTATTTATTTATATTTTTCAACATTCACTTCCACAAGTTTTTGAGTTCAAATTTCTCACCCTTCCCCCACCCCAAGATGGCATGCATTCTGAATACCCCCTCCCCTACTCTGCCTTCTCTTCTGTCTCTCCCCCCTCCCTTCTCTTATAATCTTCCCCTTCTATTTTCCTGTAGCGCAGGATAGACTTCTGTACCCCCATTTCCTGTATTTCTTATTTCCCAGTTGCATGTGAAAACATTTTTTTCCAACATGTGTTTTTAAAACTTTGAATTCCAAATTTTCTCCCTTCCTCCCTCCCCACCCATACTCATTGAAAAGGCAAGCAACTTAATATATGTTGTACATGTGCAGTTATGCAAAACACTTCCATAGTAGACATGTGAAAAACTAACTCTATTTCCCTTAATCCTATCCTTCCCTCCCATTTATTCTATTCTTTCTTTTTGTCCTGTCCCTCCTCAAAAGTATTTGCTTCTGATTACCCTCTTTCCCAATCTGCCCTCCTCTCTATCACCCCCTGCTCTCTTGTCCCCTTCTCCCCCTATTTTCCTGTAGGGTAAGACAGATTTCCATACCCAATTGAATGTGTATGTTATTCTCTCCTTAAGCCAAATCCTATGAGAATAAGATTCCTCATTCCCTCTCACCTTCCCCTGTTTCCCCTCCACTGTGAGAGACTTTTCTTTTCTGTTTTTTTTTGTGTGTGTGAGATAATTTACCCCATTCTACCTCTCCCTTTCTTCTCTGAGTATCATCCTCTCTCATCCCTTAATTTTATTCTCCAGATATGACCCCTTAATCTTCAACTCACCCTGTGCCCTCTATCTATCTATGCATACATATGTATATATATATATATATATTTTTTTTCCTTCAACTACCCTAATACTGACAAAGTTCTCATGAGTTACAAATATCATCTTTCCATGCAGGAATGTAAACAGTTCAATCTTAATAAGTCTCTTATGATTTCTCTTTCCTGTTTACCTCTTCATGTTCCACTGGAGTCCTGTATTTGAAAGTCAAATTTTCTGTTTAGCTCTGGTCTTTTCATCAGGAATGCTTGAAAGTCCTCTATTTCACTGAATGACCATTTTTTCCCCTGAAGGATTATACTCAGTTTTGCTGGGTAGGTGATTCTTGGTTGTAATCCTATCTCCTTTGCCCTGCGGTCCTCTAATGTAGAAGCTGCTACATCTTGTGTTATCCTGATTGTGTTTCCACAGTACTTGAACTGTTTCCTTCTGGCAGCTTGTAATATTTTCTCCTTGACCTGGGAACTCTGGAATTTGGCTACAATATTCCTAGGAGTTTTCCTTTGGGGATCTCTTTCAGGAGGAGATCTGTGGATTCTTTCAATTTCTATTTTGCCCTCTGGTTCTAATATATCAGGGCAGTTTTCCTTGATAATTTCTTGAAAGATGATGTCTAGGCTCTTTTTTTGATCATGGCTTTCAGATAGTCCAATAATTTTAAATTCTCTCTCCTGGATCTATTTTAGGTCAGTTGTTTTTCCAATGAGATATTTCACATTGTTTTCTAATTTTTCATTCTTTTGGATTTGTTTTACAGTGTCTTGATTTCTCATAAAGTCACTAGCTTCCAATTGCTCTATTCTAATTTTTAAGGTAATATTTTCTTCAGTAATCTTTTGAACTTCCTTTTCCATTTGGCCAATTTTTTTTTTAGGGCATTTTTCTCCTCATTGGCTTTTTGGACATCTTTTGCCATTTGGGTTAGGCTATTTTTTAAGGTGTTAATTTCTTCAGTATTTTTTTGGGTCTCCTTTAGCAAGCTGTTGACTTGTTTTTCATGATTTTCTTGCATCACTCTCATTTCTCTTCCCAGTTTTTCCTCTACTTCCCTTACTTGCCTCTCAAAATCCCTTTTGAGCTCTTCCAAGGCCTGGGACTGATTCATATTTTTCTCAGAGGCTTTGGATGTAGGCACTTTGACTTTGTTGTCTTCTTCTGGTTTTATACTTTGATCTTCTTTTTCACCAAAGTAAGATTCTATGGTCTGACTGTTTTTGTGCTGCTTGCTCATGATCCCAGCCAATTACTTGAGTTTTAAACTCTTTGTTAAGGTGTGGAGAATGTATTGTCCCAAGCTTCAGGGGTTTGTATGGCTGTTTTCAGAGATACTTGTAGGGACCTGTAAATTTTCAGTTCTTCCAAGGTGGTATGATAAGGGGCGAGGTGTTTACTCCTTTCCTGGCCTGTGACCACAAGTATTCCTTTCTGTCCTGTAACTGTGAGGAAGGGTTCCTTTCCACAGCCACTCCAAGCTCTACCATGCCAGCCTTCCTCCACACCCAGCACCACTACCCAGAACTGTGGCCCAGATCCACACACGGGCAAAGCAAGAGATTCCTGCCTCAGCACTGGCAAAGAGATCCCTGCAATCCCCCTCTGATCAGCCACTGGATTCCCCCTGAGTCTGTGGGCCGGAAGCTTGGGAAGCAGCTGCCCCCCCAGGGCTAGGCTCTTGGGGAATGGAGCTGAAACCCCACCTTCCTGTCTCAGCACCAACAGAAACAGACTTTTCCCACTGACCTTCTAAGTTGTCTTTGGCATTTGTGGATTGAGGAGTCTGGAAACGACCACAGCTGCCCAAGATTCAGTCCTCTGAGGCCTGCTCCAGGTTCTCTGTGGCCTGGGCACCCACACTTCACTCTGCTCCCAGCCTGGTGCGATACACCTTTCTGATCAATCATCCAGGTTGTCTTGGGCTGGAAATTTGTTTCATTCTGTGTTTTTGTGGGTTCTGCTGCTTCAGAATTTGTTTAGAGCCATTTTTTATGAGTATTTGGAGGGGTTTGGAGGAGAGCTCCAGCAAGTCACTGCTTTCATTCCGTCATCTTGGCTCCATCCCCCGAACCCATGTTTTCTTAACTGCCAACCCAAGAAACCATTATGGCAGCATGCCCTTCTTAGATTTGTCACTACAGTAACTGTAGTGGATCAAATGCTGGATGAGATGAGTAAATGCCATCTTTGTCTCTATTACTAGAGCTATGTAACTTTGAGCATATCATCTCTGGGCATTTGATTTCCAAATAATAAAGGGTTGCACTCAATAATCTCTAAGATTCCTTCTGTCTTTAGCATTATACTGTCTAATGCATTGGTGTCTTGGAGTTAATAGAAAGTTGTACTTGGTCAGAAGAAATCTGGGTTTGAATCCCAGATACCTTTTGTGTGACTGGTCAAACCTTCTATATCTCATTTCCCCCTTCTGTTAGATACTGTTGTGTTTGTTCAGTCATTTTCAGCCAAGTCTAACTTGTTATTAAGTCATTTGGAGTTTTCTTGGCAGCAATATTGGAATGCTTTGCAATTTCCTGCTCATTTAACAGATAAGGAAACTGACTCAAACAGAGTTAAGTGACTTGCCCAGGGTCATGCAGCTATTAAGTGACTGAGGCAGGATTTGAACTTAGGGAGATGGGTCCTCCTGACTCCAGGCCTCGCACTGTAACCACTGAACCACTTAGCTGCCCATCTGGTAAATATGGATAGTCATATTTTGAAGTACCTACCTCACAGGGTTGTGATCTAACTGTGAGGAAAAGGTATTGTAAAATTTAAAGAGCTAAGTTGTTGTGCATTGTTATTCACCATCTGAACCTTACCCTCTTTTTTCCCCCTCCACCCTGTCACCTTCCCATTCCTTTTTTTTTCTTTTCCCTCTCTTAGAAGTGTTGATGTGAAGGGCAAAGGTCTTACCAGTGAGCTTAAGGAAGGCCAAGGAACAAAGATTCTTCAGAGTTTCTGTTCAGAAAGATAGTGCCTGAAAGATTACTGGTAAGAATCAAGAAGATTTTTTTTCTTTTTTTTCCCCTCTTTTTTATTTTTAAGGGATTAACATTTCTTCTGGAGCTGAGCAGCTCATGAAAATTAAAACGTAGGAGATCATAGATGTCAAGTGTGGGATCATGTCTGAAGGAACGGGAAAGAAAAAGCAAATCCCATTTTCCTTCTGTGCGACAATGAAAGCCCCCCCACTTTAAATGAATTAGTGATCTCTTCTAGAGGAAGGCTCTGCCTCCATAAGGTGGTATTTATTCATATGCAAGTGGGCTGGAGGCCATACTTTCTCTCTGTCCTATTTGCCTAAGGGAACTTCAGGTCCCTACTTAGTATTCCAAGGTGGCTACTTGAGAAGTACTACAATTGTCTTTAAAGATATAAATAGGTAATTTCAGAGTGGCCAGACAGAGCCAGGTACAGGACCATGGGGACATGATTTGTAACTGTTATTTAATGGTGCTAATGATATTGGAACTTGCTTTTTCTCTTCTATGTCTCCTTTTTCCTCCCTCTCTCCTTCTCTTCTCCCTTTTTCCATCCTTCCTTTTTTCCATTCCTCTCTTTGTTCTTCCATCCCTCCGTTTCCCCTTCACTCCTTCCTTCTTTTCTTCCTTCCTTCCTTTCCTTTTTCTTTCTTGCATCATTGTTTCTTTCTTCCATTTTTATATGAAAAATGGAGAAGAACCAGCTTTGAATAAAGTTGTAAACATCCACACTGTGATATGTTTTTGTTCTTCAGCCATTTTAGTTGTGTCCAACTCTTTATGACCCCATTTGGGGTTTTCTTGGCAAAGATACTGGAGTGCTTTGTCATTTCCTTCTCCAGCTCATTTTACAGATGAGGAAACCGAGGCAAACATGGTTAAGTGACTTGCCCAGGATCACATAGCTAGTAAGTGTCTGAGGACAGATTTTAACTCAGGTCTTCCTTACTTCAGGCTTGGCACTCCATCCAATGAAGCACCTACCTGTTCAAAAGTGTAATATACAGTTCTCTATTTACCCTCAATCTAATCTGTATTTATTTCGGACATAGGAAAGATGGAGGTCAGTTCTCCAGCTTTCTGGATCAAGCCTTAATGTATCAGTCTTTAATACCACATACACAGTAGATTTAGAACCTAGAGATACTGCCTTAGTCATTAAGAATGACAATGAATGCCAGTGTGTTGTTACAGCCCTTTACTGTGTCTCTTTAATCCATTGATGTTTAGAGGTAATAAGCATGGATGGATGCACCTCAGGAACTTTAGATGTTTGGCTGGGAAGGCAACCCAGATGGTCAGATGCTTATCTGAATCTTTTGTGAAATTTCCAAGTGTTTCTTTTATTCATATTTGGAGAGACTGTCTTCCCCTCATGAGCTTTCAGGTATTTCTAGCAGGCCAAAATAATGTAAGAACAGCTTTTTCTTGGATGAAATTGGCCCTAATGTGTTCGGGCCTTGCTAGCACCTGGCAGCAGAAAAGCTTTGTGAAAGTCAGTCCCTTGTTTATCTTGATAAGCCCTTTAAAATTTTGAGTCTAGAATTTTCATGATCCAACAAAGATGATGACAGAGTAAAGAAAGACAGAGGTATTTTCTGAACTTCAGTGAATGAGTCAAGTAATTTCTCAGGCTCCCTTTCCTCTTTGTTTTCCTCCCCCATGAGACCATTAATAAATACAAATAATTTACCAACCCAGGTAAGAGGTTTTTTTTCTTTTTCTTTTTCTTCAGTTCAGTTCAGATTATCACCTGCTATCTGCAGAGCTCTGTGCCAGGCAAGAGGTATCCAATAACAAAAACATTCATTTTTAAGAGTTTAGTGCCTACTGTTCACAGATAAGTAAACACAAGATAATTTGTGAAAGGTAAGAGCACTACTAGTGGGTGGGACAGAATATAGGGAAGACTTCAAGGAGGTGGCAGTATCAAGTTATCCTTGCTCTATTGATCTAACTGAAATATGGATTTTTTAAATTTAATTTTTCCTATCTTTCCCATGGCCAAACAATGAAAAAAAACCCACTAAAGCAAAGGTGAAGAAAATACATCACTTTTGAAATTAGTATTTTAAAACTGTATAATGTTTGTTTTTAATTGAGGACTTGTGATTTCAGGGATTTGGGGAGCTCAGTAGTAAGGATTTTCCATCTACCAACACAGATGATCTGTTGAAATTAGACTTTATAGTTTAGAGCATGGCCAGGTTAGGTGATTTTACCAGAGTCACTAGGCCAGTACTTGTCAGAAGTAGCACTTGGACCCTGGTCTTCCTGAATCTAAGGGTGATTTTTGTCTACTATATCATGCAGCTTCTACTTTTTGAGGCAGGAACTCTAAATCTGAACTATGAAAAATAAAATTATTTTAAGAGGCAGCATTTTAGTGTAAAAAAACCACTCAAATAGATGAAAGCAACAATCTGATTTGATCATGCCTCTAACACTCAACAGACCTCTTACCTTGGGCAAGTGGCTTAATCTAAGCTTCAGTCTTACATGTAAAATGGGATATTCAGTGAGTTAAGATGAAGATCAAAGGAGATAATATATATAGAACATTAAATAAACTACCATTATTGTAATGTTCTATTATATCCAATAATTTGTTGTTAAATTCATGTCCAACTCTCCGTAACTCCACTTGGAGTTTTCTTGACAAAGATAATGGAGTTGTTTGCCATTTCTTTCTCCAGTCATTTTACAGATGAGGAAACTGAGGCACATAGGGTTAAGTGAGTTGCCCTGGATCACACAGCTAGTAAGTGTCAAAAGTCTGATTTGAATTTAGATCTTCCTGACTCCAGGCCCAGCACTCTAGCTACTGTGCCACTTAGCTGCCTCATATACAATAATAAGCTGCTTTAAAATCTAGCTGCTTAAATAACAGGAGTGTTCAATTCAATTTGAATGGAACTACTTTGTGCCCAGCCTTCTCACTCTACTTTCTTCCTTGAGAATATCATCCACTGCTTAAATTTCAATGATACTCCACACCCCAATTATCCTGAAAATTTTCCTCCAACTCTGGCCTTCCTTCAAGCTTCACACTCATTTATTAAGCAGTATGATAGTATATCAACTCAACTGATTCCAAATTATTATGATTATTATTGTTCTTTTTGTTGTTGTTATTGTTATTATTGGAATGGTATTGTTTCCAATATGGAACTGAAACCTTAGAACAAAGTCTATCTCTTATTTTTATTTATATTCCCTCTAGCCCTAGGACGTTGTTTTGTACAAAATAGATAGGTACTTAATAAATATGTGTTGATTAGAGAATGAATAAATAGAGAATGAAACAATGAAAATTGGATGAATGGTATGAATTGTTAACCTCTATTGAATTTGTTGATATTTGATAAATAAATTTGAGGGAAGGACTTACCCTTCTAGGACCATGCTGTGGTGTATTAACATTGGCCATGAAGTCAGAAGGCTTGAGTTTAATTTCTAGGTTTGGTAAGTACTAGCTATGTAATCTTAGGCAATTTCCTCAGTTTCCTCAAATAACTCACCTATAAAATGGAGGTAATAACATTTACAATTCCAAGGTTGAATGATTATATAACAGTCTATAAATCACACCGTTAACCTAAAGATTTATAGAAGTATAAACTATTATTATTATTATTATTATTATTATTATTATTATTTTATCTTGGGCACTGATGTCTGCATTTGGAAACCACCTACTTGGGTTATAGATGGCCAGGCTTCCCAGAAGTTTTGGTAACCTAGTCACACACTGTGTTATTCCTTTCTACCTAAGGATAGTTTACCTAGAAAAATGGTTTATCAAGATTAACAATCAATAATATTAACTAATCACTGATTATTATTATTATATCTTATCACATTGTAAAAAATATATAGTTCAGGGAAAGATCAAAAGATATTAAAGCATCTACAAAATGTTTACTGTTTCTTGCAGTAGAATTTCTAACTATGACTTCATTATCTAATGCTTGCTATTTCTTGTGAAGAAAGTAATATGTATTTTTAAAATTATGATCTATTTGTTTATGTAACTTCAAACTTTTTTTTCCTCCTAAAACTTAATAAAAAAACTATTGAATGCACTAGTCAATTAAAAAAAAACACATGCTAAAATAGCTTTTTTATTTCATTCGATGAAGACATTTATATCATGGAATGAAGCAAACTGGGACTATTCATTTATTCTTTAACAAGTAATTACTTTGGCCCTTTATGTCTAAGGCACTGTGTGGGATGCTGTGGGGTTTCAAAAGGCAGAGAAAGCATAGGCCTTGACCTCTAGGAACTTGCAAAGTAGTTAGAGAGATACTATATAAATCCATCAAACTATTATGGAATGATTAGGAATACATCCTTGAGTACCAAAATGGATATTAAAACAAGTAATAAGGTGCTCATAGAAGAGCCAACAGTCAGTGGGATGGTCTGTGGTGTTGCTCTGGAGTAGCTGGCGAATACTTTCTAGAGAAGGTGGGACTCGAGCAAGGCACTGAAAGATAGTTAAGATTTGATATAGAGGTAGGAGAACAAAGGGAAATTCAGGTGGAAGGAGAGTGAAGTGAAATCAACATTCATCAGTCATTTCTTAAGCACCAATTATGTGTTACACACTATTCTAAGCACTGGAGAGGTAAAGAATGATAAACAAGTATCTGCTTTCAAGGAGTTCACAGTCCAGGGGAGATGCACACACAAAATTTAGCCAAGTTAAAGTGAAAATATCAGAGGGAAGGCATAAAGTTTAAAGAGGAGAAAAGTTTCTTGGAAAAGATGGGACTTTAGCTGAGACTTGAAGCAAGGCAGGGAAGTCAGGAAGGAGAGATGAGGAGGGAGAAAAATCCAGACAATAGAAAACAGCCACTGAAAATTCCAGGAGTTGGGATATGGATTTTCTTGTGTAACGAGAGAGGAGATCAGTATCCCCAGATCTACTAATATGTGGAAGGAAGTGAAATGTAAGAAAATTGGAAAGGTAGAAAGGACCAGGTATCGTTGGAATTTAAATCAAGTAGAGAAGTTTATATTTAATTCTGGAGATAATAAGGAGCCACTGTAATTTACTGAATGAGGAAGGGTAACATGGTTAGGCTTTAGAAGATCTTATTGGGAGCTGAGTGGAGGAGGAATGGAGTGAGGAGAGACTTGAGAGGAAGGGTTGCAAAGATGGAATTGGGACAATCTTCCCCTTCTCCTCATCTCATATTATCCGGATGCTTTCTGCTGTTATCTCTTCCTTTACCCTTGTCTCACTTGAAGATGTATCCTTTCTTCTTACCAAGGCTGTACAGCTACAAGTGATCCCATTCCATTTCATCTTTTCCAGAATATTGTCCCCTACATCACTCTCATGCTTTCATTTATCTTCATTCTCCTTGTCTACAGACTGCTTCCCTAGTGCATAAAACATGCCCATGTCTCTTCTATTGCAAAACAAAAACAAAAACAAAAACAGCCTCTCACTTGATCCATCCATCACCACTAACATGCCATATCACTTCTCTTTTTTGTCAAGTAACTTCTTTAAAAGGCTATCTATAATCAATGTCTCCACTTTTCCTGTCACTCTCTTTTTAACTCTATACAGTCTGGCTTCTGACTTTATCATTCAATGAAAAGTTCTCTCTCTGAAGTTGCCAATTATCTCTTAACTACCAAGTTGAATGGCCTTTTATTAAATCTTGGCTTTCTTTTATTATCCTCAGTTCTTTGTGTAATCTTTTACACTGTCAATCATTTCTTCTCATGAATACCCTCCTTCTCTCTAGTGATACTAGCATATCCTGGTTCTCCTCTTATATATCTATTCATTCATCAGTTTCCTTTGATGAATATGTGTCCAAGTCATTGCTAAATGTAGGTTTCCCACAGGGCTCTGCCCTGGGTTCACTTCCCTTCTCCCACCATACTATTTCACTTGGTGATCTTATCAGCTCACAACATTTCGATCATCATCTCTATCATGATGATACTCATATCTACTTATCCTGCCCTAGCCTCCCTCCTAATCTGTAGACTCTTGTCTCCCAACTACCAATTAGACTCACACTCAACATATCCAAAAGTGCAATCATTATCCTTCCCTCTAAATCCTTCCCCACCCCAACTACCACTTCATAACTGCCCTATTACTCTTGAGGGCACATTATCCTCCCAGTCATCCAACTTTGCAACCTAGGTGTCATCCTTGAATACTCCTTTTCACCCTCCATATTCAATATTTCATCAAATCTTTTTAATTTTACTTTTTAAAAATCTCTTGTACATTCCATGTCTCCTCTTACACTGCCACCAACATGGTGCAAGCTTTTATCACTTCATACGTGGACTATGGCAATGGTCTTCAATGAGGTTATTCCCATGACTCTTCGTCCTCAGCTCTGCCTTCTGGCTTCCCTACAAGCACCAGCTATAATTCCATTTCTTTGAGAAGCCTTTGCTTATTCTCCTTAATCTTAGTCCCTTCCCTCTATTAGTTATTTCCATTTTTTCCTGTGTATATCTTGTTTGCATATAGTTATTGTCTCTCCCATTAGACTATGAGATCTTTGAGATTAGGGAACTCTGTTTTACCTTTTGTTTTATGCCCAGAATTTAGTACACTTGCTTAGCACATAGTAGGCACTTGGTAAATGCTTTACTGACTGATTTACTTACTGAAAGATAGTAGGTGGTAATTGATTAGAGATATGAGTGAAAGAGAGTGGAGCCAAAAATAACACCAAGAGTGTGGTCTGTATAACTGGGAAGATGGTGGCATCCTCAGCAGTAATAAAGGTACTAGGGATAGAAGATTTCTGGGAGAAGGTAATTGAGTTCAGTTTTAGACATGTTGAGTTTAAGATGTCCACAAAACATTCAGTTCAAGATATCTGACTCAGAATGAGAAGACAGCATGAGCAAAGCCCTAGTGTCAGAAAATCTTTCTCTTTTATGTAACCATTCTTAAAGGTTATAACATATCCAGGGAACTTTTGTGTGGTGAAAGTAGAGTTGACAACAATTAAATCAAGCAGCTTTTCCTTCAGGTCTCGTGAACACACTGAAATTCATTTCAAGGATTCAAATAAGCATGTATACAAATTACATTAATAAGAAATAAAATTTATTTGGAGGGGGAGAGTTAAATACAGCAAAAAGTTGATACCTCTTGTATGATATGACTTTAGAGACTTTTAATGATTTTTCAAATTTTTCTTATTTTATGGTAAAATCTGTCACTATTTGTTAGCCCTGGCCAGGTATATATTGTATATCAAGGATGCAACAGAGTAGGCACCAGGATATAATGGAAAAAATACTGTAGTTGGAGTTGGGAATAAGTAAGTTCAATTCTTGACTGACATTTGGTAGTTATGTGGCCATATGGAAGTTCCTTAATTTTTCTGAGCCTCAGTTGCCTTGTCTGCAAAACCACATCAGACTACCTAGAGTACCCTCCTCATCAGATATTCCATTTGGACATCCCAGGAGTTCTTCAAACTCACTTATTTCCAAATTATGATTATATATGCATAATTTTGTCTATTCTATTAAATTATTATCTGTGGTGTGCTAGTCAAGTTTTAAACAACTGGCTTTCTGAAAAAAATATACACAGGCCACACTTTTAAGTTTAAACTGCATTTTTAATATTTTCTACATCACTTCATAAGTCTAGACCATCAAGAAAACAATCAATCAAGCCCTGATTTGTAGCATTTACTGATTAGTGATTTGTAAATGCTTAGATTTAAAAATCAACTCTAATGAGCTAGTTCTATTACACTCCTGATTATAACCTTCCTCATGACAATTGTTAGCATTTATTTAGCACTTACTATGTGCCAGGCACTGTGCTGAGTGCTCTGCAAATATTATCTCATTTGAACTTCACAACAATCCTCAGAAATAGGTACTATTATTATCCTCATCTTACAGTTGAGGAAATTGAGGCAAACAGAAGTTAACTGACTTTCTGGAGATCATATAACTAATAAGTATTTGAAACCCAATTTGAATTAAGAACCAGGCCTAACCCTCTAACCACTATACCACTTAGCTGGACAAGGGGTATATTAATGAAAAAAAGAATATTAGTCTGGCATCTCTATAAAGGCAACGTAGTGGAGTGGATAGAGAGGTGATTTTCAAATCAAGGAAATCTAGGTTCAAGTCCCATTTCTTACACATACTGGCTATGGGACCTTTGGCAACTGATTTATGTTCTCAATATTTTAGACAATATTTTAAAACTATGAGTTGAATAGAACACATTCTTAATGGTTTATAGGAGTTTCCCCACCTCAGAATACCCTACAGCAATGAAACGATAGGCCAGTGCATGCCCATATCCTGCCTGTCTTGCAGTTTGTTATAAGGATTAAATTAAATAAAATAAGTAAATATCTTTGCCAACTTTAAAGCACTGTAGGTATTCCTGATTCCCCCACTTGGTAGTGCCTTTTCCCAATTACTTCATATTTATTCTACATATATTTTGTATTTATCTGCATAAATTCAGTATCTTTCCAGTAGGATGTAAGCTCCTTGAGAGCAGGGACTGTCTGTTTATATCCCCAGTATTTAACATAGTGTCTGCCATATGGCAGGTGCTTAAAATATTTGTTCAATTGAACTGAAATGCCAACTATGACTATCGGACAATTGTAGCATAGAAAATTCTATAACAAAGAAATAATATGGTTCAACATAGTATGTTATGAATGAATGAGTGAATAAATAAATGAATGATTGGGTGAATGAAATGAATGCAAAAAAATGTGTAAGGATCATATGCAAATCACTGTGCTCATTGATAGAATACAGATAAAATATGTACTAATAAAAAAACTAAGAAAGTCCGTTCTCTAAAGGAATTCCCATTATAATGGGGGAGACAACACATATAATAACTTTTTGCTGCAAGTCAAATGGAAAAGCCTTAGGGTATACTGGAAAATCAGATGGAAATGCATGCTTTTAAATGTTATTTCCACCGATAAAATCACATTCATTTTCAATGCTGAAACATCTGACAGTGTCAAGGACTGGTGGCAAGAATTTTCCTCTATGTGTCATCATTAGCTGTGGCTATTCTGTTCTCAGAGTCCCTATGATCCGTGGTAGCCTGGATGCTAATATCTGTGGCATAGACATGACCTTAATTAGATGATTTCTGACTTTTGGAGAGTATTTACAGAACACTTCACCAACCGACCCTGGACATATCTCTTTATCACAGGCCCTTCCTCTATGTACAGATATACCTATTTCTGGGAGGAGATGGTATAAGTACCAAAATAGGTACCTGGCATGTCAGGAATTCAGACACCTTAAATGCCCTTCAAAAGTAACAGACAAGAATACATAAACATTCCGGGGTTGTATCTATAAGACCTAGTTACTGCTTTTATGCTAAATATGAGGCTCACCAGCCTCATCTGCCTCCCTGCTGTTTCTAACCTTATTCACAATTTTTTTCAACCTACAGAAATTATAGTTTCTCTCCCAAGAATACACTAGCACTGTTTCTACTGTTTGTTTCCTTTAAAATATGCTGGCTACAGCATCTCTGGGCACAAGTGTCGATGTAATCATCTGGCCCTGTAACAGCTGTACTCCAAATGTAGTGAAAGCCTCTGGAGGCCATCTTCACCTGTGCTCTCTTCTACCTCCAATCCCATCCAATACATTCTGGGTGTCACTGCTTCATCTGAGTTCAACAGCTGCACCCACAGATCTGGGACGGCCACTGAGGTTACTTCTCCCATCACTGGGGCTTAGGCAAGTGGCATATGTTATCCCATGTGGTGGAAAGCATTGTAAAAGCTAGTGAACTGATTCAATTTCTCACCAGTGGTCTCTGCAAATCTAGTTGCAAGACTTCATTGGTTCTTCCAGGATAGAAATACTAACTCTAGACTGTTTAGGCAGAGTCGTTCAGTGGTGAAAAAAATGGCCCAAATTTTATGAATGCCTTTTACTATTGAAGACCTCCATGTGCTAGTGGTATGTTACTTGCCAAAGGTGAGAGGCTTTAGTCAAGTGTTCCAGGCCCAGGGTATCTTATTAGTTACCTTAGGGGCAATTGTGAAGGCCCTTGTGAAGATGTGTCCTTAAGAGGCAGGGTGCTTAGTGAAATCATATGGATATTGGTTTCAGAGATCTGAGTGTAATCATTATTCTTCTTCTTGGTAGTTGTTTGATATTGAGCCAGTCACTGGACTTCTATGGTTGTCCTTCTTGACTGCTATTGACTTCTTCATGTATAAATTGGGGAGATTGAAGTGGATGACTTCTATGGTTCCTTCCTGATTTAACATTCTAGACATCTATAGTTCTATGTAAGTGATACCAAGTTGGTATGATCAGTTGTTGGATATGAGTGGAGCCAACTAGTAAAGATTGATGGTGTGTATTGAGGCCTGACTCAAGGGGTATGATGGAACCAATTTATCCCACCCATAGAGAGTTATATCAGTGTGAGCATTCATACCTCAAAAATTGAAGACACTACAAATCAGGTATTGGGATATTGTTTTGTTGGTTGAATAGACTTAAGAAAGTGATGGAAAATGTTATTAATGTAGATTTAACTTTTTTTAAAAAGTACACTCTACAGAAATCTTTTAAGTAGAGTCAATTTTTAAATATTTACCGGCATACGCTTACATGATACTTAGGTAAGCTTCTGAGGGAGAGCTAATCTGAGACAGCTATTCTTCTCAGTTTTGCATTATCTGTAAGTTTGATAAACATGCCTACCTGACCCTATCTAAATTATTGGATGACAGTAAAGGTGAAAAAAAGATCTCAGAAAGATAGAGCATATGGCCAAATTCAAATAAGGGCAAATCTAAGGTTTTATACATGAGTTTAAAAAATCAATTTCACAAATCAAGGATAGAGGAAGCAATTTAGATTATCATTTCTTCTGAATAATAACTGAGGGTTTTAGTGCACCATATGACTCAATAGTGTCATACCAATTCATTATTAGGTTGCATTGAAAGGCATGGTATTCCAAACTGGAGAGATGGCACTTCTGGTTTACTCTGTTGTGATGATGTCATATCTGGAGTACAGTATTCATTTCTGATTAACAAAATTTTGGAAGGACACTGATGAGCTGAAAGTGTCCAGAGAAAGGCAACCAAGATGGTGTTCATGCTATATCAGAGCTGTTTGGAGAAAAAAGTCTGGGGACATTTAGCCTGGAAGAGACTTATATATGGAAAATGATAGCTGTCTTCTGGTCAGCCACTCAACAAACATTTATTAAGCATACAGGTACTATGCTAAATGAGTTTGGAGGGGAGGGTGGCAAATGGAGAAGAGGATTCAAACAAAAGAAGGAAAAACCTGGTCTTTGTCCCTATGGAGCTAACATTCCAGTGAGGAAGACATTCAAATAATTATGTATCCACAAAATATATGGGAGGAACATGGACAGAAATCTCAGAGGGAAGGCACTAGTATTGGTTGATAGAGGGAGAGGTTGCTTGAAGGGGGCTAGGTAACTAGTTTTCTGCAAAGTGTAGGATTTTAAATTATATTTAATTTTTTCATTCAGCAAAAATCTACTTTCTCATTCTCCCACCCACCATAATAACAAAAGAAAAACATAATACATTGCAAACATGTATAGTCAATCAAAACAAATTTCCATTAAAAGGTAAGATTTTCAGTCTTTTTTTTTTATTTTCAGCAATTGGGGTTAAATGACTTGCCCAGGGTCACACAGCTAGTAAGTGTCAAGTGTTTGGTCTGAGACCTGATTTGAACTCAAGTCCTCCTGACTTCACGCCAGTGCTCTATCCACCTAGCTGCCCCTAAGATTTTGAGTCTTGAAGGAAGCTGGGGAACCTGAGTAAGTAGAGGGAGAGCATACAGGGCATACGGGACAGCCAGTGAAATGGTACAGGATCAGTATATAGAGGGAGGCAAACTAAAATTGAAATATAAGAAATGGCCAGGTTATGAAGGGCTTTAAATGGCAACTAGAGGATTTTATATTTGATCCTGGAGGTAATAGGGAGCTAATAGAAATTAATGAGTAGATGAGTGACAGTCAAATCTGTGAAGTGGAAAAATGACTTTGGCACATAATATAGAATGGATTAGAGTAGAAAGTGACCTAAGGCTAGTATTTTAAGAGCTCCCTTGTAGAAGTAGAACATTTGTTCTTCACAACTAAGAACAATGAATTAAATCTTCAAGGAGGCAGATATTGTCTTCAGGTAAGAAAAAATCCCAACAATTAAAATTATCCTCTTCAGACAAGGTCATTTTCAAATACATTATTAAGGGATTCATGTCAGGGTGACTTCTATGGTCAAATACATTATTAAGGGATTCATGTCAGGGTCCCTTTCAATGATAAAATTTATGTAATTCTGTGATTCTACTTGTTATAGAACCTAGAGAGCATAGAAGGGATGTATTTACACGTTTGTGGTTGTCTATTTGTTTTCAGTCATGTCTGATTCTTCATAACTCCATTTGAGGTTTTCATGGCAAAGACACTGGAGTGGTTTACCATTTCCTTCTCCAGGTCATTTTACAGATGAGGAAGCTGAGGCAAACAGGGTTAATAGCTAGTAAGTATCTGAGGCCAAATTTGAACTCAAGAAAATGAGTCTTCCTGATTCCAATCGCAGTGCTCTATCTACTGTGCCACATAGCTGCCTATTTTACACTATTTAGTTCATTTACACTACAGCTTTATAACCAAAAGGATAAGAATATAAGAAGAAAGAGTGTAAAAAGCTGATTTACTAAAAATGATTTTTAGATTAGGGGTCCACAACCTTAGTGGTGTGAAGTTGCTATATTCTTCATCTGAAACCTCACGTTCAAGGAGGAAGCCAGGAGGGAAAAGAGGATCCTGTCAACAAAATTCTACTATAAAGTCACAGGTCTGATGGCATACCCACAGGTAAATCTCAGGGTTCAAAGCATAGGCTTCTAGTGATACATTCACTCCCATTTAGAAATGCTTGCTGCACATGGAAGTGTAAGTTATATCAGCGATCTTAGTTAGATCTCTTCCATACAGTACACCACACTTGAATGTTTCAAATTTCAGGTGTGGTGCTGATATAGACAGAGACCTGTATGGCAACCTCTGCAAAGATATTCCTCTTGAAAATCTTCTATTAAGTTCCATTGCTCTTTCATATTATAAATGATAGATTCATGTTTCCCAGATTCCCCTTCAGAATTATGATTTTTATAATACCTATGTTTTGATAGTACACTAGAACTTCCCCTCTCTGGACCATCTCAACTTCCCCTTCTATTGGAGACTACCATGGATTCTCTCCCAGCCAGTCACCATGGAAATGAAGAACTATTTTCATTACTGGATGATATGAGAGTGAAAAAAAGATCTTGAGGGAGAAAACTCATATTAGAGAACCAGTGTGCCTGAAAATTAGAAGAGTAGCTGGAGAAAGTTATGAAAAACTTGTAAAAGACAAGGGCATGTGGGTTGGAGTGTAATCTAGGCAAAGATATCTCTTGCTGAAGATAAAACAAAGCAAAACAAACAAACAGAAATACTGCATTAGTGATAAGTAATTACTCCAGAAAAGTGGAAACAAGATGTAATTAAGCCAGAACAATTCAGAGATACACATACCATTGATGTGTTTCATGGCTGATTGCACCTGAGGAGTATAGAAAGTCATGTTTTGAATAGCAGTGAGTACCTAAACATTTTAAACTATGGGATACTGCTCATATTTAATTTTTTTTTTTCTGGCAATGATACACTGAAGATCTCTGACTTCAGATCTGACATCAGAAATCTATCAGCTCTTTAGGAGACCATGCATGGTAGGTTTCCTAGCAGTTTCTCCTTCCTCATTCTAACTGCTCACTGAGAATACAGACCAGATGGACTAATCCTTAAATGCTGAGTTTTAAAATACCACCCCCCTCCCTTTGCATTTTGAAAGATTTTCACTTTTGAAATAGTTTTTTTTTTTTTTTAACACTGCTTACAGTCTTTGGCGATGTCAGGGAAAGCAAGTGAGTGGGGATAGTTCAGTAGGGAAACAAAAAAAAAGGTCTCAGAAAGAAATATTCTGCAAAAACAACCTAGAGAATGACTGCTCACTTTAAGTCATAATTAGTGGAAATTTTGCTCTAGTATACAAAGAAAAGCAGGTTTGGTTGTATTTTACTGAATTTTATGAAATGAAAAAAAAAGATCTACTTCCCCTACCATCCTGGTGTTGAGGTGAACCAATTAAGTGAGGTAAGCGGAGGATAGGGCCAAAATGATATTCATTGTTTTCTATTTCAAAGTGCAAGATTGACAATATGTGTTGTTTTCTTAAACTGTCTGTAGATGGTAATTGGCATAAACCATCCACTGAGTTCAAGGCTCTAACATATGCAGCAAACAGAGCTGATTCAGTCTTTCCATTTGTCTGAGATCATAGCAAGAGAGAAAAATGGCTAGAGGTCATCTGCACCCTGTACATTTGAGTTGAAACTAAAGGATAGATATAAATGAGGTTTATATTCATTTAACAAATACAACAAAATCTGATTAATTCCACATGAGTGTCAAATGCCAAAAACATAGCAACTGTCAGATGACCACGATCATCTGCCTTTTGAGGCAAAGAGTCATTTTTACATGAGTTAAGGATGAGGAAAGACATTCATTAAGAGTCTTTTTTTCGTATAAACCGACAACATAAGGTCAGGGACATGAAATGACTCATTTGTACTCAGTCCTAGCATACCTTGGTGCAGTTACAATTTTTATGTTGAAAGTCTGCATAAGTCATGAAGCTAGGAGTTCATTTTGTACCACTCTGAGAGCCAATAGTCTTCCCAATGTTTACCAATTTTTCCTTTAGAGTTACATTAATATGGAACCATACAACTTCTTCCACAGAATCATAGATTAAGCTGGGAAAAAAAATGCCTAGATATTATTTAGTCCAACTGACTCATTTTGAGACTCAACATCTGGGCTATCCAACTAAAAGTGATGATGGAGGATGTTGAATGAGGAACAGCAAAGGACTATCATTAATTAGCAAGGGACAGGGAAAGGATTGGAAGAGAGGTTCCCTTACTTTATGCCATATCATTCTAATTCCATTAGGATCATGATAGTAACAGTAACTAGAGAAAGATAGAGACTATATAAACATAGGATGTTCATGATTCAAGTAGACACCAGTTTTGCTTAAGAACATATACAGAGGAAAGTCTCCAGAACCTTGATGACACAACAGCCAGGAAAGATTCTTTCTTGGCAGCTGTTGCTTTGAAAATTGTTTGATGCCTCTCGCTGCTTGTCATGCAGAGGTACCTTCCACCTTTCAGCTCAGGCCAGCTCTGTCTAGCTCTTCTGAAATTAAAGTTTGTAAGAACTGTCTTGGATTAGGTACCTTCATTCTTAGAACCAGGCAATATATACCTGGTTCTAACAGCACTATGAATTGGTTTGATGGAATAGGAAGCCAGAAATTACATCTGAATTACTTGGGGGCTAAGAGGTCAGGTGGCAACTTTGTGTATTTCTTCCCTTCAGGGGCTGGGCAGGATCCCTGGCTCAGTATCAGTGAGATGGCACACAAGATAGACAGCTGGCCTTGGAGTCAAGAAGATCTGAGTTCAAATGCTTCCCCAGACACTTACTGTGACTGTGAGCAAGTCATTATTACCTCAATTTGTCTCAGTTTCCTTATTTGTAAAATGGGGATAATAGTAGTACCTACCACACAGTTTTGTTATGAGGAATAAATGAGGTAATATATGTATACCACTTTTGTAAGACTGAAAGAGGTAGATAAATACTAGCTATTACTGTTGCAATCAGCCTAGATAATTCTCTGAGACTCTAAATTACAAAAAACATACCAATCTTCATTAATAGAGGGAGTGTCCTTATCTGGAAGTTCTCTACACCAACTAAATCAGAGGTCCAGTTAAAACAATACATCCTTCATCCCTAAGGAGTAAAATATAAGCTTTGATGCAACTTGCAGAAGAGTCAACTGCCCCAGTTTTTGAGCATTATATGCCCTTCTGTAACTAAGCAGAAACCAAAAATTATTTTATCGTAGGTGATATGGGGTTGGGTAAAGAGAGCCCCTACTATCATTTAATTCAAACAGAATGGCCTTGTCTTTAGCTGTTACATTTCAGTGTTTTCAGGAATCCAAAGTTTACTTTTGGGAAGGTTAGTAAAAGAAATTCCAAGGATATCACTTGTCAGTTGAAAGAATAGTCCAACTAGACTTAGATGACTCCATAAAGCCATAAATTTATGATGACCATTTGGAGATTTATATAGGCCTTGTATGCATTGTCAGGTCATCTATCTTTTCTTATCTCTATACAGAAAAGATTACTCTCTCTACCTTCATCTGTACTCCTCAGAAAACTTATGCTTCAAAATAGAGAGCAAAAAAAGTCTCAGGCATTTTCCTACTGTTTGGCTCACGGCAAAATTTAATGAAAGAAATACTGACTCTCTTTCAAGGTATATAATTCTATCAAAATAATAGCCCAGGCATGAACAAATTATAACAAAGGCAGAGAATTAAAACTTGTAAGGCTATACTAAAATTGTAAATATCATCTTTAATGCTAGTTGAGTGTGACATGGTTTGTGGGTGATGGGACAGGTCTTTACAGAAGATCTCTGGACTAATATTCCAATTAAACAATAGTTGTCTTTCAAATAATGGAAGGGTAAGAAAGTTCACTTACGAGAGTCAGCTAAGGTAGAGAAAAGTAAATGGGTGTCATAGAGGTCCAAGCAAACAAGGAATCAATAAGGCCAATAAAGGCAGGGAAGGAATACCATGGGACTAGACAGGCAGACAGGATCAACATTTGGAAGCTCATCATAGAGTCATTAAGAGCAGCAGAGCTAAACTCTTTCATCCAAGAATAGAGGCTTTTTGGTCTCTGCCCTGTTCTGCATTGCCTGCTGGGTGTGGGCAGCCCTAAAGATATTAATTGTAGCCAGAAGGAGGTCAGAGGCCTACACACATATGAATCTTACTGTTTATTGAGGTACAGAAAGAAATAATAGGATTACTTCACAGTAATGTCCCCAGGAGGGAAGAAAAATGATAAGCTTAATGAATTATCCTTTATTTATACTTCAAATAATCCCGTGAATTTTTTTTTCATACAGAAGCTGTGACTGAATTACAGAGCCTTTTGACCATTAGTAAATGAAATATTGTTTGCATTTCAAAATATATTTGTCATTCATCAAACTTATATTTTACACTAAGGAGCCAACATCATTCTACACTTCGCTATCAGAAATGCTTCCGACAAAGCTAATTTAAACAGCAACGATGAAAGTGATCACTAGATTTTAAAATCAATGCATGGATTTTCTAATGACTATTCTCTGCTTTGGACAATAGCCAACATTTTATTTTTAGTCCTGAAATAAAGGATAACTAAACTGTAAAAAACATTGTTTAAAGTTTATTAAAATCGTGATTCAAAAGTGATTCAGAAAACATCACCCTCGGTATGATCTCAGTCTGGATGTGATTCAGAAGGCATCACATGTGGGCACGGAAATTCAGTACATATATCAAGAGGTATAATTTGGTTGTCAAGTATATGTAATCAAAAAAGTTTATATAATTGGAGCTTAGCTGGATAGGGTATCCCTGGGTAGCAGTTTCCACATCTGTAAAATGGGGATAATGAGAACACCTATTTCCCAGGGTTTTTATGAGGTTCAAATGAGATAATACTTGTGAAACACTTAGTCCAGTGCCTGGAATATAATAGGTACATTATAAATGTTGTTATACTAATAATTATTGGTTTTTTAAATTAATAATCTGTGAAAATGAGACTGGGTCTATATGGATTAATTGAAATGGACATAGGTTGCCAACAGCTGGATGGTAGAACTATTTGCCTGAATGGTACTGTGTTCAAGGTCTATATGCCTACCATAACCATCAGGACTGTTGTCTCCAAGATTTGAGGCAATTTTAGATTTTCATAATTTGCAGTGATTTACCTCTTATGTATTAATCACCCACCACATAAAAAAAGTAAAAGTGTTGAAGGCTATGATCACCTAAGCCCTTATATAATTCATTTTTGGGGTGATCCCTTTGGGTAGATTAACAAGGATGAATTGAACTTTGTAATCAACTAATAAGACATTTATAGCATATATATTCATGTGAACAATCCTGATGTTTTATTTGCTTATATTAAAGTGTGTCTGGATGCATTTTTTTTCCCTAAGAGGGAAACAATCTGATGATGATGATGATGATGATGATGATGATGGATGTGATCCACAAACAATAGACCTAGAAGGGGTTCATATCATCCTTATGTTTTCATGTAGATGTTGCCTACTGTAAAAAGTCATCTGTGAAAGCCTGCTTGTACTCTTCTCATGTTTTCATAAAAATGTGCTCTAATGCATGATACAGCAATCTCATAGAGATAACCAATTGCCTTTTTGGGTGTTCTTTTACATTCTCTATTAATCTTCCTCTCTTTAAGGTATATCCTTAACACCTTTAGTACCCCTAGTAAGTATATCTTTAAAGTGTTATCATCTTCAGCTTGAATTTTTTCCGTGTGCCTTTGGTCCTGACTATCTTAATATTCCTTCACATAGTACATCCTGTACTGGTGTACTCCAAATTCCACTATAATTACTAAAGAAAATACATCACCATGGCAATACCAACCAAACTATTCTATTTCGTCTCTATTATATTCCTTCTTCCTGTTTTATTGAGTAAGATCAAAAGAAACAACATGTATAAAGTGTTTTGTAAATCCTAAGTGTTATGTAAATATTAGATGTTATTTCATTTTTGTCACTTTTATATACAATGGTTCTCAAATAAAATTAGTCCTGGTCAAGCTTCTTACTTAACATTAGATTTATATTTAACATTATGTTGATACAAAACTTATATAAAAATAATGTAATATCTCATTATTTTTATCTTTTAATGGGATTTAGATGGAAGCAGTATCAGGGGAAACCACTATCCTCCTTTTTTTAAAAAATTTAGTGCTCCGCCTACTATTACATGGATGAATAAAATAATTGCCTTTTTCATTTGAATAAAGATTTTGAATATAGGTGGCTCTGTAGATAGAGCGTCTGGCCTGGAGCTGAGAAAACCTGAGTTCAAATACAACATCAGACACTTACTATCCATGTGACCCTGGGCAAATCACTTGACCCTGGTTGCCTCAGTTTCCTCACCTGTAAAATGAGCTGCTGAAGGAAATGGCATACCATTCCAGTATTTTACCAGGAAACCCCAAATGGGGGTCATAAGAGTTAGACATGACTGAAATGACTGAACAAAAACAAAGGTATTTGAATATAATATTATCCTCTATAAGATTACTGAAAACATCCTCAATACAATCCCATTAGCAGACAGGACAATAGAGATGATCTGTACCTCATCCTGTTTCCACATAATTTTAATCTCCCTTACTAACTCTCTATATTTTGACAGATTTTTGTTCCATTTGCATTAAGGATCATGAATATTTGGTATGATGACCAAAGACTTTAGAAAGAACATTTTTTTCTCCAATTTTTGTGGATTAGTGTTAGGTCTGGGTGGTTGTGAGCAACAAATTGGTCTATGATAATATTTTTGTACTAGTACAGTTTACTGAATAAATTATCTAGGATAATTTGTTTTCTGAAGATTTGCCATCCATCAGCCCCTGAAGACTAAATGATCTTCTGATATATAATTTTAGTCATGTCTTCCTGGTTATTTAGTAGACACTAAATTTTTACAACATGGAATTGTATGTTTCATGTTATCTTTTCCCTAAACCCTTCCCTTTCCTTGCTTCTTTATTACTATTGAGGGTATCACAATCAGCTCAGTCACTCACACCCACAAACTTAGTGTCATCCTTTGCGCCTTATTCATAAGTCATATCCAATCTGTTGCCTAGTCTTCACATTTCAAACTTCATAACATCTCATCTATATGTCCCTTGATCTCCATTTATAGAGCCATTACTTGAGTGAAAGTCCTCATCTCTTCATACCTAGACAATGACAATAGGCTTCTTGTTGGTCTCCCTGTTTCAAGTCCATCCCCATCCTAGTACAACCTTCACTCAGCTGTCAAAATAATATTCCCATGGGGCATATCATTCCCTTACTCAGAAATCTCCAGTGGCTCCCTATGACCACAATGACCAAACATAAAATCCTTTTTAGAATTTGAAATCCTTGACAATCTGGTAGCTTTCCTACCTTTCCACTCTTCTTATACCTTTTTATTCTCTACGCATTCTGAGATCCAGTGACACTGGCCTTGCAATTTCTCCCACACAACACTTTGTCTCCTTGACTTGATGCATTTTCATTACTTGTCCTTCATGCCTAGAATTCTCTCCTTTGGGTGTGCCTTCTGTATTCCCTGGCTTCCTTCAAGACTCAGCCAATATGCTGTTTCTGCAAGATACCTTTCCTGGTCCTCTCACTTGTTAGTGCCTTTTCTCTGAGATTACCTACATGTAGGGAATATGAAGTGTTTAAGGAGGACTGGCACATATGGTACAAGGGCTTGCTGAGCCTTTTCAGGGCTATTCACCTTTGGTGTCCACCTGTCACCCAATTTTCACCTGTGGGTACAAGAAATTGTAGCATATACAGTGGCCATACCCTGGTAAAACTGTCTCAGCAGACAGACTAAACTGTGGTCAGGGTCACCAATAAACCTTAAACATGTTGGTGAGTTAGGGTGATGCCTACCCCCGAGCATGTGAAGACTTCCCCCATCAGAATAAGAAGATAAGAACAATTTCTTCCAATGGTCATTAAGTGGCTGAAGCAAATACTGTGGAGCCCTTAGAGCTTGATCTGATATTGAAGACATCAAGGTCATCCACTGCATCCTGGACCAACATCAGTCATCTTGATTTTTATCTTTCCGTTGGACTTCAATGACTCTGAAAGAGATAGTGAGATTGATGACTACTTGCAATTCTGCCTCCCTCAAATCCAACTCATGTGCAAGTCAAGACATTCCACTAGTGAAATCATTGATCTTCTTTGAAAATGAAGAATGAACTTCTAGAACAACCCCCAATTTATCTCAAATATACCTAGCATGTACATAGTTGCATGCATGTTATCTTCTCCATTGTAATATGAGCTCTTTGAAAACAGGAATAGTTTGTACCTTTTTTTTTATTCTCATTGTTTGACAGTTCCTGGCACATAATACGTATTCAATAAATGCTTCTTGACTTGAATAATTTTTTCTTTTTTAATTTTATTAATTTATTATGGTTTATCAATGATCACTTCCATATGCTTTTAGGTTGAAAATTTTTCTCCCCCTTCCTCTGCCCCACCATCCCCAAGATGGTGCAAAATCTGATATAGGCTTTACATTTATATTACTATTAAACATATTTTCACATTAGTGAAGTTGTAAGTAAAAATTAAGAACAATAGGAGGAACCATCAGAAAGATGAAACAAAACTCAACAGAAGGTAAAAATAAGTAATGGCAATTCGCCTTCCATAGTTCATTCTTTGGATGTGGAAAACATTTTCCATCCCAAGGCCTCTGGAGATGTCTTAGATCCTTGTAATGATGAGAAGGGTTCAGTTTAACAACATTAGTCATCGCATAAGGTGGCTGTTATTGTGTACAAAGTCCTCTTTGTTCTGCTCACTTCACTCAGCATCAGACCATATAAGTCTTTCCAGGTTTTTCTGAAGTCAGCCTCTTCATTATTTCTTATAGCACAATAGTATTCCATTACATTCATACACCACAACTTGCTCAGCCACTCCCCAAATGGTGGGCATCCTCTCAATTTCCAATTCTTTGCCACCAAAAAACAAGAGCTGCTGAGAATATTTTTGTACATGTGGGTCCTTTTCCCATTTGTTTGATCTCTTTGGGATATAGCCCTAGAAGTGCTATTGCTGGATCAAAGGGTATGCACATTTTTGTAGCCCTTTGGGCATCGTTCCAAATTGTTCTGCAAAGTGGTTGGATCATTTCACAACTCCACCAACAATGTATTAGTGTTCCAATTTTCCCACATCCTCTCAAACATGTATCATTTTCCTGTTTTGTCATGTTGGCCAATCTTATAGGCATGATGTGGTACCTCAGAGTTGTTTTGATTTGCATTTCCCTAATCAATAATGATTTAGAGTATTTTTTCATATGATTATAGATGGCTTTAATTTATTAATCTGAGAACTGTCTGTTCATATCCTTTGACCATTTATCAATTGGGGAATGGCTTGCGTTCTTATAAATTTGTCCTAATTCTCTATATATTTCAGAAATGAGGTCTTTATCAGAGAAACTGGTTGTAAAAATTCTTTCCCAATTTTCTACCTTCCTGCTAATCTTAGTTGTATTGGCTTTGTTTGTGCAAAAACTTTTCAATTAATGTAATCAAAATTATCCATTTTGCTTTTCATAATGTTCTCTATCTCCTGTTTGGTCATGAATTCTTCTGTTCTCCAAAGATCTGATAGGTAAACTATTGCTTGTTCTCCCAGTTTACTTATGGTATCAGCCTTTTATCTAAGTCATGAACCCATTTTGACTTTATTTTGGTATATGGTGTGAGATTTGGTCTATGCCTAGTTTCTGACATACTCTCTTCCAGTTTTCCCCGAAGTTTTTTTCAAAGGGTGGGTTCTTATCCCAAAAGCTGGGTCTTTGAGTTTATCAAATAATAGATTAATATAGTCTTTGACTACTATGTCTTGCATATTTAACCTATTTCACTGATCCACCTCCCTATTTCTTAGCCAGTACAAGCAGTTTTGATGATTACTGCTTTATAATACAATTTAAGATCTGGAATTGCTAGGCCACCTTCCCCTGCATTTCTTTTCACTAGTTCCTTTGATATTCTGGACCTTTTGTTTTTCCAAATCAATTTTGTTATTATTTTTTCTGACTCTATAAAATAATTTTTTGGTAGTTTGATTGGTATGGCACTGAATAAGCTAAGCCTACCCATGAGCAACTGATGTTTTTCCAATTATTTAGATCTCATTTTATTTGTGTGGAAAGTGTTTTGTAATTGTGTTCATAGAGTTCCTGGGTTTGTTTCTGGATGTAGACTCCTAAATATTTTATAATGTCTACAGTAAGTTTAAATGGGATTTCTCTTTCTATCTCTTGCTGTTGGGCTTTGTTGGTAATATATAGAAATCCTGATGATTTATAGAGGTTTATTTTATAGCCTGTAATTTTGCTAAAGTCATTTATTATTTCAGATAATTTTACTTGATTCTCTAGGATTTTCTAAGTATATCATCATGTCATCTGCAAAGAGTGATAGCTCTGTTTCTTCTTTGCCTATTCTAATGGCTTCAATTTCTTTTTCTTCTCTTATTGCTAAAGCAAAGGTTTCCAGTACAATATTGAATGACAGTGGTGATAATGGACATCCTTGTTTCACCCCTGATCTTATTGGAAATGCTTCTAGCCTGTCCCCATTACATATAATGCTTGCTGAAGGTTTTAGATATATGCTATTTATTATTTTAAGGAAGACTCCATTTATACCTATGCTTTCTAGTGTTTTTAATAGGAATGGTGTTGTATTTTATCAAAAGCTTTTTCTGCATCTATTGAGATGATCATGTGGTTTCTGTTGGTTTTGTGTTGATATATGCTCAATGATGCTGATAGTTTTCCTAATATTGAACCACTCCTGCATTCCTGGTATAAATCCTACTTGGTCATAGTGTATTATTCTTGTGATAAGTGTCTGTAATATATTTGCTAATATTTTGTTTAAAATTTTTGCATCTATATTCATTAGAGAAATTGGTCTATAATTTTCTTTCTCTATTTTGACTCTTCCTGGTTTAGGTATCAACACCATATTTGTATCATAAAAAGAATTTGGTAAGACTTCTTCACCTATTTTCCCAAATAGTCTATATAGTATTGGAATTAATTGTTCTTTAAATGTTTGATAGAATTCATGTAAATCCATCTGGCCCTGGAGATTTTTTCCTAGGGAGTTCATCAATGGCTTGTTCAATTTCTTTTTCTGAGATGGGGTTATTTAAGTATTTTACTTCCTCTTCGTTAATCTGGGCAATTTATATTTTTGTAAATATGTATCCATTTCACTAAGATTGTCAAATTTGTTGGCATATAGTTGGGCAAAATAATTCCTAATTATTGTTTTAATTTCCTCTTCCTTGGTGGTAGCTTCACCCTTTTCATTCTTGATACTAGTAATTTGGTTTTCTTCTTTCTTTTTTTAATTAAATTAACCAAAGGTTTATCTATTTTATTGGTTTTTTCATAAAACCAGCTCTTAGTTTTATTTATTAGTTCAATAGTTTTCTTAATTTCAATTTTATTAATTTTTCCTTTGGTTTTCAATATTTCTAATTTAGTGTTTAGTTGAGGATTTTTAAGTTGTTCTTTTTCTAGTTTTTTTAGTTGTATGCCCAATTCATTAATCTCCTCTTTTTCTATTTTATTTATGTAAGCATTTAGAGATATAAAACTTCCCCTAAGAACTGCTTTTGCTGCATCCCATAAGTTTTGGTATGTTGTCTCATTATTGTCATTCTCTTGAATGAAATTATTGATTGTTTCTATGATTTGTTGTTTGACCCAATCATTTTTTAGGATTAGATTATTTAGTTTCCAATTATTTTTTAGTCTATCTTTCCATGGCCCTTTATTACATATAATTTTTATTGCATCATGATCTGAAAAGGATGCATTTAATATTTCTGCCTTTCTGCATTGGATTGTGAGGTTTTTATGCCCTAGTACATGGTCAATTTTTTGTATGTGCCATGTACTGCTGAGAAAAAAGTATATTCCTTTCTATCCCCATTCAGTTTTCTCCAGAGGTCTATCATACCTAACTTTTCTAATGTTCTATTCACCTCCTTAACTTCTTTCTTGTTTATTTTGTGGTTAGATTTATCTAGTGCAGAGAGGGGGAGGTTCAGGTCCCCACTAGTATAGTTTTGCTGTCTATTTCTTCCTGTAACTCCCTGAACTTCTCCTGTAAGAATTTGGATGCTATACCATTTGGTGCATATATGTTTAGTAATGATATTACTTCATTGTCTATGGTGCCTTTTAGCAGGATGTAGTTTCCTTCCTTATCTCTTTTGATTAGATCTATTTTTGCTTTTGCTTTGTCTGAGATCAGGATTGCTACCCCTGCTTTTTTACTTCAGCTGACACATAATATATTCTGCTCCAGCCTTTTACCTTTACCCTGTATGTGTCACTCTTTTTCAAATGTGTTTCCTGTAAACAACATATTGTAGGATTATGGTTTTTAATCCATTCTGCAATCCTTTTTTTTTATGGGAGAGTTCATCCCATCCACATTCACAGTTATGATTACTATCTGTGTCTTTTTTCCATCCTTTTTCCCCCATTTATGCTTTTCTTTCTCCTTTTTCCTTTCCCCCTTCACTAGTGTTTTGCTTTTGACCACTGCCTCCTTCAGTCCCTCCCCTTTTATTATCCCTTTCCCTTTTCTTCCCCTTTACTCTTACTGCTTCTTCCTCCCTTCTTCCCCCCTTCTTTTCTTTCCCCCTCCTTTTCTTTCCCCTTTTCCCTCCTACTGCCTATAGGGCAAGTTAGATTTCTATACCTAACTGATTATGTTATGCCTTCTTGAGCCAAATCTGATGAGAGTAAGGTTCAAACAATGCTCCCCCCCCCTTCTTTCCCTCTGCTGTAATAGGATTTTGTGTCTTTTCCTGTAATGTAATTTACCCTTGTCTGCCTCCTCCTTTCTCAGTACATTTTCTAAGATCAGATTGATCCACTTATTTGGATCCATTTAACCCACTTGATCATATTTTTTTTATCTTTACATCAAATTCAACTAATATCCACCTCTTTATGTATACTCCTTTAACATGGTGTAATAACAATACAGTTCTCAAGGGTTGCAAGTGTCATATTCCCTTGTAGGGGTTTAAACAGCCCCCCCCCTTATTAACAACATATTGTATCTTTCTGTCCCATTTACCTTTTTATGTCCTTCTTGAGTCTTGTACTTGAAGATCAAATTTTTTTGTTGAGCTCTGGTCTTTTTATCAGGAAAGTTTGGAAGTCTCCTATTTCATTGAATATCCATCTCCTCCTTGAAAAATGATGCTCATTTTTGCTGGGTAATTGATCCTTGGCTGCATTCCAAGCTCCTTTGCCTTACAGAATATCATGTTCCATGCCCTGTGGTCTTTTAATGTAGAAGCTGCAAGGTCCTGTGTAATCCTGACTGTGGTTCCATGATATTTAAATTGTTTCTTTCTGGCTGCTTGCAGCACCTTCTCTTTCATCTGGTAATTTTGGAATTTTGCTGTTATATTCCTTGTTCTTGTCAATTTGGGATCTCTTTCTGGTGGTGATCGGTAAATTCTTTCTATGGTTATTTTCCCTTCTGGTTCTAGGACTTCAGGGCAGTTTTCCTTTATGATTTCCTGAAAGATACTGTCCAGGCTCTTTTTTTCATCATGATTTTCAGGTAGTCCAATAATTTTTAAATTGTCTCTCCTGAATCGATTTTCCAGGTCGGTTGTTTTACTGATGAGGTATTTTACATTTTCATCTATTTTTTCATTTTTTTGTTTCTGTTTGACTGATTCTTGCTCTCACAGAGACATTAGTTTCCATTTGTACAATTCTAGTTTTTAACAGATTGTTTTCTTCTATTAGTTTTTGGACTTCCTTCTTCAATTGGCCAATTGTGATTTTTAGGGACTTATTTTCTTCAGTGTATTTTTTTTCCCCAATTGGCCAATTGTATTTTTGAAGGGCTTCTACCTCCCTCATTTGACTATTAAAATCCTTCTTGAGCTCTTCTAAGGAGGCTTTTTGGGCTTCAGACTGATTCATATTCCCTTTTGTTGTTGCAGATGTGGGTTTTGAGGACAATGTTGTCCTCTGCAGAATTTCTGTCTTGATCGTCACTCTTCTCATATGAATCTATGGTATGTTTCTTTTTATTCGTGGTTTTCTTTATTCCCTGGCCTTTAAAGAGATTGAGCTCTCCTGCTGGGGAACAGAGGGCACTGACCCATGCTTCTTGTGTTGAGAGCCTAGGTATTGGTCAGTGGTTTTGCATGCTGGGGCCTCTTATGTTGGCAATTGAAGGCTATAGAGTTCTGGCAGATTACCTTGTGTTGGAGATTCCTTTGCAGTAGAGTGCTGAGGCACCTGGTAGTTTTCTGAGCTGGTTTCCACCTGTTCCCCCCACTCTCACTGAGGCACTCAGAGGTCCAGGTGTTGGTGTTTGCCTGTTCTACCACCTGGGCTTCAGGATTTCTTCACAATTGGAGGCTTCAGGGCTCCAACAGCTCACCTGGTGTTGGGACGGAACCAGCAAGGCCGGGCCTTTAGGAAGCTTTTAGGTTGCTTTCTTCACCTCCTTTCAGATGAATGCCAGAGGGTACTTATCTGCCTGTGGCCCCTTGTAGTTCTGCCTCCATTATTTTTGCTGAGGCACTGGGAGACTCATTTGCTTGGCTGCAGCACAACTGCTCCCCATCTTTCTTCTAGTTCAGTTGTTCCAGGGTTTTTTCCTGGGGTGATATTTTCTGGGTTTTCAGAGGTTGATAGAGGAGAGTGAGAGTGACTACCTTTTCATTCCGCTATCTTGGCTCCTTGACTTGAATAATTTTTATTGTTCACTAAGCTGAGTCTCCTGAAATATAACTAACACTTCCATAATTTCTAGTAGCACTGATATGATCCTGGATTGCCATAAAAAAACCCATTTGTTTTCACAAACAAATCCACATTTGTTCAATGGTTCTTTGTCAACATCTTATTGGATGAGTTCTTGGGGATGTAACCCTTGGATGTAAATTCTGGATTTTAGCCATTTCAAAGGTTTCCTCCAAAGTGAAAGTGTTTTTTTTTAAGTTATATCCTACTGATTTAGTGGCATGCATCTAGTATATTTCTTTATAATTCCTTGGTGAAATGATGATTTATTGTTCTTAAAGTATTTTCAAAAAATTCTGCCTATTTTCATGTGCTTTTAGAATTTCTATTAATTCTAATCATGTTTTTACAAGTTTTTAATCTTGCTATAGTTGCATTAGGGTGATGGGGCTCTGTGTTTTGTCAATATTAAACAACTTTTAGGAGGATCCTTTGCAAATCTGTTATAGCCAACTTTACAATTATGATAGTGAACATTAAGACTGACATTTAACAGGTGTTGATTGCTTAAAACATATTTTTTCCTCACTCACATTTATTTCAATGTGACAATATGACTTTAGAAATATTTAATTATAATTTTCCCTTTTGTGTCATTATGCACAATGTGTCTTGAACAGAGGAGATCAAGGTTTTTATAGGTTCATCTTCATCCATTGGTTCAATGTCACCTTCATTTTCTATTTACCATTATTAAATGCAAATAACATCTTGATATCAGTGGAAAAAAGATGCTAAGATGAAGGCCCCTTTAATGTATTTTATGGTGCAACTGAATAGCATGACATCATCTGTACATATCAAATTATTCATAACTTTTTTCTGTTTTTTAATTTGTAAGCCAAACAGTTCCATTTGTGATGTGATAATGGCTATAAGATTATGCAGAACCATACTAGGCTTAAACCCTCACCCTAAAAAATACCTTATTCCATATCAATTGTTCTTGACATTACTATGTTGTTAACATGTTTTAAATAGAGAATGGTATTTCATGTCAACAGACAACAGATCATATAACATTCAAGTTATTTCTGGTCTGGTTTTATTTTTTTTTATTTGCAGTACGTGTGTGAGCTATGAGCATATAGTATTGGGGCATGATGAAAGATTTCATATTTTCAGTCCACTCAAAAATTTACTTGTTTTACAGCTTTGTGCCATCTACTCTGAGGCATTTCTAGTAGGTAGCATATTAGTATTTTTGATTTGTTCCAAATTATTTTGGCTTCTTAGTACTAAAACATGAAGAAGCTTGACTCAATCTGTTGTCCTCTGTGTCAATCTGATCATGATTACAATTTAGATCAAAGCCAACTTGGAACTTCATACCACCCCACCTATTCCTTAAATTCATTTAAGTAGTTTCATCACATTGAAAAGTTTGATTACCTATTCAGTCATATCACTAGAGTTCAAATGACTGGCACCTTTGTGCATACTTAGACACTTACAACAATTGTAAAGAAATGTCAAGCACACCAATTCCATTATATCCTCACCATAACTAGAATTTCCTTATTCTGTCATTGCTTCTCTCACCCCAAATCATGGGGTGATGGGTTGGATTGGGCTTTTTCACATCTTTGTCATCATTAATGTCATCATGTTCTAGAAAAGGTATTCTTTTGTTCAATGACATTCAGGGAAAAGAAAAATAATATCAGGCTATAAATTCATTTCTTTTAGACTCACAGAAAGTAACTTTAAGACCACAGCAGTTTCACACAGGGCAACAGAGATGACATATAACACAGCCTTTGGGCACATGGTTTCAATTTATCTCACTAGATTTCTATATTTTGAAAGCTTTTAATTTCATATTATTTGGTGACAATGAGTATCTGTTATATATTCAAGATGGTCTTAAATTTTTATGGATCAATGTTATGTCTGAGCAGTCATGGCCAATAAATGTTTCTGTCAGTAATTTGCTCTGGTTCCAGTGTATTTTTTGAATTCTCGAGGATTCTTCAGAGATTGTATTTAAAATATGACGACGTGTGACCCATGAGGGAGCAAATGATACAAAGTGCTAGGCTTACATTTCTAACCCCCTGGTTGTTTCTTTCAAGATATCTAGTAGATGCTATTTTTCATGTGCCATGAAATGTTGCAAAGTTTACACCACTTCAATAAATAATTTCTATCAACTAATAAACACGGGAAATTTAAAGATTATCTTTCTGTAATTTCTAGGGGCAATGACATGATCCTGAATTACTATCATAAAGTATTCCATTTCTATTAAAAATCTATATGACATATGACTGTATGACAGAAAAAAACAATTTCCCCATTTATACTCTTCTTTACCAGTATAATGTTAATTGTACTCATGTATACATTATCCATGGAGCACATTTTGATGATCATTCTTGGATCATGAACAGTCTCATAGGCTTTTTTTGGAGATAAAGTGATTATAACTACATTCAATAAATCAAGTGAAGAAAATTTCTTATCAGCCTTTATTATTATTTTGTGACATGAAGGATAATTTTTCCAGAAGTATTTCTGTACAGTTCTAAACTGTTTAACATTTGATTTGATGATATCTAACCATATTATTCCTCCTTTTTGATTATGCAGTATTACTATGGGGCAATGTGTCCTATCATTCATTTACATTTGAGAGGTCATTGTTTGGACACTTTCCTAGATCCATTCTCATTCATTTAACCATGCCAAAATTATATGGCAAGAGTAATATTGTATATACATATGTCACTGTTCTAATTGTGTGTGTGTCCCATTAAACTTTGGCTTCAGGATGCCATTCAATCTTTTAACAATTTTCTCCTTGGTTGTAATAATTTTGATGAGGTTTCTTTTTTTTTTTTTTCCTGGAGGAGACATAGTAATTTAAAAATATCATCTTCATCCATTGGTTCAATTGTACCTCTGGACTTCAGTTTGAAGCCATCAGTTTCTGTTCTTCCCTGGAACACTATAAGACTTCTATACTTTTTGTGTGCAAATGATATTTTGATGCAGGTGGAGAAATCTTGCTGAGATAACGTAGATGTTGAATGTGCTTTTTAATGAAGCTACGTAAGTTATTTTAATCCATGTCCATGAAATGAGTAACACATTTTGATATAAGTTCCTCTTTGATTTAAAAAGTTGGAGCCAAGGTGATTCTTGAAGTTTTTCAATATTCCCCTCCAAAAAATTTAAAATGATGCCTCACATAAAATTTTAGAGTAACAGAGTCAACAAAAAAAAAATCAAGATGAGGCATTTTTATGGCCTAAAAAACTTCGGAAGTCCACAGGAGAGGTCTGTGACACTGGGATAGATGATTGTTCACACATAGGGGCAGCAACAGTGGCTCTAGTAGTTTAGGAAATCTCAGGCCAGAGATGGTAAAGGGGTTGGACAATTGGTCAGAAAGAGATTACAGGGAGGGGTGAAGCCAAGATGGTGGATTAAAAGCAGTGACTTGCTTGAGCTCTCCCCCAAAATCCTCCAAATACCTGTAAAAATGGCTCTAAACAAGTTCTAGTGCAGCAGAACCCACGTAAACACAGGGTGAAACAAATTTCAGGCCCCAGACAACTTGGAAGGTTGGTAGGAAAGATCTGTTGTACCAGGCTGAGAAAGGAGCACAGTTCAGTGTGGACCATATAGTCAA
The DNA here is from genome assembly GCF_003287225.1 of Phascolarctos cinereus. Classification (NCBI taxonomy): domain Eukaryota; kingdom Metazoa; phylum Chordata; class Mammalia; order Diprotodontia; family Phascolarctidae; genus Phascolarctos; species Phascolarctos cinereus. The sequence continues at coordinate 121,801,479 of NW_027555736.1, forward strand.
AGACTAGGCTTCAGCAAACCTGGAGCAGGCTTCAGGGGACTGAATCATTGCCAGCTGTGCTGGTTTCCAGACTTCTCAACCCACAAACACCAAAGACAACTTAGAAGGTCAGTAGGAAAGATCTGTCAGACTTTGGAGAGAGGGGCTTGGTCCAGCCCCAGTCTTAGTGTAGTCCTGGGGCAGCAGCTATGTCTGGAGCTCTCAGGACCCATACTGAGGGGGGATCAAGGGGCTGATCAGAGGGGGATTGCAGGGATATCTTTAGTGGCAGTGAGGCAGGATTCTCTTGCTTTGCCCATGCTTGAAAATTGGTCATAATCCTAGGTAGTGGTCCTGGAGTGAGGAAGAGCTCTGGTGTGATGGAGCTAGTGGTGGTGATAGAGAGGGAATCCTCCTCACAGTTCCAAGGCAAGAAAGAGTGCTTGTGGGAACTCATAGACCACAGCACAGGCCATGAGTGAAGTAAACACCTCTCCTTTTATCATACAACCTTGAAGAACAAAACATTTACAGGTCCCTGGAAATATCTCTGAAAACAGTTGCAAAAAAAAAAAAAAACAAAACCCTGAAGCTTGGGACAGTACACTCTTCACACTGCAGGCAGAGGCTTACCTTAACAACAAGTTAAAAATATCAAGTAATTGCCTGGGAAAATGAGCAAACAATGGAAAAAAAACCCCTCAGACTATAGAATCTTACTTTGGTGACAAAGAATATCAAAGCATACAACTAAAATAATACCACAAAGTCAAAGCTCCTGCATCCGAAGCCTCCAAGAAAAATATGAATTAGTCTCAGGCCATGGAAGAGCTCAAAAAAAGATTTTGAGAAGCAATTAAGAGAAGTAGAGGAAAAACTGGAAAGAGAAATGAGAGTGATGCAAGAAAATCATGAAAAACAAGTCAACAGATTGCTAAAGGAGACCAAAAAAAACATTGAAGAAAATAACATCTTAAAAAAGTAGCCTAACCCAAATGGCAAAAGAGGTCCAAAAAGCCATGAGGAGAAGAATGCCTTCAAAAGCAAAATTGGCAAAATGGAATATGAAGCCTAAAAGCTCACTGAAGAAAATACTTCCTTAAAAATTAGAATGCAGCAGATGGAAGGTAATGACTCTATGAGAAATCAAGAAATTATAAAACAAAACCAAAAGAAAGGGAAAAAAAGGAGACAACAGGAAATATCTCATTGGAAAAACAACTGACCTGCTGATGCTGAGTGAAGTGAGCAGAACCAGGAGAACATTGTGCACAATAACAGCCACATCATGCAATGACTCATACTAATAAACTTAACCCTTCCCAGCAATACAAAGATCTAAGACATCTCCAAAGGCCTTGTGTTGGAAAATGCTATCCACATCAAAGAAGGAATGATAGACTTTGAATGCAGATTGAAGCATACTATTAGCTATTTTTTTTTCCTTCTGTTGAGTTTTGTTTTCTCTTTCTAGTAGTTCCTTCTATTGGTTCTAATTCTTTCTTACAACATCACTAATGTGAAAATATGCTTAACAGGAACATATGTGTATAGCCTATATCAGATTGTGCGCCATCTTGGGGAGGGTGGAGGGGACAGAGGGGGAGAAAAATTTTAAACTCAAAAGCATATGGAAGTGATTTTTGATAAATCAAAATAAGTAAATTAAAATAAAAAAGAAAAACAACTGACTTGGAAAATAGATCCAGGAGAGACAATTTTAAAATACGGGACTACCTGAAAACCATGATAAAAAAAAAAAAGCCTAGACATCATCTTTCAGGAAATGATTAAGGAAAACTGCAATGATTTTCTAGAACCAGAGGATGATATGGAATAGGAAAAAATCCACCAATCACCTTCTGAAAGAGATCCCTAAAGGAAAGCTCCTAGAAATATTGTAGCCAAATTCCAGAGTTCCCAGGTTAAGGAGAAAATATTGCAAGCAGGCAGAAAGAAACAATTCAAGTGTTGTGGAAACACAATCAGGATAACATAATATTTATCAGCTTCTAATTTAAAGGATCAGAGATCTTGGAATATGATATTGTGGAGGTAGGAGCAAGGATTAGGACCAAGAATCACCTACCCAGCAAAACTGAGTATAATCCTTCAGGTGGAAAATGGATATTTAATGAAATAGAAGACTTTCAAGCATTCTTGATGAAAAGACCAGAGTTGAATAGAAAATTTGATTTTCAAATATAAGACTCAAGAGAAGCATGAAAAGGTAAACAGAAAAGAGAAATCATATGGGACTTATTAAAGTAGAACTGTTTACATTCCTACATGGAAAGATGATATTTCTAACTCATGAGAACTTTCTCAGTATTAGGGTAGTTGATGGGAACATATATAGATATATATACATATATATATACATATATATATATATATATATATATATATATGTGTGTGTGTGTGTGTGTGTGTGTGTGTATATATGTATATATATATATATACACATATATATGTACACACACAAACACACACACATATATATGTATATATATATATACATATATATACATATGTATGTGTGTATACATATATATGTATGTGTATATATATATTTATACATATACATATACACACATGTACATTTATATATATACATATACATATATATGTATGTGTATATATATATATATTTACACATATACCTATACACACACACGTACATTTATTTATATATATATATATATATATATATATATATATATATATATAGCACTGGGAGAAGAAGAAAGGGAGGGTGTAGAATGGGACAAATTATCTTACATAAAAGAGGCAAGAATAAGCTTTTACAGTGAAGTAGAAGAGGGGGGAGGTGACAGAGAATGAGTATGTCTTACTCTCTTTGGATTCGGCTTAAGGCGAGAATAATTTATACACTCAATTGGTTATGGAAATCTATCTTACCCTATAGAAAAATAGAGGGGAAGGGAATAAGAAAGGAGGGAAAGATACAAGGGAGGGCAGATTATGGTAATATGTAATAAGAAGTAAATACTTTTGAGGAAAGACAGAGTCAAATAAGATAATAGAGTAAATGGGTTGGGAGTGAGATAGGATGATGGGAAATATAGTCTTTCACAACACAGCTATTATGGAAGTGTTTTGCATGACTACACATATATAACTTATATCTAACAATGAGTAGCTGGGAAGAGGAAAAGGGAGAGAATTTGGTACTGAAAGTTTTAAAAATGAATATTAAAAATTGTTTTGGGGACAACTAGGTGGTGCAGTGGATAAACACTCCTGACTCCAGGAGTCAGGAGGACCTGAGTTTAAATCTGACCTCAGACACTTGACACTTACTAACTGTATGACCCTAGGCAAGTCACTTAACCCCATTGCCTTACCAAAAAAAAAATGTTTTTACATGTAACTTGGAAATAAGATATACAGGCTAAGGAGTATAGAAATTTACCCTTCCTTACAGGAAAACAGAAGAGGAAGGGATAAGAGAAGGCAGGAGGTAATAGAAGGGAGGAGATTTTGAGGGAAAGGGTTTTCAGAATGCATGCCATCTTTGGGTGAAGGGCAGGGAGAGATGGGGAGAAAATTTAAAACTCAAAATCTTGTGGAATTGAATGTTGAAAACTAAAAATAATTAATTAATTAAAAAAATTCTAGGGAGGCAGAACCAACAAAATGAAAAGTTGAAACATTTTTCCAGCTGAAGACATGTTAGAACGTTAGCAGGAAAAGTCTGTCTCACTCCAGGAAAGAGGAGATAAGTCTAGTGCAGGTAGCATCTAAGCAAGGCAGCAGCAAGGGCCTGAACCCCGGTTTAGGTCAGCAAGATCCTGATGCTAGCAAAGTAGGACAATAGTGAGTCCCTGTTCTCCCTTGACAAGAAGTTTGGGACAATGACCCCTTCACCCTAGGAGGAGAGCCCAACTTTAACATTAAACAACAAAGTAAGGACATAGGCCAGAAAATGAGAAAAAAAAACATAAAAAAGAACCTGACCATAGAAAGTTGCTATGGTGACAAGGAAGATCAAAACATAAATTCAGAACAGGACAATAATGTCCAAACACCTTCATGTGAAGGATCAAAGTAAAAATGTGTATTATTGTAAGGCCCCCCAAAAACTCTTAGAAGATATCAAAAGAGGTTTTGTGATTTTTTTTAACATGACAGAGGTAGAAGAAAAATTGGGAAAAGAAATGAGTGTGATGCAAAAGAATCATGGGGAAAAAAAGAGTCAACAGCTTGGTAAAGGAAGCACAAAAACTGCCAAAAATATACAAAAATTTACTGAAGAAAACAATTCTTTTAAATGTAGAATCAGCCAAATGGAAATGATGGTACAAAAACTCAATCAAGAAAATAATTCCTTAAAAATTATAATTGTGCAAGTGGAAGCTAATGACTCTATAGCACATCAAGAAACAATAAAACAAAGTAAAAAGAATGAAAAAAAGATAAAAATGTGAAATATCTCCTTGCAAAAATAGCTAACCTGGAAAATAGATGAATAATGACTTAATAATTATTAGACTACCTGAAAGCAATGATTAACAGAGCCTAGGCATCATATTTGAAGAAATGATGATAGAAAAAAATGTCCTGATAGCCTACAACCAGAAGTAAGATAGAAATTAAAAGAATCCACCTATCATTTCCTGAAAGAGATCGCAAAATGAAAACCATCAGAAATATTGTAGCCAAATCCCAGAGTGCCAGGGTCAAGGAGAAAATACATCAAGCAGCCAGAATAAGCAATTCAAATATCTTGGAACAACAGTTTTTATAACACAGGATTTGGTAGCTTGTACATTAACACATTGGAGGTCTGGAAATAATGATTTTCCAAATGGCAAAGGGGTTAGATTTACAAACAAGGGAATAAAAAAAAAACTACCCAAAGTTGCAGGGTATAAAACAAAACCACATAAATCATAAGTCTTTCAATATATTACCAACAAAGTCCAGCAGCAAGAGGTAGAAAGAGAAATTCCATTTAACATAACTATAGACAGTATAAAATCTTTGGGACTATATCTGCTGACATAAACCCAGGAACTATATGAACACATTAAACAACATGTTTCACACAAATGAAGTCAGATCTAAACAATTGGAAAAAAATATTAATAGCTCATGGGCAGGCCAAGCTGATATAACAAAGATTGCAGTTATACCTGAAATACTTAACTTATTCAGTGTCATAACAATCTGGAAGAAAAAAAAATCAAGGACATAAAAGGAATCAATGAAAAAGTATTAAGGAAAGGGGCCTAGCAGTTTCAGACATCAAACTCTATTACAAAGTAGTAATTATGAAAACAATACAATGCTGCTTAAAAGATAGTGTGGTTAATCAGCGTAATAGATTTGGTACACAATACTTGGTAGATAATGACCATAGTAATCTAGTGTTTGATAAACACAAAGATCCTAGCTTTTGGAACAAGAACTCATTATTTTTTTTCTTTTTTTTTTTAGTATTTTATTTTCCCCCAGTTACATGTAAAAACATTTTTAAACATTCATTTTGAAAACTTTGAGTTCCAAATTCTCTCCTCCCCCTTCCCTGACCTCTCCCCCCCATTAAGAACTCACTACTTGATAAAAATTGCTGGGAAAGAAAAAAAAAACAATTTAGCAGAGACTAGATGTAGACCAACATCTCAAACCATATCCCAAGATAATGACAAAATGGGTACATAATTTAGGCATAAAAAATTATATCATTTGCATTTTAGGGGAGCATAGAAAATTTTATTGGTCAAATATATGGAGAAGGGGAAATTTTTGACCAATAAAGATATAGAGCCATTACAGGATGGAAAATGGATGATCTTGATTACAATAAATTAAAAAGATTTTTGGGCAGCTAAATGGGTTAGTGGATAGAGTACCGGTCCTGAAGTCAGGAGGACCTGAGTTCAAATCCGGCCTCAGACCAAACACTTGACACTTACTAGCTGTGTGACCCTGGGTAATTCACTTAACCCCAATTGCCAAAACCTGAAAAGAAACAGGGTTAAAATTTACAGCAAGTTTCTCTGATGAAGGCTTCATAAGTCAAATATATATATATATATATATATATATATATAATATATATATATATATATATATATATGTGTGTGTGTGTGTGTGTGTGTGTGTGTGTGTGTGTGTGTGTGTGTATACATATATGTACATATTTGTCAGATTTAATTTATGAGAATATGTTGTTCCCGAATTGATAAATGGTCAAAGGATATGAACAGGCAGTTTTTGTATGAAGAAATCAGAACTATCTATAGCTATGAATAAATGCTCTAAAGCATGATTGATTACAGAAATGTAAATTAACACAACTCTGAGGTACCACCTCACATGTATCAGATTGGCTAATATGACAGAAAAAATTATGATAAATGTTGGAGGAGATGTGGGAAAATTAGGATACTAATGCATTGTTGGTGGCATTGTGAACTGATCCAACCATTCTGCAGAAGAATTTGGCACTATAACCCAAGCGCTATAAAACTGCACATAGTCTTTGATTCAGAAATACCACTACTAGTTCTTTATTCTGAAGAGATAAAAAAGGGAAAAGGACACATATATACAAAAACAATTACAGCAGTTCTTTTTGTGATGGCAATGTATTAGAAATTGAAGGGATGCCCATCAGGTGGTGAATGGTTGAAAAATTTGTGGTATATGAGTGTGATGGAATACTATTGATCTACTAGAAAAAATGAGCAGGATGGTTTCAAAAAAAGCAGGAAAGATTTACATGAAATAATTCAAAGTTAAGTGAGCAGCATCAGGAGAACATTGTACAGAATAACAGCTGTATTGTATGAAGATCAACTTTCAATGACTTATGTATTCTTAACATTATGATGATCAAATACAATTCTGAAGGACTTATGAAGAAAAATTTTATCAACCTAGAGAGAAAGAACTAATAGAATCTGAATGCAGATCAAAGCATACTTTGTTAAACTTTTTTTCTTTTCTTTTCTTTTTTGTTTTTTTGGTCTGTGTTTTTCACAAAATGGCTAATATGGAAATATGTTTTGCATAACTGCACACATATAACCTACATCAAATTGCTTGCCTTTTCAATGAAGGGGTGGGAAAAATAAAATGAGGGAATTTGGGACTAAAATTTTTTAAAATGTTAAAATTGTTTTACATGTAATTATATGAGTATTATTTAAATATTTATAGCAGCTTGTTTTGGGTGGCAAAGAATTGGAAATTGAAGTGATGCCTATCAATTGGTGATGGCTAAATAAGTTGTTATATATGACTGATTGAATACAATTTTGATACAAGAAATGACAAGTAAGATGGTTTTAGAAAAACCTAGGAAGTCTCATGTGAACTGAGGCAAATTGCAGTTAGGAGAACCAACAGAACATTGTACACAGTAACAGCATTATTGTGTGAGGATTGACTATGAATTACTTAGTGATTATCAGCAACAATGATCCAACACAATTGATGAAAAATACTATCTACTTCCAGAGGAAGAATTGATTGAGCACGAATGCACATCAAAACAAGCCAAAACAAAACAAAACAAAACAAAAAAATCAACGTTCCTTATTTTTCTCGTATTTGTTTTTTTTTTGGGGGGGCTGTCTTTCTTTTGTCTCATGACTAATAAGAAAATATGTTTTGTATAATTTTACATACAAATTTCTTGCCTTCTCAAGGATAGTGAAGGAGATGGAGAGAGAGAAGTTGGAACTTGAAATTTTCTAAAAAAGTTAAAAATTTAATATATAATTTATAAATATTTAATGAAATAAATAAAATGCATTGCAGAAAAAGGAGTCTAGATATTATATTTCAAGAAATGATTAAGGATGAAAGCAAAGTGAACAATTTTGATTACATTAAAATGAAAAGTTTTTGCACAAATAAAGCCAACTCATCCAAGATCAGAAGGGAAGCAGAAAACTGGAAAATAATTTTTACAATCACTGCCTTTGATGAAGGCCTCATTTCTAAAATATATAGAGAACTAAGTCAAATTTATAAGCATATAAGTCATTCACCAATTGATAAATGGTCAAAGGACATGAATAGGAAGTTCTCAGAGGAAGAAACTAAAACTGTCTATAGTCAGATGGAAAAATGTTCTAAACCACTATTGATTAGAGAAATGCAAATCAAAATGACTCTGAGGTACTACATCATACCCATCACATTGATTAACAAGACAAAACAAGTCAATGATAAATGTTGGAAAGGATGTGGGAAAATTGGAATACTAATGCATAATTGGTAGAGTTGTAAAATGATCCAACTGTTCTGGAGAACAATTTGGAACTATGCCCAAAGGCTATAAAATTGTGCATATCCTTTGACCAAGCAATACCACTTCTAGGTCTGTATCCAAAAGAGATCATAAAAATGGGAAAGGGACCCACACGTACAAAAATAGTTATAATAGCTTTTTCTGTGGTGGCAAAGAATTGGAAATTGAAGGGATGCCCATCAGTTGGGGAATGGCTGAACAAGTTGTGGTATATAAATATAATGGAATTTATTGTGCTATAAGAAATGATCAGGAAGCAGACTTCAAAAACACTTGGAAAGACTTACATGAACTGATGCAAAGTGAAATGAGCATCACCAGGAGAACATTAGACACAGTAACAACCACATTATGGGATGACTGACTTTGATAGACTGGGCTCTCCACAGCAATGCAAGAACTAAGACAACTCCAAAAAATTCATAATGGAAATTGCTATCCATGCCCAAAGAAAGAAATATGGAGTCAAAATGCAGATGGAAGCATACAATTTGCTCTCCTTTTCATTTGTTTTATTTATTGCTTCATTCTTGTGGCCCCTCCCACTAGTTCTAATTGTTCTTTACATCATGGCCAATGGTAAAATGTGCTTAACATGAATGTATATGTAGAACCTATATCGGATCGTATGCCATCTCGGGGGTGGGGGGTGGGGAGAAGAAACAGAAGGAGTAGAAAATTTAAAACTCAAAATCTTATGGAAGTGAATGTTGAGAACTAAAGATAAATAAACTTTAAAAAAAAGACACACAGAAACAAAATAGTTTGTTAAGGAAAGGTGAAAGAAAAGAGAAAGGTATAAATAGAAAAAATAGGATGGAGTGAAATGAAGAGTTAGTAATTATAACTGTGAATTGTATGAATTTACCCATAAAACACAAGCAGATAGCAGAATGAATTAGAGACTAGAATCCAACAATATCTTGTTTAACAAAAAAAAAATTATTTGAAATTGAAAGACCTACAGAGTAAGAATAAGGAGAATAATCTATTGTGCTTCAGCTGAAATAAAAAAAGCAGGAATAGCAACAAAGGTCTCAGAAAAAGCTAACATAAAAAATAGAACTAATCAAAAGGAATAAATAGGGAAACTACATATTGCTAAAAAGGCATCATAGACAATTAAGTAATACCAAAACTAAACATATATGTAACAAATAGCGTAGCATTCAAATGTTCATAGAAAAAAATGTGAAATGGCTTTCAGGATTAAATCAATAGCAAAACTATAATACTGGGGAACCTCAACTTTAGCTTCTCAGAGCTAGAAAAATAAAATATAAAATAAATAAGAAAGAAGTTAAAGAGATTAATAAAATCTTAGAAACATTAGGTAAGTTAGACCTCTGAACCTGAGTTCAAATCTGTCCTCAGACACATAACACTCACTAGCTGTGTGACTCTGGGCAAGTCATTTAACCCTAATTGCCTCCCCCCCCACCACAAAAAAGATAGATCTCTGGAGAAAACTGAAGGAAAATAGAAAGCAATATGCTTTACTTTTTTTTTTGATTGTACATGGCATAATCATAAAAATGGACCATGTATTAGGGTATAAATATCTCACAAGCAAATGGAAGAAAGCACAAATATTAAATGAGCACTTTTTAGACCATCATGAAAGAAAAATTACATTCCATGAAGTTCCCTGAAAGCATGGATTAAAAATTAATTGCAACCAAATAATACAATCTTAAATAATGAGTAGTACAAAGAAGAAATAATAAAAACAAACAATAATTTCATCAAAGAAAATGAAAACAATGAAAAAACCTTCTAAAATTTATGGGATGCAGACAAAGCAGTACCTGGGGAAATTTTATCTCTCTAAATGTTTATATCAATAAAAGAGAGAAAGGGCAGATGAATGAATTGGAATGCCACTTAAAATAGAAGAAAAAAACTAATAAAATTCCCAATTAAACACTAAAATGGATATACTGAAAATCAACATGTAGATTAATAAAACTGAAGGTTAAAAAATTGTAATGATAAACAAAACTAGGAGCTGGTTTTATAGGAAAAAATAGATAAACCATTGGTTAATTTGATTTAAAAAAGAAAATTAAAAGTATCAAAAATGAAAAAGTTGAATATGCCACCAATGAAGATGAAATTAAAGTAAATATTCAGAGCTATTTTGAACAACTATATGCCAGTAAAACTGAAACTTCAAGTGAAAAAGTTTAATATTTATAACAAATATAAACTGCCCAGATTAACATGAGGAAATAGAACACTTAAATAACCTTATCTTAGAAAAAGTAATTGATCAGCTTGTAAATGAGCTCCCTAAGAATAAGTCCCCAGGACCAGATGTGAATTTATAAGTGAATTCTACCACACATTTAAAGAACAATTAATTCTAACACTATATAAACTATTTGGAAAGATAGGCAGAGGAGTTCTCCTAAATTCCTTTTATGATACAAATATGGTTTTGATAACTAAACTAGGGAAAGCAAAAATAAAAAGCAGGGAAAGAAAACACAGACAAATTCCCTTAATGAATACTGATGCAAAAAAATTAAATGAATAAAATACTATCAAGGATATTTTAGTAATTTATCACAAAGAGCATACATTAAGACCAGGTGGAATTTATGCCAGGAATACAGGGCTAGTTCAATATTAAGAAAACTGTCAACATTATTGACCATACCAACAACAACAACAACAACAACAAAAAATCATGTGATTATCTCAATAGATTCATAAAAAGCTTTTGACAAAATATAACATTTATTCCTATTTAAAACACCATAAAGCATAACAATAAGTGCTGTTTTCCTTGAAATGATTAGTATCTACTTTAAACCAAGAGCAATCATTATCTTTTAATAGGAATAAATTTGAAGCCTTTTGATTAGAACAAGGTGAAACAAGACTCTCCATATAACCATTATTATTTAACCTGTTTGCCTCAGTTTTGTCATTTGTAAAATGAACTGGAGAAGGAAATGACAGCCACTCCAGTATCTTTGCCAAAGAAAACCCCAAATGAGGTCATGAGGAGTACGACATACCTGAAACAACTGGAAAACAAAAGCAAGAAGACAAGAAAAAAAAAGAAGAAATAAAAATAGGTAAAAAAGAAACAGAACTATCACTCTTTGGTGCTATACCTAGAGCAGCCTACAAAGCTAAAAACTAGTTAAAACAATGAACAACTTTATCAAAATTTCAGGTTATAAAGTGAACCCACACAAATCATCAGCATTTCCATATACTACCCACAAAACCAAGCAGAAAGAGATTGAAAGAGAAATCCCATTGAAAATAACCACAGACAATATAAAGTACTTTGGATTCTACCTTCCAAGACAAATCCAGGGTACTATATGCAAACAATCACAAAACCTTTTCACACAAATAAAGGCAGATTTAAATAATTGGACAAATATTGCTAATGGGTAAGCCTGGCCAATACAACAAAAATGACAATTCTACCTAAATTAATTTACTTATACAGTGACATACCAATCAAACTGACAAAAATATTTTATAGAGATAGAAAAATAATAACAAAATTCATTTGGAAGAATAAAAGATCAAGAATATCAAGGGAATCAATGGAAAAATAATGTGAAGGAAGGTGGCCTAGGAGTTCCAGATTTCAAACTATACTAAAAAGTGTTAATCATCAAAATCTGGTAATGCCAAACAAATAGAATAGTGGATGAGTGGAATAGATTAGGCACACAGACACAGTAACAAATGAACATAGTAATCTAGTATCTGATAAACCCAAAGATCCAGACTTTTGGGATAAGACCTCAACATTCAACAGAACTTGCCAGGCAATCTGGAAGGCATTTTGGCAGAAATTAGGCATAGACTGATATGTCATACTATATACCTAGATAAGGTCAAAATTGATAAATGATTTAGATGTAAAAGGTTATATATTATAGGTAAATTAGGAAAGCATGGGAAAATGTACCAGGCAAATCCATAAAATAAGGGAAGAGTTATGACCAGACAAGTTATATAGGAGATTATGGGAAATAAATTATATAATTTTGATTACATGAAACTAAAAATCTTTCCCACAAAGTTAATGCAGACAAAATTAGAAGGAAAGGGGAAACTGCAAAAAATTACATCATATTTCTCTGATAAAAGCCTAATTTTTCAAATGTGTAGGATACCAAATCAAATTAATAAGAATACAATTCATTCAACAATTGATAAATGGTCAACAGGAATTTTTCAGAAAAAGTAGTCAAAACTATCGGCAATCACATGAAAAAAATGCATTAGAGAAATACCAATTAAAACAACTCTGAGATACCATTTTATACCTATCATGTTGGTTAATATGCCACAAAAGTAAAATTACAAATGATGAAAGGGGTACAGTAAGATTGGACATTAATGCATTGTTGATGAAGTTATGAACTAGTTCAATCATCCTGCAGAAAAGTTTGGAACTACACTCAAAGGATTACAAAACTGTGAGTACCCTTTGACCTAGCAATAACTCTACTAGGTCTGTATTCCAGAATTCAAAGAAAAGAGAATAAACCTATTTGTATAAAGACATGTGATTTTTTTTGTGGTAGCAAAGAATTGGAAAGTGAGGGGATGTCCATCAGTCAGCTAATGCCTGATCAAGTTGTGGTATATGATTGTAATAGAATACTATTGTGCTATAAGAAATGAAGAGAAGGATGCTTTCAGAAAACCTGAGATTTATCCAAATTGGTGCAAAGTGAAGTGAACAGAACCAAGGGAACAATGTAAAATGTATAAAAATATTGTAGGTGATCAACTGCAAAAAAAAAAAAAAAAACCTTGGCTACTATGACCAAGAGGCAATGATCGAAGACAATTACCAAGGACCCATTATGAAAAATGCTATCTACCTGCAGAAAAAGAACTGGTGAACTCTGAATGTGGATTGAAGATACATTTTTCCAAATTAAAAAAAATCTTGTTTGTTTTTGTCTGCTTTCTTTCATACCATGCCTCATATGGAAATTTTTCCATCATTTCACATGTATAATCTATCAAATTACTTGCCTTCTCAAGGAGGAGGGAAGTTCTAGAGAGAGGAAGAAAATTTGTAATTCTAAATTGAAAAAAAATGACTTAAAATTTTGCATGTAATTAGGATATAGTTTTCTAAACAAAATATATTTTAAAAAGAAACTTTTAAATTTTTGTTCTTATTTTATTGGACTAAAGAATTAAGTTAATTCTTGTAATTGTTCTCCACTGACCCATAATGCTTTATTTTTTGAGCACAGGATACTGTTTACAAAAGGTAGTATGATGTCATTGACTATAACTACCAAGATCGGTTTCCAATTTTGTCTTTATATACATTGACACATAATAAAAACAACCCTTTCTTTAGTCCGTTTTTTGTATTCTCATATTTTTCTTGCTTTAGTTCTCAGCACCATGCACACTGACGCATTTTTAGTAAGTTGTATGTTGGGATTTGTGCTTTGTTCCTATGTATTTTGTCTTTATGTGGTACTAGAAAACAGAATAACACCACTAGCTTTTCTGTGTCAATCTGATCAGCTTTTAACAAAGTGTCTGACACATAGTAGTTGCTTAATAAGTGCTTATTCATTGTTCAAGTTTATTCATTATTCAAGCATTGTTCAAGCTTATTCATTAAAGTGCTCAATCATTGCAATGATGTTAAACAGCATAAGCCTGCAATACTGTGCCTCCCCATCTATTTCTTAGATCATTTTTATTACACTGACCAGAGTGCTTGCCCAATCATGTTTATCACCAGAACTCTGCAGGCCAGAATTTCAATTTTCCTGCCAGGCCTCCCTCCATATCTTTAACATCAGTCTTAGGATAAGAGATTATCATCCTGACTAGCATTCCCTTACTATATTATTGTCTACACCTACTCCCCCAGGACATACAAGATGTTTTGGTCTTTAGGGGGTAACAACAATACTAACAATATAGTTGATGATTATGCATAGTACTATTTTTTTTATTATCCATTTATGGAATGGCATAAAAATCATCAAAGGCATATGATTGGAATAGGAGTGAAACAGTAATATGGTAAGAGTGAGAAAAAAAAATATGGACAATATGAGTGATGGGTACATGAAATATTTCCTAGAAAACTGGCTGTGAATCACCTGGAATAGATGAAAATCTCTTATTTTTCCTAGATTGCTTTTTCTTATTTTGTGAGGTAATACTATTCATAATCAGCTGTCATCACTCACCCTTTATGATATTTGTTAGTGTTGTCCTAGGCTGCCATGTCTCTTTTCTTTGAAAAAAGAGCAAGTGATTGCCAACTTAGGTAATTTCTGGGATGCTTCAATCTTTTGATTGTGCTGATTGAGTATCATCATTTTTGAGGAAAATTTACTTGATTCACAACAGATTTAGCACTTTTACCTTTGTCTAAACACAGACTCTTCTCAAATAAGGTGTCTTTCTCACATATGTCAAAATCCTACAGGATCCCATAACAGAAGAGAATGTGGAAATAATTTTGTTCAACACTCAGTCAAGTATCAGTGCCAAGTGAAGCATAAAATAGGGAATCTTACCCAGAGTATTTTCTACTGTCATTGGTGAAAAATCCTAAGAAAAGAGATTGGTGTAAATTGTATTTGGGACAGTAAGAGGAGCTCTTAATAATCCCAATGACCACTTTTATTCAAACTGATACTTAAGTGGTGATAATGTTATATAACACTATAATCTCTGAAAAAATTCTGTTGACCCAAAGGGTAATTGGGAAATGTGTGGTGGATACAAATGTGCTACAGTATATCTGAAATGATAACCTATATGCAATACACCAATTATCATGAAGGACAGGTTTGCTTGGAATAAGAGGTATCTAAAGCAGCTGGCTGGTACAATGGATAGAGCGCCAGACCTGGAGACAGGAAGACATCTTCCTGAATTCAAAAGGGAAAAAAAATGAGAAAAAAAAGCAAAATAAAATAACTTGCTTCGATATGCTTTCAGATTCCATAGTTCTTTCTGTGGATATGGATAGTGTTTTCCATCATGAGTCTTGTAATTGTCTTATGTCATTGCATTGATAAGAAGAGCTAAGTCTATCATAGTTGGCCAGTGGACAATGTTGCTCTTACTATGTACAATGTTCTGGTTCTGCTCACTTAACTCAGCATCAGTTCATGTAAGTCTTTCCAGGTTTTTCAGAAATCCATCTGTTCATCATTTTTTTATGGAACAATAGTATTCCATTACATTCAGATATCACACCTTGTTCAGCTATTCCCCAATTGATGGGCATCCTTTCATTTTCTAATTCTTAACCACCACAAAAAAGCTGCTACAAAATATTTTCATATATATGGGTCCTTTCCCCTTTTTAATGATCTCTTTGGGATACAGACCTAGAAGTGATATTGCTGGGTCAAAGGGTATGCACAGTTTTATAGCCCTTTGGGCATAGTTTGACGTTGCTCTCCAGAATGGTTGGATCCATTCACAACTCCACCAACAATTTATTTGTTTTCTGATTTTTCCCACATCTTCTCCAACATTTGTCATTTTCTTGCTTTGTAATGTTGGCCAATCTGATAGGTGTGATGTGGTATCTCAGAGTTGTTTCAATTTGCATTTCTCTAATCTATAGGTTCCCAAAGTTCACAGTATCATCTCCTAGGGGTGCTGGAAAAATTGGGGGGATGGGAATTGAATAAAAACAAGAGTTAATGTAAGTTAATCCAAGGGGTTACTGAGTAATTTTTTTGAAGAGGCAGTGGTAGATCAAACAAGTCTGGGAACCTCTGTGTTTAAACAACAGTGATTTAGAGTATTTTTTTTTCATATGACTATAGATAGCTTTAATTTCTTCATCTGAAAACTACCTGTCCATATCCTTTGACCATTTATCAATTGGGGAATGACTTGTGTTCTGATGAATTTGACTTAGTTCTCTATAAATTTTAGAAATGAGGCCTTTATCAGAGACACTAGCTGTAAAAATTGTTTCCCAGATCTCTGCTTCCCTTCTAATCTTGGTTGCATTGGCTTTGTTTGTGCAAAAACTTTTCAATTTAATGTAATCAAAATTATCCATTTTGAATTTAATAATGTTCTCTATCTCTTGTTTGGTCATAAATTCTCCTGTTCTTCATAGATCTGACAAGTAAACTATTCCTTCATCTCCTAATTTGCTTATAGTATTACCCTTCATGTCTAAATCATGTACCTATTTTGACTTTACCTTTGTATACACAAACCATTTTATAGATGAAGAAATTAAATCTCAGAGAGGTTAAGTGATTTGCAGTTAATTCTAACTGTTATAAGAAGGAAGGGAAGAAAGCCACATTTATTAATCACCTACTATGTGCTAGGCACTATGTTAAGCACCTTTCAAGTATTTTCTTATTTAAGCCTCATAACACCTTGCACGAGTAGGTACTATTATTATCCACATTTTAGAATTGAGGAACCTGAGGAAGATAAATGTTGATTGACTTACCTAGTTTCACATAGTTAGTAAACGTCTATATTCAGATTTGAAATCTGGTCTTCCGAACTCCAAGCCAGAATTCTTTCCACTATAGTTCTCCCAGACAAATCTTATATTTTGGTTAGTATGAGTATATTTCTTTATGGTTCCATCATGTATTAAGTAGATAGATAGCAGAGTGGATAGGATCGTCACTTAAGAAGTAATCGGAGAATAATTACATCATGAAAAGCATCTTAGTGACTAATAGAATAACAGTTGAAATTAACAAGAGATTAAGATTAATGAAAATTATAAAGAAAGAACATCCCGTTTTGTTGCTGTTTTCATTAGTTGAAGAAAAAATTAAAATGTTAAGATGGGGTTAGACTCATAACAATGGTACAAAAGGACAAATTTTATCTGCCAGAGTCACTTTCCCTTCTGATTTTTGCAAAATAAGTTATAAAGTAATCTCTTTTTTCTTTTTAGTTATACATTCTTGCAGTTTAATCTCAAACTCAGCACCTAGCATAGTACATTATATTATAAGATATTTAATAAGTGTTGGAAGAATAGAAAAAAAGAAAAGGAAGGAAATAGAGAAAGAAGGAAGGAAGAATAAAAATAACAAAGAAAAACAAACATCTTGATAACTGCATCCAATTTGGTCTTTAAAGGGTCATGAAAGATAGAAGGCCAAGTATCCGTGCCTCTTCAGATGAACCTTCCAAATAGTTTCATGAACACTTGACATCTCTCCCAGCTCCTCTCATAACACTGCAAGAGACAGCTTTTTTTTTTTCCTATTGGAAACCTCATTTGCAGTTCTAGTTTAATTCTATTTCAACTCTGGCAACCATATGTTTATCATAGAATGAAAGGGGCAGGGAGGTGGAGAACAGAGAAGAAACTTTTCTGTATGTTCAAAGCATTGTAGTATCATTTTACCTTTCAATTATCTCACTCCCCTACATATTTTCTTGATCCTTCTTTGCCTTGCTATTCTTTATTTCAAATCTTTAATGTCCTGAACTCAATATTATCTAGAAATATTTTCTTTATGAAATCTTATTATGGTTGGAGTGCTGCTGGTTTTATATTTATTTATTTCAGCCTGGTAACATTTCCCTAAGTCTCCATTTCTGAGTTCTTTCAACTTTAATGTTGTCCCTCAGAGGGACTGAAATGGCATTGCCAGAAAATGTGATGGATGTGACTCAGTGGTTGCCTTGGAAACTACTGATGTCCTGATGATGGAAGATGATGGCATACCTTCTGGGGAGAACTTGAATTTGAAGGAACACTTGATCTTTCTGTCTAGTAAGAGGAGAGGAAAAGGCCCAGATTTAAATTTCCAAAATAGAGTAAGACAAGATATTCTTTTCTGATCCTCTTTAGAAATTTGTTTTGTACAATACTAAGCTTAATATTAGTTTTACAGATGCTAACTTCCATTTTTCCACAGTGTTCTAGAAGGCATCTTTGGAATAAGAAATTTCACAAGAACTCCCTCTTAAAATGCTATAGTATTCTATTTGGTTAGGAGGTCAAGAAAGAGATCAACTAGTCAAATTTCTGTTACCAGACACATCTCAGGATGTTCCTGACAACATGGGCAATCCATGATTTTCCTCTAGTCATGATGGACAGCCACCAGCCAAAATCATCTCCCTCAACACATAATAACTCACGTTCTGGTTATTCACAAAATCAGTTATATTGCTCTATTATGAAAGATAGATGGTCTGGAAGAAAAGATTCCTGGGTCTAGATATGCTACTAAATAGATTTTTAAAAAATAATAATAATAATGATGATGGTTAAATTATCACTTCAAAGTTCAACAAAAATGTTTTCCCTCATATATAATCTCTCTTGAGCTTCACAACAACCCAGTGAGAGAAGTTTTATAGGCATCATTAGTACAATTTTACAGATGGGAAAATTATGCTTGCTTTAGCAATGTAAGGGATCTGTTGCTATAATCAACAGGTTTGTTAAGTAAGGCTGTCTATGGCTAAGACATGTCATGCTCATAATGGAAATAACATCTAAGGCATGTGATGGGATGCCCCAGATGTATAGATTCCATTTGTCATAAAGCATAGTATAGGTTTTTCATGGATTGTCATTATGAGAAAATGACATAGCTTCTCGTATAGAAAAGCAGTTCAGCAATTATAATATGATCTTGTATTTACATTAAGGAGTTCACCCTACGTGATAAACAGGAGTGTCATTTCACAGAAAGGACAGAAAAAGTACAGACTTTAAATAGTAATGACATGAGACAGAATTGCACAGTCATCAGCCTTACTTTTTCTTACAGATTTAGTAAAGGCCAGTGGCAAGACAAAAGTCAAGAGAACTAGCGATGGCTCAGGTTGCAGTGGATGACCTTGGTGTTTTAGATGTCTGATCAAGCTCTAATCATTACATAATGCATGCTTCAGTTGCCTTCATGACCAGAACTTTTTGGAGAAATTGTTCTCATATGCTCATTCTGTCAGCAGAAATATTCATGTGCTTCAGGTAGACATCTCCCTAACTCACCAGTAAATTTGAGGCCTATCAGTTACCCTCAACTTGGTTTAGTCTGACTGCCAAGATGATTTTACTGGGGTGTGGTCACTGCTCATGCTTCAGCTTCTTGGAGCCACAAATAAGATTCGGGTGAATAGTGGATGCTATAATTATATATGAAATTATTTCTCCATTCCTATAACCTTTCCGATATTAATTATTTCCATCTTTCTTCATCTTTGTCAACTTGCTGGATATGAGATGAAAACTCAGTTATTTTAATTTGTTTTTCTCCTATAATTAGTGATTCATGTAATCTTTCCTACGGTCATTAGTATTTTCTTATTCTTTTGCTTTTTGTTTTGTTTTGTTTTGTTTTAGGCAATTGGGGTTAAGTGACTCGCCCAGAGTTATTATTCTTTTAATAATTGTTCATTTACCACTGTCACCATTATCCTCACTACTAACTCCCACCACACTCTCAGAAAAGGACACATGTTTAACTAAGAAGCCAGTAGATATGAGCTTCCTCTTCTCCCTGTAGCTACGTCTCAAAAAAAAAAAATAGCAAACAACAGCAAAACCCAAAACAACAACAACAAAACTTAGCATCATCTCCTATTTGTTTTTGTGTTACTTCTATACCTGATGAAGAAGTGACCCTTCTCTCCAAGGCCAAATCTGTAATTTTATTCTGTCCCATCTTTTCTGGTATATTACTGAAATTATTATCTCTCCTTTCTAACAGGTCCCTTCACTTATACCTACAAACATGGCCAAATCTTCCCCACTCCTAAAAACCTAAATCAAAACAAACAAAAAACCCTTTACTCAAAACTATTGTGTCCACAAGTTACTGTCCTATAGCTTTTCTTTTCTAGCCAAACTCCTAATATCTGTGTTCTCTTGTTGTCCAGATGCCTCTTCTGTTGTATCATACACTGACATCTGGCTTCTAAGTTCATCATTCAACTGAAAATATTTTCTGCAAAGTTACCAATTACTTATTAATGATCAAATCTGATGGCCTTTCTAAAAATCATAAGCCTTTATCTCTGCAGCACTTAACTCTGCTGATCACACTTGCTTCCTTGATACTTACTGAATTTTATGATCTCTTGGGTCTACTCCTACCTCTGTTTCTGGATCTTTTCAGTTTACTTTGCTAGATCAAAATCTATAACCTGTTCTCTAGTTGCAAGTGTACCCCTAATGTTCTATCATGGGCCATTTTTTATCTATTCTCTCTCTCTCTCTCTCTTCTCTCTCTCTCTCTCTCTCTCTCTCTCTCTCTCTCTCTCTGTCTGTCTCTCTCTCTGTCTCTCTCTTTCTTTCTCTCCCTCTCTCTCCATCTCTCCCTCCTCCCTCCCTCCCTCTTTCTCCCTCTCTCTCTCTTATATTCATCCCCATTTTCTACTCAAACAGCAACCACTC
Source organism: Phascolarctos cinereus (assembly GCF_003287225.1). Taxonomy (NCBI): domain Eukaryota; kingdom Metazoa; phylum Chordata; class Mammalia; order Diprotodontia; family Phascolarctidae; genus Phascolarctos; species Phascolarctos cinereus. The sequence continues at coordinate 121,822,145 of NW_027555736.1, forward strand.
TGTTTCAGAAAGTTATCACCTTCTTGCCTGGATTATTAGAGTAGCTTCCAGATTCATCTCCCTGTTCCAAGAATCTCCCAAGTATTCCTCTACATAGCTCCCAATGCTATTTTTTTTCCAAGGCCAGGTGTGACTATGGCAGTCCCTTGCGCAATAAACTCTAGAGATCACTTATTATTGCAAGGATTGAATATATAATTCTGTTTGGTATTAAAATCCTTCATAATATAGTTTCAACCTCCTTCTGGATTGATTTCATACGATTACTTTAGATGTATTCTACACAACATACATGCGGAGGTACCTATGTATTATTCCACATATATGGCATTCTGTCTTCTGACTCCGCTTTGCATAGGCTATCCCTCTAGCCTGGTATGTTCTCCTTTTTCATCTGTTTCACAGAATTCCAATGTCTCTTTGATTTTCAAGTGCCACTGACTTCAATCTTTTCTTCATCTCTTTGGTTGTTCAATCTCTTTCCCACCTCATAAAAATAATATGTATGTTTCTGAATTTATATATTTGTGTATATGTTGTTTCCTTTTAATTGAATGTAAGTTCCTTAAATTCAGGGATATCCTTTAATTATTTTCTGACCCTAGTATCTAGCAGATTACTTTAGTAAGTGCATAATAAATTCCTATTCAACAAATGAATTGAATAAATGTTAGAAAGAGTTAAAGATGGGTTTCATATTTCTCTCATGGGTAACTCAAGGAAAGATGGTATGATTGACAGTAATGGGGAAGTTAGGAAATGAAACCACTTTAAAAGAAATGAGTTATCCTTTAGACATATGTCATGCATGACACATGAATAGAGCTGGATTGGGACACAGGAGAGAGAAAAAAAGGCTATCTATCTATCTATCTATCTATCTATTTGAAAATTATTAGCATACAGGTGATACTAATATCTTATGTTGGCATAGCACCAACATAGTTCACAAAATGGCTTCATATACATTATATGTGGCTTATCTGATGTACCCTATGATAACCTTTGAAAGTAGCTGGGGGAAACTTTATCATGTCTATATTTTATAAATGAGAAAACAAGTTTAGAGATGTTCAGTAATATGTTAGGTTTCACAGCCATTGAGGAGTATAGCAGTAAATAGAATAGAGATTTATCTAATCTATTCTTCACATTTTATTACACTGTCTTCCTACCACATTGTAAGTTTTCACGAGGCAAAAATGACATTTTATTTATATTTGTGTCTCACATATCCCCCAAGACAGTGAATGACACACAGCAGATACATGATAAATATTTAATAAATAAATAAAAATGTGAATGAAAATGGATTGAATGGCCCAAGGAAGTAAAAAAAAAACTGGGTTAGAACTTAAGAAGGAGCTTTACAAAATACCTATAGTTAGAGAGTGAGAGGAGACTAAGGATTCAACAATGAAGATGAGGAGTGATCAGAGACATAATTCAGTTTTAGGAAAAATCCACATCAAATAAGTCAAGACATAAAGTACTTCCAAGAAGAAGCAGTGGGAGGACACATGTTTCAGGGAAGTCAAGGAGGATGTTAAGCTCCTTAAATTTTGCAGAGATCATTGCTGACCTTTAAGAGAATAGTCTCAGTAGATTGTTTGGGGGTAATAACTAGACTTTAGAAATTAAGGAAGGAATAGATGAAAAGGAAGTAGAAAGCAGTGGGTACCTATAACTCATTTGAGGATATCAGTAGCAAAAGAAAGAATATTTTATGGGAGGAATAGCAAGAAGTAAGGTTTTTTAAAAATTCATTCCTTTTTCTTTTCTCTCTTTTATATGATTAGAATACCTGAATATTTACAGAGATGGAATTAAAGAACCCTCCTGAGAGGAATAGATTAATTTTATTAGAAAAAAATGATCAGTTGTGGTCCAAATAGACCAATAGAAGCAGGAAGATATGGGATCCAGAGCACAGAAGTTAAGATTAACTTGAAAGAACAGATCTTTTTCTTCCTCTAATACTGAAGTGTATGATTATGGAGCAGCCAACTTGGCATAGTGTTTAGAATGTTGCACTTGGAGTCAGGAAGGCCTGAGTTTTAATTACCCCTCAGATATTTACTAACCTTGTGAACTGGGACTAATTATTAACATATATCAGCCTCATTTTGCTAATCTGCAAAATGGGAATGATAGCACCTACCTCACAGGTTTATTGTGTAGATGAAATGATACAATATACGTAAAGTGTGTTGTCAGCCTTAAAGTGACATATAAATGCTTGATATTATTCTAAAGAGACTAAGTGGATCAATTAGGGAAATAGACATTTAGTTCCTACAGTTTTCATCAAATTCTTGGAAGGAGGAATGCATGTAAGCAAAAATCTTTTCTTAGGCTTGGTAACTTTTTGAGAAAAAGAAGACAAGAATCTGACAACATTCAATGATATTTTGCGATGCTATTTCTTAGAAGAACAAGCATAAATAGGTCAGGAATTGAAGTAGATCTTATTATTCTTCTTGATACCCTTTTTGGACAAATTTTAAAAGTTGAAACTTTGACTGGTGCAACAGAACCTGATGCATGCAGATCTATGCTGTCTGGTTTCTAATCCTACTAGGGATTTGAGCTTTATGACAACTTTATTGTGTTGACACAATGAATTTATAGTGTCATCAAATAGAGTTGTCTCAAACAGTGGGCTTGTGAATATTGGGAAATTCCTGGTTTCAGCTAATACTTTCGCTGTCTAGTTCAGTGTCTCATTGTTGTTAAGGGTAAAGCAAAACTCAGTTTTGACATCTCAGATACTAGTCGATATCAATGACTAGGAGCTCCCTTTCTGGGTTATCATTGTGCATACATAGCAACAGGAGTCTCATTCTAGAAGCCTTTTAACCATGACATCATCACCATCTCTGAAAAGCAATGTGGAGGATAAGTTGCCTAAAGGACTACAAATCCTCAGGTGCATGCTCTATGACTACTATTCTTTCTTTCACTTGTCAGTTCTCATTCTTATGAAAAGATAATCTGATCTGGTGAATATGGGAATTATACAGATTCACTCAACTTCCATATTTTCATGTAATAGACAGATCTATATTTTATCAGTGAAGCACATGTAGAAAGGCCATTTAAATTCCCCAGGCTCCATTTTATTCCTCAAATTGAAAATCTGATCCTCTTTCTTCTCATTCTCAAGATCTTTTCTTTTAGCATAATTTTTTCTCAGCATAAACTTTCCTGGACCTGGGAATCACTCTACTAACTAACTAACTTTAAAGGGTATTGGTATTTATGTTGCATTACCCAATGTCTCCCATTTTATTTTCAGGTTAACTGATCTAGGTCACTAAACCCTTGCCAACACTACTCAGGGCAAACATAAAAGAAAAAAAAAGTAGGGACGTCAATGATGTTTGGAGATGCATCCTTATGCTTTTGAGACCCATGTTATGAAGGGAAATTATTACACTTTCTCACACACTATTCTTTACTACCAGAATAAGAAAGAGAATATTAGATTTGATGGACCACTGATTTGATCTAGCACATTTCTTCATGCTTTCTTACTCCTCAGAGTTCACAGGTTATTACATAACATATTGAAGCAGCTATATTGGCCACACACTGAAGGCTAGAACAATATATATATATATATATATATATATATATATATATATATATATATATATATATATATATATGTTTATCTCTATGTTATTGAAAGGAAGATTTAAGTGCAAGAATTATTTAATTTCCAGAAAGAGAAGTTGCTTTAATGAACTCACCAAAATTGGATGTCAAATAGCTTCCTCATTCAATAATATGTGTGGGAAACTCTTCATTTGGTCATCAGAAATTTTGCATGTTTACATGACTTTTTACATAGTTGTAGATAATGACTTGAATTGGTCTCATGATGTTGGTGGTTTGAAACCTGCCATGCATAAAAAAAAAAATTTTGATTTGGAGAATTATGAATTCTCCAGATTCACTCATTCTCCAGATTTTCAAATGAGACATAATTGAAGATTTCTGATATCTTGATGAAGTTGAGGAACAAGAAAGTAAGTTCTTGATGATCAGTCTGGAGCTGAAGTCTTTAATCTGAGGACCAGGAACTTTTTTTCTAATGCTTTGATATTTATTTTTAATATATTTGGTTTTCTTTGTAAACTTGTCTATATTAGTTTATGAATTTAAAAAGACTATTCTGAGAAGGGGTCAATAGTCTTCAACAGACTGTCAAAGAGGTCCATGACACAATAGAGGTTAGTTAAAGATACCTAATCTGGAAGACTTACTAAGGGAAAAGGATTAATTCACCACTTATTTCCAATTTCTCAAAATCTTTATTAGAGTTGAAGAGTAGGACTTTATGTGTAGATACTGCTAGTGTAGTATCTAGGCATAGAGGTAGCCCTTCTATCAGACACAACGGAGGAGTAGCAATTTTAAGCTGCTAATACATGCTAGATATTTTGCTAAGCTCTTTTCAAATATTGTCTAATTTTATTTTCAGGCCATGCCAGACATTTTCTCATTACTTAAAGAGATGTCCCACACAGATTTAAACTGTCTAGAAACTGAAAGTAATACAAGAAGGGTTTTCAGCTGAAAAGGATGTTAATAATATCAAGGTATAAATGGGACATTTCCTAGGGGTTATATGTTACCTAGGAGGCTAGCTAGCCCATGAGATCTCAGAGATCCCATGATTATTCCGTGGACAATTATAGAGAAGGTTTTATTTCACCCCAAATGCTTGAAGAAATATGAGAATGTGAGTTACAGGATGAAATATACAGCAAAACTAGATTACTGGAAAGACTTAACTTTTCACTCTCAGAACTAGATAAATCTAACCAAGGATAAAGTAGAAAGAAACTAAGTAGGTGAATAGAATTTTAGAAAAATTAGATATAGAAGGCCTCTGGAAAACACTGAATGGGGAGAGAAAAGGATATACATCTTTTTCTCACTGTCCATAGCATCTACACAAAGATTGACAATGTATCATAGGATAAAAGCTGCAAAATCAAAAGCAGAAAGGCAGAAATAGTGAATGCATCCTTTTCAGATCATAATGCAATAAAAATTATATTCAATAAATGCCAGTGGAAAGACAAATTAAAATTAATCAGAAACTAAATAATCAAATACTAAAAGAATAAGTGGATCAAAGAACAAATCATAGAAATAATCAATAATTTCATTAAACAGAATGACAACAATGAAACACAATTCCAAAATTTATATGATACAACCAAAGCAGTGTTTGGGGAAAATTTATTTCTCTTAATTCTTACATCAATAAGATAGAGAAAAAAGAGATCAATGAATTATAACTAAATGTGACTAAAAAGCTAAAAAAATAACAAATGAAAAATCCCAAATGGGACAACAAATTGAAAATCTTGCAAAGCCAAAGTGAGATTAATAAAATTGAAAATAAGAAGATTATTGAGCCAATAAATGAAAGTAGGATCTTATTTTTATTTAAAAAAAACCCTCCTATAAGATAGACAAACTATTGCTTGATTTGATGAAAAAATAAGAAATAATAAAGCCAAATTTCCAGCATCAAAAATGAAAAGGGTCAATTCATTACTAATTAGGAGGAGATTAAACAATTATTGGGGGAATATTTTGCCCAATTGTATGCTAATAAATCTGACAATCTAAGGGAAATCAATTAATATTTATAATTGCCCACATTAGCAGAAGAAAAAATAGAATACTTAAATAGCCCCATATCAGAAAAAGGAAATTGAAAAGCCATTAATGAACTCTCTAAAAAAAAAAAATCCACAGGGCCAGATAGGTTCACAAGCAAATTCTACCAAAAATTCAAAAAACAATTAATTGCAATACATAAAGTATTGGAAAAATATGAGGCCTGCTAAATTCCTTTTAGCACAAATATGGTGCTACTACCTAAACGGTGAAGAGTTAAAATAAATTATAGAATAATTTCCATAATGAATATTTTGCTGATTTTTTGAATAAAATGCTAGCAAGGAGATCACAGCAATAAATCACAAGGATAATATACTATGGCCAGGTGGGATTTATACTAGGAGTGTAGGGCTGGTGTAATATTAAGAAAACCATCAATGTAATTGACCATATCAACAGAGCCAACAGAAATCATATGATTATCTCAATACATAAAGAAAAAGCTATTGACAAAATATAATACCCATTTGTATTAAAACAACAAGAACAACAACAACAACACTGGGAAGTATAGAAATAAATGGAGCTTTCCTTAAAATGATAAGTAGTATTCATCTAAAACCATCAGCAAGCATTATCCATAATGGGGATAGGCTAGAAGCCTTCCCAACAAAATCAGGAGTGGCACAAGGATGACCATTATCACAACTATTATTCAGTATTTTACTTGAAATGTTAGCTATAGCAAAAAAAAAATAAATTGAAGAAATTAGAATAGGTAATGAGGAAACAAAACTATCAGTCTTTGCAAATGATATGGTATATACAGAGAATCTTACAGAATAAACCAAAAAAATAAAACTACTTAAAATAATTAACAACTTTAGCAAAGTTTCAGGATATAAAATAAATACACATAAATCATCAGCATTTCTATATATATTACCAACAAAGCCCAGCAACAAGAGATAGAAAGAGAAATCCCACTTAAAATAACTGTAGATGGTAAAAAAATAATTGGGGTCTACCTGCCAAGACAAACCCAGGTAAAATATGAATGCAATTACAAAATGTTTTTCACACAAATAAAGTCAGATCTAAACAATTGGAAAAATATCAATTGCTCAAGGGTAGGCTGAGGCAATATAATAAAAATGACAATTCTGCCTAAATTAATTTACTTATTCATTGACATACCAATCAACCTAGCAAAAGATTATTTGAATGAAGCTAGAAAACACAATAACGAAATTCATCTGGAGGGGGGAAAAAGGTCCAAAATGTCAAGGGAATTAATAAAAAAATACAAATGAAGGTAAAACTATATCATAAAATGCCAATCATCAAAACTATCTTGTACTGGCTAAGAAATAGAGTGGTGGAAGAGTGGAACAGGTTAGGTACACAAGACACAGTAGTAAATGACTATAGTAATCTAGTGTATGATAAAACAAAAGACCCAGATTCTGAGATAAGAACTCAATATTTGACAAGAATTGCTGGGAAAACTAAAAAAACAATATGGCAGTAACTGGGTATAGACCAACATCTTACACTGTATACTAAATAATATAAGATCAAAATTGGTCCATGATTTAATTATTTTTATTTTTTTAAAATTTCTTATTTACTATTTTGTTTTTCCCAGTTACATGCAAAAGTAATTTTTAAGATTCATTTTCAAACTTTGAGTTCCAAATTCTCTCGATCCCTCCTTCCCTCATTGAGAAGGCAGGCAATTTGATATAGATTATACACGTGTAGTTATGCAAAACATTTCTATAATAGTCATGTTGTGAAAGAAAACTTAGATTAAAAAAAAAGCTCAAGAAAAATAAAGTTTAAAAAAGTGTGCTTCAGTCTGTATTCAGACACCATCAGTTATCTCTCTGGGGATGGTTAGCACTTTTCATTATAAATCCTTCAAAATTTTCTTGAACCATTGTATTGCTGAGAATAGCTAAGTCATTCACAGCTGATCATATCACAATATTGCTGTTACTTTGTACACACTATATTTCACTTTGCTCATGTAAGACTTTGCAGGTTTTTCTGAGAGTATCCTGCTCATCATTTCTTGTAGAACAATAATATTCCATCACAATCATGTACCACAATTTGTCCAGCCATTCCCAAATTGATGGGCATCATCTCAATTTCCAATTATTTCCCATAAGAAAAGAGTTGCTATAAATATATTTGTAAATAAAGGTCCTTTTCCTTTCAATTTTTTAAAATCTCTTTTGGTACACAGACCCAGTAGTGGTATTTGCTAGGTCAAAGGGTATGCATGGTTTTATAGTCCTTTGGACATAATTCCAAATTGCTCTACAGAATGTTTCGATCAGTTCACTATTCCAACAGTGCATTAACATCTCATTTTCCCCCCACCCTCTTCGTCATTTCTCATTTTCCTTTTCTGTCCTTTTAGCCAATATAATAGGTATGGGGTAGTACCACAGAATTGTTTTAATTTGCATTTCTCCAATCAATAATGAGTTAGAGCATTTTTTCATATGGTTATAGTATAGTATTGGTTACTTCATCCAAAAATTGTTCATATCTTTTGACCATTTGTCAATTGGGGAATAGCTCTGATTTTTATGAATTTATAAATTTGACTCACTTCTCTACGTGTTTGATAAATGAGACCTTTATCAGAGAAATTTGCTAATTTTTTTTTACAGTTAACTATTGCTAACTGTATTTCCCTCCATTCTATTCCCCCCCATTTATTCTATTCTGTCTCTCCTTTCACCTTGTCCTTCCTCAAGTGTTTTGCTTCTGAATACCCTGTACCCCAATCTGCCTTCCTTCTCTTATCCCCTTCCTCTCCTGCTTTGCTATAAGGTAAGACAGATTTTTATACCCAAAGGAGTATATATATATATTCTTCCCTCTTTGAGTGAGTTCTGATAAGAGTAAGGTTCATGCATGTCACCTAAGCTCTCTCCTCTTCCCCACTACTGTAAAAGCTTTTACTCACCTCTTTTATGTGAGATAATTTACACCATTCTACAGTAAGTAAATTAGGAGAGTGAGGAATAGTTCCTATGTCAGATCTATGCAGAAGGGAAGAATTTATTACTAAACAAGAGATAAAGAACATTACAAAATGTAAAATGGTTAATTTTAATTATATAGAATTAAAAAGGGTTTGCATAAACAAAACCAATGCAACCAAAATTAGAAGGAAAGAAGAAAGCTGGGAAACAATTTTTACAGCAAATGTCTGATAAAAGCCTCATTTCTCAAATATATAAAGAAGTGAGTTAAATTTATTATAATGCAATTAATTCCACAATAGATAAATGGTAAAAGGATATGAATAGGCAGTTTTCAGACGAAGAAATAAAAGTTATCTTAGTCATATACAATGCTATACATCACTATTTATTATAGAAATGCAAATTAAAATGACTTTGAGGTGCTACCTCATACCTATCAGATTGGCTAATATGACAGAAAAAGGCAATGACAAATGTTGAGAGGAGATATGGGGAAATCGAGACAGTAAGGCATGGTTGGTGGATTTGTGAACTGATCCAATCATTCTGGAAATCATTTTGGAATTATGTCCAAAAATTTCTCAAACTCTCCATACCCTTTGATCCAGCAATACCACTATTTGATACCCAAAGAGATTGGAAAAAGGGGGAAAGGACCTATATAAATAAAAATATATTTATAGTAGCTTTTTTTTGTTGTTTTGGCAAAGAATTGTAAACTGGGGGAATGCATATCAATTGGGGAATAGCTGAACAAATTGTGGTATATGAGTGTAATGGAATGCTATTGTGCTATAGGAAATGATTTCAGAAAAAAAACTTGGAAAGGCTTACATAAACTGATGTAAAGTGAAGTGAGCAGAACCGGAAGCACATTGTACACAACATAAGCAACATTGTGGAATGATCAACTATGAATGATTTGGCTCTTTTCAGAAACACAATGATTCAAAATATTCTTAAAGGGCTCACAATAGAAAATTCTATCCACATCCAGAGAAAGAACTGATAGATATGATTGCAGATCAAAGCACACTATTTCAGCTTTATTTTGTGTGTGTTTGTATGGGTGTGTGTGTGGGTTTTTTTGGATTTTTTTTCTTTCATTACATGACTAATACAGAAATATATTTCACATGGATACACATGTATAACCTATATCAAATTGCTTACTGTCATAGGGAGGGGATGGTGAGAGAGAGGTGAGATAATTTGCAACTCAATTTTTTTTCTAAAACATTTATCTTTACATGTATACTATTAAAAAATCCACAAATTATTCTGTCCAATGATTATGCTGACCACCAAACCTACTTCAAAAACTGTGCAAATAATATCTCCCCTGGAATTCCAAATTGTACTTCAAATGCATCTTAGTCAAAATTGGGTTTATTATATTTTCCTCAAAATCTGCTCTTCTAACCAACTTCTTTATTTCTGTTGTTGGCATGGTATTCCAATATTCTGCATCAAAATCTTCGTATTGTCACATTTTCCCTAACCTCTCATATTTAAGTACTAACCTATTTTTATAAGTTGTTATAAGTTATTCTTTTTACACAATTTCTCTTATATCTGTGATTCCCTTCCTTTTCCTATTGCTACTGCTCTTATACACACCCTAATTATTGTACGTGTAAATTAATGCAGTCATCTGTTCGTAGGTCTTCCAATCATTCTCTCATACTTCTAATTGAGTACATACTTCATAAGGTTGTGATAGAGATGAAGACTAGATTTGTTATTCCATTTGTATAGGGAATTCTGGGTTGCAAAAACTTTTTCAATCAATGTAGGTTGTCACTTTTTGTGTAAATTATTGCCTAGAATATTGCCTATGCAACTGAGAGTTTAAGTGACTTACTGAGAACAATATACAGCAGCAGGAGTTGAACCTGGCTTTGAGGTTCACCTTCTATCCATTGCACTGTATTGTCTTCATAGAGATGCCTGTCTAATGTTCCTCATGTATTATAGGTGTAGTCATGTAAGTTTTCTGATCAAAAATATTTATTGACTCCTTTTCTTTATGTTTATGCTTTTTCCCATTCTTTTGAAGAGAATCAATGACATCATGGGTGATATCTTGACTTGAATATGAATTCTATTTAAGTGAAGTAGTCATGCAAAGTCATTAGCCTCATTTTCTCTTCTATAATCATGTTCCAGTGACAAGACTAAAGTCAAGATGAATGGTGACGGTCTGAGATGCAGTAGATGCCCTTGGTATAGTCAACATCTGACCAAGCTGTAAGTGCTCCACAATGCCTGCTTCAGCTGCCTTCATCACTATTGGAACAAATTGTTCTCATCCATCCTCTTTTCTACAGAGTAGGAGTGATACTCCCTTTCTTGGAAGGAAAAGCTTTCCACAAAACAGCATGATCATAGCTTTGTTGCAATATTCTTAGATTCCTTTCAAGACAGCTCAGATGTCATTTCCATGAAACTTTGCCTGATCTCCCAGTTGCTGGTGCTTTCTTCCATCTCCAATTATTTTGTGATAAATTATCTGTGTTCATGTCATAATTCTTCCGTAGAATGTAAGGTTCTTTGGGATAGGGACTTGTTTATTTTTATTTTAAATTTCCAGCACCTGTCATGGGCCTTGCTCATAGTAGATACTTAATGTTTCATGAATTGAATTATTGGCTAGCATTCTACTCCTTTGATTCTAGACTTGGGCCAAATTCAACTACTCACTGTCCCTGAATATGCTGTCCTTCATCTATATCTTTATTGGCATTGTTTCTTTTGTCTAAGGTATTCTGCTGTTAGCCATATATTGTCTGCCACATTGACAGAGATATATACATGGGTCTACAGAGATTGATATAGAAGATTTATTGCCTTATTATGTACAGGTGTTTTGCTAATCATTGTGCATCTAAATGTAAGCAAATAAGACAACATCTATCCTCAAGGAGCTTAACTTTTTGTGAAGATAGTGTATACTGGGAAGTGGCATAATGAGTAGTAGGATAGGGAGTTGGCTCACCTATCCTATAAAGACCAGCAGAAGTGCCACTTATTCTGAGAAACTTTCCTTTATTTTCCCAGTTGCCAATAACCAGTTTCTTCTTAAACCTCTTATAACAATTTATTTTGCATTACTCTAATGCATTTTTGCATCATTTTATATTACATTTATCTTTGTGTATGTTTAAATTTTATGAGGGCAGAAACCATGCTTTATCTACTGTGTGTATTCTTCAGCACTATGTTCTGTACACAGAAAGCACTTAATATATTTGTTGAATTGATTGATTAGTGATCAATATAGTTCCCTACCTCATCTTTTCTAATGAGGGCAAGTGAACAATATTGTGTCATATTCCATTTCATAAACATACAAAACTGCCTATTTACAGACCCATTTCATTAACAGAAACAGAAATCAGTTTATATTCTTTCTCTTCAATAGTCAACCATCTATTTACATCATGGCTGGTGCTTACTGTATATGCTGCCCACTTTTGTAAATGCTCCCCATTTCATTTCACACCTTCCAGGTGCCTTTTGTTAACACATGGCCATTCAGATGAAATAACAGATAGAATAACTCTGTGAAGACTGTAAAGCATCATTATCATTAGTATGACTCCCCTGGATGCTGGAATATTTCCCACATGCTATTCTCTAGAGGCTCACCCAATGTGACTCAAGCTCTACTTTTTACAGCATGGTAGTCTCTACGATTATACAGTGTAATATCACTTCAGACTAGACTGAAAGCCACATTAGTAGGTTCTGGCATTCCTATGTTAGACATCAATTATATACACTTGAAGGGTCTTGGTTTTAAGGAATTATGACAGGGAGGAGTTAAGGCTCCTTAGGGGCTGTTGTATTCCTATTTTATTCTAATATTAGCTCTTCTGGCAGAAAAATCTGGGTTTCCAGGGGGACAATGATAATGGCATGCAGAAATCTTTATAGAGAAAGCACTCTTGATCAGTGCACAAGCATTTATTTAGCCACAGATCTACTGTGGCTTAATAAATGCTTCTTGATTAATAGTGCCAGGTGCTGGAGGTATAAAGACAAAAACAAAATGAAGCAGTCTCTAGCCTAAAGGTGCTTATAATCTATCCAGAGAGATAACAGCCAAATCTTTAAGTGAATACAGAAATACATTGTAATCATTACCAGTTTCTAATTTATATATTTCCATAGAATCCAAATCAGACTTTTCTTGGTCACTGCAACAAGTCTGCCATCAAAATTCACTGGTTGTCTTTTTCTGAATTTCTAACCCTAAGAACATTGTATATCTTCTGCTGCTCACCTGAGTTCCAAAGCATTGGCAATAATGATTTCCTGTGCCTAAGGAGAACCAGTGGGGATGGACGCACCTTAATGTCCCTGAATTTCTTAAATCAGTCAATCATCAAGCATACTTTAAGCACTTAGTGTTAGGAACTTGCTAAGCTCTATGGATATAATGAAAGGCAAATAATCTTTGTTTTCAAAGAGACTCACATTCTAAGGAAGAAGACATATACTCCTCTTGTACCCCCATTCAGGGGAAGTAGCTGAAGCAAGTTTGGGTCAGCCTGACTCAATCTACATTTTGTTATTTCAAATGAGAAGCTTTATGGGCAATAACTAGGACATTTTTCTAGGTAGTCACAGGATCAAATTTCTTTAATCTTGGAGGGCAGTAGGGAAGGGGAAAAATAACATGAATAGCAACATACATTTAGAGGAAATAAACAGATTTATGTAGTTTAGGAATTAGAAGGCAGATTTTGCTATCTCAGAAGACACAGCTGTGTGATGTTTCAATGACTCAATTTCCGTCTCTACGGAAATCTTTCCCAGATCTATATATCCAGATGCAGTCTCTTGCCTGAGCTCAAGTCTCACATCACCCACCAACTGCCTCTTGGAAGTTTCAAACTAGGTGTCCTATAGAGTTCTCAAACCCCACATGCACAAAACTTTACTCATTATTTTCCCCCAAAACTCCCTGTTACTATCAAGAATACCACCATCCTCATAGTCACCCAGATCTACAACTACGTTGTCATTAAAACAAATCTTGCTCATATTTATCCCATATATCCATTTTGTTGCCAAGTCTTGTTTCAATCTTCACAATATATCTTGTATGACACCTCTTTTCCCCATCACACAGCTGCCACCTTGTTTCAACCTCATCACCTCAAACCTAAACTATTGCAATAATATTATGGTTGATTTCCCTTCCTCCTCTCTCCCCACTCCTATTGATCCTCCACTCAGCTGCCAAAGAAATTTTTTCTAAAGTACATAGCTGACCATGACCACTGTCCAGCTTTTCCCTTCCCCTAGGCACTTCAGTGGCTCTCTTTACCTCTAGGATCAAACATAAAATTATTTGTTTAGTGTTTAAAGCCCTTCATGGCCTGGCCCATTTGTAACTTTATAATTTTCTTAGTCTACTCTTTTCCACATGTTCTATACTCAAGCAAGACTGGCTAACAGAAAATAAAATGACAAATTCTGGAGGGGATTGGGGAAAATTGAAAATCTAATGCACTGTTGGTGAAGTTGTAAATTCTATAGAGTAATTTGGAACTATACTCAAATGCCAAAAAATGAGGCATGACTTTTGACCTAGCAATACCATTACTAGGGCTATATCCCAAAGAAATAAAAAACCAGAAAGGAAAAGGACCTATACATACAAAAATATAGCAGCTCTTTTTTTGTGGTAGCAAAGAATTGTAAATTGAGGAGATGCCCATCATTTGGGGAGTGACTGAACAAGTTATGGCATATATTTGTGGTAGAATACTATTATTCCATAAGAAATGATGAGTAAAATGCTCTCAGAAAAATTTGGAAGGACTTACATGAACTGATGCAAAGTGAAATGAGCAGAACCAGGAGAACATTGTACAAAGTAACAGCTATATTGTATGATGATCGACTGTGGCTGACTTAGCTATTCTCATCAATATAATGATGATCAATATAATACAGTGATCCAAGACATATGATAAAAAATGCTATCCATCCCCAGAGAAAGAACTGGTAGTGTTTTCATGCAGATTGGAGCACAATTTTTTAAAACTTTATTTTTCTTGGGCTTTTTCTTTTCTTTCTTTTTTTTTGTCCTGCATTTTCTTTTGCAACATGACTAATATGGAAATATGTTTTGCATAACTACACATGTATAACTTACATCAAATTACTTACTTTATCAACGGGAAGGGAAAATGGGAGAGAATTTGAAACTCAAAATTAAATATATGTATATATGTGTATATATATATGTGTGTGTGTGTGTGTGTGTGTGTGTGTGTGTGTGTGTGTGTGTATGTATGTATGTATAAAATTGATTTTTGCCTGTAATGGGGAAAATACGAAATACTAATTTTTTTTTTAAAAATTGAGGAATAGCTGAATAACTTGTGATATTTAAAGATGAAGGAATTCTATTGTGCTTTAAGATATGGGAAAATAGATGATTTTGAAGAGACCTGGGAAGACTAGTGGGAACTGATATAGAGTGAGGTGAATAGAAGCAGAACAATTTCTAGTATAAGATCAATATTATGAAAATGAACAGTTTTGAGTACTTTTGTAAGTTGATTACAAATGAAAGGAACAGAATAAAGTAAACAATTTAATAACAATACTGTAAAAAGGAACATCTTTGAAAGTTATGAGAACAATGATCATCAGAATGGCCATTCAGAATTCTAAAGGACTCATCATGACACATTCATCAATGACAGAAAGGTGATGCATTTGGGGTGTAGAATGAGTCATATATTTTTGTGCATATCCATTAAAGTAAATTGACTTGCTTGTCTATGCATATCTGTTAAAGAATTTTTTCCTTTTTTTTCTAATGGGGAGGAAGGTAGCTGAAACAGAAAACATATTGTTTTGAATTAAATTATTATTATTTTTAAGTAGAGAAGTATGGAGTCATACTACAGAAATGATATTTTGCAAGTAATTTCACATGAGGTCACTCTAATGTAGTTTTACTTAACTCTTACTTTGTTACAAGAGACTTCTCATAAAGTAGAATTAATTTGTAAATGTGTGTGATATAAAAACAGAACAAGTCAATAAAACCCCGAAGGACAGTAAATAAAATTTTTAAATAACATTAAAAAAACACTCAAAGAAGACATTTGTGTGACTTAGGAAAGATTTAATATTATATTCCTCAGTTTGAAAATTGTGCTCTACTATATACCGTAAGTTTTTAGTCTTTACTGTAATATAAATGATTTGTGAGATCACCCCCTTTGCCCTTTCCCCAACTTTATGACCTTAGGTAGGGGGAGATCTATGTATGGTAGAAAATGGGATTTTCTGTTATCACTTAATATAAATTAATATTTTAAAGTTCCAATATTCGCAAATTCTTTATGTATTATATCCCAAGTAGCTACCAAACTTATTTATTGAAATCTAGCAACTAGGGTATGATAGAAAGAGAATTACTTGCCATCAGAAGACCTGAATTTGAGCACTAGTTCTGAAATTTACTAGCTATAAGACTCTAGTAGAGTTATTTAACTCTGCTGAGCATCAATTCTCCCATTTCTTCATTTGTTGAATGGAAATAATAACTTTCCCTATAATAATATTGTGATGATAGATGGTCCAAATGTTTTTGTAAATCTCAAACGATTATATAAATGTGACTTGTTTGTTGACAGTCCTGGTTCGGGCTGGCAGATACCCTAAGCCATAAAATTCACTTCCAAGAAAGTCCAAAATTCAGACAGAATCCAGAGCCAAGGACATCAGTCAATAGGGAATAAATGGGACCATAAGCAAGAAGACTTTAGAAGAAAAGGTTAAGGACACAAGCAGAATATCCAGCCAACAAATGATCAGAGATTATTGGATTTAGAGCATAAACACATCCTAGAGATCATATAACCGTGCACCCTTTCTTTTCAAATCAGGAAATTGAGGCCCCAAGAAGTGAAATAGAATGACAAAATCTCAGAGTTATGGAAGACCTCATGATTCATCTAAATCAACCATCATCTGATCAGGAATATCTCCTGCAAGAATCACTTCAGTCTAATAACCATTTTTTTAGTATGTTTGTAAACATCACTATGCTAGTGGTTGGGAAGACGGAAATGATATAAAGTTTACATAAAAAATATTCCATAATCTGTGCACCCATGAAGTTTGTGGATTTTAACATCCAATATGGTATATGAATTATCCAAGGTCGTGCATACCCATCAAAGTGAAGAGAAATAAACCAAGTATTTTAATTATTATCATTACTCCATATAGAGTACCATTTATATACCATTATACCATGCTACACACTATTTCAGGAATAAACACGGGGCACCAATAGCAAGAATGAAGGTTGACATGCAACTGAATACCTTCTGAGGTGGTAGTTCCTTATATGCTTTCCATCTAGAACTGGTCAGTCTCAGAGTATATACTTCATTTCTATGAGTAAATTCGAGTAGTTAGACCTCACTTAGGTCAGGACAGTTTTAGAGGTTATTTGCATATTGGCAGATGCAGCTGTAGAGTTTCATTTACGTTGCAAAGGTGCCCATTATTCCTTCCTTATAATTTTTAAGCAGGTAATCTGTGTTCTTGGTAAATATGCTCTCATTCATGGGCTAGGCACTCTGGATTTAAAGTGCTTAGACTACAGTTGCACAAAGTAAAAACAGAAGGCCTCCTAAAATATTTTGAAGGGCATCATCAATATCTCATTGGTATTGGTTTGCACTGAGAAGGTGGAAAAAAAGTTTTGTTAATTGCATTCACCTTTACTATTAGGCAAATTAAATGATAAAGCAATTAGATCTATGAATAAAGACATGAGTAATTTCAAAACTAACTAGCCTAAAAATATAGTGAAGTTCATCTTCCATTGGCTTTAGGAGTCAGTCAATCAAGCAACAGACTTTTATAAAATTCCTACTTTGTATCACACATTGTTCTGACCAGTAGAGATAAAAAGACAAAAAAAACCCCACCCTCTCTCTTTAAAGATCTTACATTGTATTGGCAGACAATCGGTCATTTCTTTTATGTGTATGCCTTATGCTTAATCAAATACTCAAATAGGTTTACAATCTTATCAATTTTGGAGTTCCTCTCAACTGTTGGGTTCAGAACCCAATCATGCCTTTCAGCTCTCCTTAATGTCCTCCCGAAATTTTGCCACAAGACGGCTGCCTAATGTGCTGAAGACATTCCTTGCTTTCTGCAAACATCTCAAGGGGTCCAGTAGAGTGACACATGCCATTACTTACTCTTGGCATGTAGCCAGCTTTTTTTCCTTCTCTTTTTGTCATATAGTTTCTTGATGAAATCCTGTATTTCTTTAGTATTCTTTGTTGATTATATATTATAGCCTATTCCTGAACATGGATCTTTTCAATGCCTTTTGGTAAAGGCTCCTGTTCTGTTCTTGGAGGTTGTAGAGTTCCAGGCCTTTCTACCACACAACAACAAGAAGACAATATTTTATTGATTAGATGGGGAAGCAGGGGATGTCAGTGCTTTGTAATCTCCTGAAAGTAATCTAGTCTGCTCCTTTTTTTCTTTTTCAAATCTGTTCCTAGCTAATTATCCACTTCTTTGTCACACACCAACACAGACACACACACACACACACACACACACACACACACACACACACACAGTTGGATAAACTAAAGGATGGTCATTCAAATGCATGTTGAAATCTGGACAATAAACATTTTTCATCCATTTGATTTTTCCTTTATAGATAGACAGGTCAAACTTCTTTGAGTGATTACAGATCTTTTCCATGAGGCTATGTAATATCTTGGGGCTGGATGCAGTCAATACAATATCATCAATATATAAGAATGTCTGAAGACTATTATCCTCAGGGAATTCTTCCTTAACCCAGATATCACAGTTTATCTCTTCTAACACAGTGATAAACACTTTTGATAAGCACATATCTGCCTGGTACAAAAGAGATACTTTATTTGTTTTGAATTGAATCACAGGTAACTTTATATTGTATATATTGTGTCCTTTCCATATTGCATTTGTCTTGTTTTTGTGTATGTTGTGTGTGTGTGTGTTTGTGTGCATGTGTGTGTGTTTGTTACACTATGCGGTAGGTGACTGGAGGGACTATTTTTCCTGTATAGTGTCAGACCTTTATCATGTAGTACAACATAATGCCATGTATACTGTCAGTCCTCAGGACTATTACCTGTACAACATTGGTGAATTATGGAGAACAAGAAAATGCAGGGGATATAATCATTTTGTGGGATGATCATACAGTCTAGTTAAGAGAGAACACTCCAAAGTACAAAGCACTATTATGAATAATTGTCAACTACAACACAGAGACAATAAGTTCTAGAGGAATTCAGAGAAGGAAGGGTTCACTTGGAACTGGATTGGATAGGTAAAGCTTCATGGAAAAGTCATCATTTGAGATGGGCCTTGAGAGAAAATTTTGATTAAAATTATTTTTATACATTGTTTTGGTAAAGGAGAATGTTTAAGCTCTTCCAGAATAAATGAGTGGAGTCACCTTTTTAGTGTGAGGTGAGAGGGTAAGCCTTATGAAGTCAAGTTATTTTAGTATTCATTATGGACCCTACCTCATATATGGTACAAGTTTAAATTTTTCTTTGATGCTTTCAGAAAATTTTCTTTCTTGGAAACATTCTGTGATCCTCCAGCTCCTGTGGACTTAGAGATAATTCTCTGGCAACTTTATGAAACTGAGTTAGGAGATGAATGCTTTCTGTGAGAATACACAGAGCCTGACCAAGAGGGAAGCTTCAGAAGCCAAGTTGTCCAGGACAGACTCAGAGGAAATCAGACATGGCAAGATAGCATCCCTTACAATACACAGCTCTTCTCCCTCTTCATTGCCTGTGACTGCCTGAAGAAAGTTGCCTATGGAAGGTTTCATGCATCAGACTTCTCTGCACAGGGCTCTTGGGCCAGGCCCCTCTCTCATTTTGCCTCTTTTTAAGTGTATTAAACTTTTTAAAGTGTATTAAGTAGTCAAAGGCAAGCAAACAGATAAGGTACTCTCTAAGATTGTCACCAGAACCAGCAGCCGGCCACAGCTCTGGCCCACATGCTTAGTAAAGAGAATGCAGAGAGTTGAATCACCTCATAAATTATCTCAAGTGAGTTATTTTTTTTCTTTCCATTTAGGATCCTTCAGCAGGAGGAGGTGGCAAGGGAAAGAATACTGGGCAAAGCCAGCAAAGGTAAAGAGAAGAAAGAACCTGGGGAAGATGAGGGCAGGAGGATAAGAGAATATGATCTAGCTGTCTACTTTGTTATAGCTATCCATTTCAGCAGTAATAATAAAATAATGCATAGAAAAAAAGCAGACATGACTAAACTGATGAAATGGAAATGAAACTTCATTACCTTGCTAAAGAGGGGACCACAGATGCTCTTCTGCATAACATTGCTCCATGACTCATCTCATTCCAACTTGTATTTTAAGGACAAAGAGAGTGAAAAAAAGAAAATACGACTGCATGGTGATTGGATTTGGAGTAATGAACCACAGCAATGTGATGATCTGAAAATAAGTGATTCAAGGATTTACTCTTTTCTGTTTTCTCTTTCCTCCAAGTCCTTTCTTTTTTCCCTTCTGACTGGAAGGAATCCAGTCTTGAACCATTTCAGTCCTTTGAAAAATTATTCAGTTGTTGAGTCCTCTGACAGAAATCCAAATAAACTCTGAAGTTACAAGATTGTTATACATTGTTATAAGCAGTTATTCATCCTTCATTTTTGAAAAGGACCAAAGACATCATGATAAGGGTGATATCTTGACCTGTGCATGAATTGGATTTAAGTGAGGCAGAGTGGCACAAAGTTGTCATCCTCATTCTCTCTTCTATAGTCATTGTAGTCCAGTGGCATGATGAAAATCAAGATGACTGTCAGTGGCTCAGGATACAGTGGATGACCTTGGCATCTTAGATGTCTGATGAAACTCTAAGCACCCCAAAACACCTGCTGCAGCCATTCATGACCATTTGAACAAATTGTTCTCATCCACTCATTCTGCCAGAGGAAGTCTTCACATGCTTGGGAGAGATATCCCCCTAACTCACTGATGAATATGAGACCGATTGGTTACCCTCAACCTGGTTTAGGCCATGTGTCAAGATGGTTTTTACCAGGCCGCGGGTGCTGCACAAACTACAGCTTCTTGGAGCCACAAGTGAGAGTTGGGTGACAGTTGGACACCAAGGGTTGGATGATCGGTCTTGAAATGTGCTAGTCCTCTCTGAATATCTCATATATCTCAATAAGCAGTATAAGCAGTAGAAAGATGTGGAGAATACTTTGGAAGAAGTAAATATGGCATATGGAGATCACAATAGTCACCAGATGTACTGCTCCTAAAATATAACTTAGCAATATCTTTAAGAGAAATGAGTGGGGTTGGGGACAGTGATAAAATGGTGGGTAGATGATTAATTGAGGTAATCCCTGCTAAGGTCACTTCTAGCTTTAAAACCTATGTTCCTCAGACTTGGGAAGAAGAGTGTGGATGTTTCTTTCAATATGTGTTCTCTAGTGACTACTTGGGAGAATCATTATTTCAAACCAATTATGAATCCTGGGGTCCTCTAACAATACTTATTCCAGACTTGCTGACAATCCTTTCAGTTCTTAGTAGCTCTCTTATTGACTTCCAAGCGGAATCGCTTGCTCAACCAGTTATAAATGTTGTTGTTGTTGTGTGACAGAGAGAAACAGAGATAGATACACAGAGACAGAGATAGAGTGAGACAAAGAGAGATACACAGAAATAAGACTGACAGCAGAGTAAAGATATAGAAAGAGAGTATTACAACCTGCACAGTATAATGCCATGGTTGTATTTATCTCATTCCCCCTTCTCCAGTACAATATAATCTGCTTCAGGGCAGAGACTAACTTACTTTTGTATTTCTATCCCCAGTACCTAGTACAGTGTCTGGTTTATAGGGTCTTTATAAATGCTTGTGAACTTATTGATTACTTTATTGCCTTCAACATGTTTTGCTCTCATCCTTGTTTCCTTTAGATTTGGTCTAACTTCCTTCTGCCACTAGCCCTTCAGTTCTATGCTTGTGTGGATGGATTTTTTTCTTCCATCTTCAGAATCAGAGAATATTTAGTAAGTACTTTTACATAAATCTGAATTATATACAGAATGACATCAGTGGAAAGGTATTTACTTATCAAGGGAGTTATAATATGAAACATTGCATACACGTATATGTATTTGTGCACATATGTATACCTATGTGTCTATATCTATCTATCTATATACATATATATAAACATAGATATAGATATATAGATATGGACATATAGATATAGATACACACACAGAGCTATACCTATAACTCCTGATGACTTGAAGAAGCATCCTATCTATGACACTAGCTGTATGGTAGTAAGACAGATCATTTAAACTTTCTGAACCTCAGTTTCTTCAGTTGTACAATGGGTATAATATATTTTTGTTACTTACATTATAAGGCTGTCATGATACTCATATGAGATAATATGTGTAAAGTACTCTGAAAACTTGAAAGCCCTTATTTTTCAGGCCTTGATTCAGGATAATTTTGATAAAAATATCTCACTTAGTTTTGATTGTTTCCACAGAGAGAAGATGTTCCTGAGCAAAGGTGATGTCAAGTTTTTTTATTGATCAGTTTGTAAATCTCCTTCAATAAGCTTTGGTTCAGTGTCATAGGGACTTGGTCTTGGTTTGGTAATTCCAACTGTGTTGACTGAATACCAGACTGGTGGGATTGGTACTCACAGCACATGTCATATGTCAGTCTTTCTGCCATAGAATGACATATTTGGCTTTGGGGCTTTTGTTTTGTTTTGTTTTTCATTGAAAAAATGCTTCTGACTCATGTCATATGAATTTACAACAGAAGAACCCAGGGATAACACATCACATTCTGATCCCATTGCATTTAGTGAAATAAGACAGATACAAAAAAGAAAGGGGCAAAAAAAAGTATAGGAGAAGTGAGATGAAATTAAAATTAGTCAAGCAAGGGAAGAAAAAGAAGATTGCTCTGTGTTGATGGTATAATTTATTGTAGAGCAGGAACTAAAAAAAATTGGGGGAGGGAACTTCAGCAGTGACTTAGTGTGTGTGTGTGTGTGTGTGTGTGTGTGTGTGTGTGTAGGTATAACTGTTGGGAAAAAATGTCAAAATCTATGAGAGACACAGAGAGAGAGATAGACATGGAAAGGAAGCAGGAGAAACATTGTACAGGAAGAGGAAGGGAGATAGTCCCTGTAAGAGTAACACTTTAATATGGTGATAGGAGCTTGGTGGGAGAGTGAGAGAATGAAGAAGTATTTGTATATTCTCCTTGGAGAAGGAAAAGGAAAAAGGGGATCTTGGGGGGAAAAAGTGATTCTCCTGTACATCACTGCTGGAGGTAAAGTTCCAGCAGTTTCAAAATAGGTATAAAATTGGTAAATAGTAAGGCTAATTAGAAAAGGAGAATAATGAAAAGATGGAGTAAAAAAGTGGTAAAATAGTGCCACTACTGTTGAGAAATCAATCAATAGACATTTATTTGATTATTTTTAGTAGGCAACTTGTTACTTTATTTTTAAATTTTCATTTAATATTTTATTTTTCTCCAATTAAATGTAAAAAGAAATTTTAACATTTTTTAAAATTTCAAGTTCCAAATTCTCTCCCTTGTTCCCTCCCTGTCCCACCCCACCCCCACACTGAGAAGGAAACAATCCGAAATAGGTTATACATGTGTAGTCAAGAGAAACGTTTCCTTATTAGTTATATTGTGAAAGAAAACAGACTAAAAAGAAAAAAATAACTCAAGAAATGAGGCCTTTATCAATGAAATTTGCTTCAAATTTTTTTTCACAGTTATTATTGCTAACTGTATTTCCCTCCATCCTACTCCTCTTGTTTATTCTATTCTCTCTTTCTTTTTGCCCTGTCTCTCTTCAAAAGTATTTTGCTTCTGAATACCCCTTGCTCCAATCTGCCCTCCCTTCTATCACCACCCTCCATGCCCTTCCCTTCCTACTTTGCTATAGGGTAAGATAGATTTCTATACCTAATTGAGTGTGAATGTTAAGCTCTGAGCCAATTTTATGAGAGTAAGGTTACTCACACCCCCTCACCTGCCCCATCTTCCCCTCTACAGTAAAAGCTTTGTCTCGCCTTTTATGTGAATAATTTACCCTTTTCTACCTCCCCCTTTCTCTTTCTCCCAGTACTTTTCACCCCTTAATTTTATATTTTTAGATATCATCCCTTCATATTCAACTCACACCTGTGCCCTCTGTTTATATATGCTTATTCTAACTGCCCCAATAATGAGAAAGTTCTTGTGAGTTATAAGTATCACCTTCCCATTTAGGAATGTAAACAATTTAACCTTATTAAGTTTCTTATGCTTTCCCTTTTTATGTTTCTCTTGAGTCTTTTATTTGACAGTTAAATTTTGTATTCAGCTCTGGTCTTTTTATTAAGAATGCTTGAAAGCCCTCTGTTTCATTGAATGTCCATTTTCTCCTGGATGTTTATACTCAGTTTTGCTGTGTAGGTGATTCTTGGTTGTAATCCTAGCTCCTTTACCCTCTAGAATTTCATATCCTGAGCCTGTATGATCCTGATAATGGCTCCATGTTATTAGAATGGTTTCTTTCTGGCTGATGAACTATTTTCTTTTTGACCTGGGAGCTCTGGAATTTGGCTATAATATATCTGGGAGTTTTTATTTGTGGATCTCTTTCAAGACATTATTGGTGGATTCTTTCCATTTCTATTTTACCCTCTGGTTCTCAAATATCAGGGAAGTTTCCCTTGATAATTTCTTGAAAGATTATATCTAGGCTCTTTTTCTTTTTATCATGGCATTCAGGTAGTCCAATAATTTTTAATTATCTGTCCTGGTTTTATTTTCCAGGCCAGTTGTTTTTTCCAATGAGGTTTTCACATTGTCTTCTATTTTCTAATAAAGTCATTAGTTTCCATTTACCCAATTCAAATTTTTAAGGAATTATTTTCTTCAGAAGCTTTTATAACTTGTTTTCCATTTGCCAATTCTACTTTTTCAGGAGTTTTTTTTTTTAATTTCAGGGAATTTTTGTGATTCTTTTTCCATTTGGCCAATTCTGCTTTTTAAGGCATTCTTCTCCTAAATGGCTTTTTGTATCTCCTTTACTATTTGGTCTAGTCTACTTTTTAAGGTGTTATTTTCTTCATTTTTTTTATTGTTGTTGTTATTTCATTTATCAAGTCGTTGACTCTTTTTTTTTATAAGATTTTCTTTCTGTTCCCAATTTTTCCTCTAGCTCTCTTACTTGATTTTGAAGATCCATTTTGAGCTCTTCCATGGCCTGAGACCAAGTCATATTTTTGTTGAGGCTTTTGGATGTGCTTGCACTTTGTTGTCTTCCTCTTAATGTGTATTTTGATCTTCCTTGCCACCACAGTAACTTTCTATGATCAGAAGTTTTTCTGTTGTTTGCTCATTTTTCCAGCCTATTTCTTGACTTTTAACTCTTTGTTAAAGTAGGGTTCTGTTTCTGGTGTGGAAGGGCACTGTCCCAAGATTCACAAGTTTTGGCAGCTGTTTTCAAAGGTACTTCCAGGAACCTGTAAGTTTTCAGTTGTTCAAAGGGCGTGCGATCTAAGGAGAGGTATATACTACTCTCTTGCTCTGTGTTGTGGTCTGTGAGTGACCACAGGCACTCATTTCTGTCCTAAAACTATGAGGAGGATCCAAGCTCCACTGCAGCTGCAAGCTCAGGTGTGTTAGTGCTTCTCCCCACCATGGGACTGCCACCCATGACTGTGATCAGGATCAAGTTTGGGCAAAGCAAGAGTCCTACCTGAGTGCTAACAAAGAGACTCTTGTGATCTCTGACCAGTTGTTTGACCCCATTACTTTCTGTGGAATGAGTGCTCCAGAAGTAACTGCTGCAGCTGCTGATTCAATGGCTCCCCAAGACCCGCTCCTAATTTGCTGGGGCCAGGGTTGTGCTGGCATGGCTACATTGTGTTCCACTCTCACCCAGGTGCAACAGACCTTTCCTAATGACCCACCAAGTTGTCTTTGGCTGGAAAATTATTTCACTCTGTCTTTTTGTGGATTCTGATGCAATGGGAATTGTTTTATGGCATTTAAAGGGGTTCAGAAAGGTTTTGGGGACAACTCAGGAGAGTTATTGCCTTTTCCCTGCCATCTTGGCTCTGCCCCCTAAAGTGTTTGACAGACATTTATTAAACAACTAGTATGCAACAGTCACAGTGGTAGTCACTGGGGATACAAAGTCAAAAATGAATAGGCATTGCCCTCAAGGATTTATATTTCAGCAGGGGAGACACAAGTACATTTATGATGCATCACTCTCATTTCTATTCCCAGTTTTTCCTCTACTTCCCTTACTTGCTTCTCAAAATCCCTTTTGAGCTCTTCCAAGGCCTGGGACTCATTCATATTTTTCTTGGAGGCTTTGGATGAAGGAGCTTTGATTTTGTTGTCTTCTTCTGGTTGTATATTTTGATCTTCTTTTTCACCAAAGTAAGATTCTATAGTCTGACTCTTTTTGCACTGCATGCTCATGATCCCAGCCAATTACTTGAGTTTTAAACTCTTTGTTAAGGTAAGAGTCTGCTTCCAATGTGGAGAATGTACTGTCCCAAGCTTCAGGGGTTTGTATAGCTGTTTTCAGAGATACTTGTAGGGACCTGTAAATTTTCAGTTCTTCCAAGGTGCTATGATAAGGGGCGAGGTGTTTACTCCTTTCCTGGCCTGTGACCACAATTACTCCTTTCTGTCCTGTAACTGTGAGGAGGGGTTCCTGTCCACAGCCACTACAAGCTCTACCACACCAGCGCTCCTCCTCACCCCAGCACTGCCCAAAGAACTGTGACCCAGATCCACACATGGGCAAAGCAAGAGATTCCTGCCTCAGTACTGGCAAAGAGATCCCTGCAATCCCTCTTTGATCAGCCACTGGATTCCCCCTCAGTCTGTGGGCCAGAAGCTCGGGAAGCAGCTGCCTCCCCCAGGGCCAGGCTGTTGGGGAATGGAGCTGAGACCCCGCCTTCTTCTCTGACCACCGACAGAAACGGACTTTTCCCACTGACCTTCTAAGTTGTCTTTGACATTTGTGGATTGAGGAGTCTGGAAACCTCCAGCTGCCCGCAATTCAGTTCTCTTAGGCCAGCTTCAGGTTTGCTGCGGCCTGCATGCCCACGCTGCGCTCCCAGCCTGGTGCAATACACCTTTCTGATCAATCATCCAGGTTGTCTTGGGCTGGAAATTTGTTGCACTCTGTCTGTTTGTGGGTTCTGCTGCGTCAGAATTTGTTTAGAGCCATTTTTTTATGAGTATTTGGAGGGGTTTGGGGGAGAGCTCAAGCAAGTCACTGCTTTCACTCTGCCATTTTGGTTCCGTCCCCCCATTTATGATGACATACAAAACATGTGCAAGTTATTTTTGGGGGGAAGAGGGTAGATAATGATAGCTAGGGAAATCAGGAATGACTTTAGATAACACTTTAGCTGGGTTCTGAAGGAAAGTAGTGATGTTAAGAGCTGAGGATGAGAAGGAAATGAGGGATAGCCTGAACACAGAGAAGCAAAATGCAATATCTGCATATAAGACGTAACAAGAATATTTGCTTGTCTGAATCAAAGAGTATGTGAACAATCAGGAATAGGGGAGCAAACAGGAGTAAGGAATCAGATGAGAGGCCTGAATGTCATATGAATAGGGACAATGGTAAGCTTAGCCAGTTGGGGCTTTATTGGCTTAATAATAGTATAATAAAGGGAATAAGAGATAAGGGAAGAAGTTTGTGTTCCAGAAATAAAAGAGGACAACAAAAAAGAATGAAGACAGATATAGTGAATATGACAGAGTAGTGTAGAAAATTCCTACTGAAATTTCCCGTAAAGACAGTTGCTACTGGCTCATTGAAGTGGTGAGGAATAGATGGGGGTCTAGGAATGCAATAAGGACTGAGGAAAATGAGAGGTTCCTATTTAGTAGCTTGGGATTTAGATCTTTATAGTAATGGGCTGCCACAGAATTCTAGATACTTATATTTACAAGTGACACCAAAAATCAAGGGAAAAAAAAAGTCAGGGACACCAAAGGTCAAGGGGAAAAAAGGTCACCCTTGATTCAATTCAGTAACCTCTTCTCAACTAGTTTTGAGTAGTTTCCATGACAAGGAACTCATTACCTTATAATGCAGTGTGACACAATTTTTGTTTTTAGAATGTTCTTCCTTGCATTGGCTTGAAATCTGCCTCCTTATTGCTTTTGTACAAGTTCTGCCTCCCTGGAGCTACGCAGAACAACTTTACTCACTTCCATGTAACAGCACTTCAAATTATGAAAACTGGTGTCTTTTCCTTCTCTTTTCTGGGTTAAATATTTCTAGTTCCTTCATCTATCCCCCATATGACAGAAACCCTTACTTTCCTGGTTATCCTTTTTCTTGGTTTATCCTATTTTTTAGAAATTGCTTTGCTTAGCCTATGACATTCAGAGTTGGACACATATAATAGGCTACTATAGAATTCTCTTTATACCTTAAAAGAAAGATCATTCCCAGTGTTGAGTGCCTACAGTTGGAGGGTGGACAAAAAAAAAAAATAACCGCTTGCAATTCTGTTTTATTTTTCCTTTTAAAAATAGATTTTATTGATATCTTTATCTTTTAAAATTGCCTAGGGTTCCCTATGTATACCTCCTTCTCTTCATCTCTTATAATAAATAATTTTAAAAAGAAAAAGAAAGAAGAGGAAAAACTGATCAATACATCAAATAACAACAACAAAAACCTGATATCATATGTAATGTTTTATACCTGTAGACCTCTAACTTCTGCAAACCAGTAAGGGGTGGGAGGGAAATTTTCTCATCCCTTTTGGGGGCTGAGTCACTTTGATGTTTCAAGTAATTTATGGTTTGCTATCATTTTCTCTACAATGACCCTGTGAAGTAGGTAGCATACTATCACTACCTCTATTTTACAGATAAGGAAACAGACTTTGAACACTTATGGGACTTGTGTAAAATCATAGCAGCTATTGAATGGCAGAGCCAGGACTCAAACACAGATTCTAAAACCATTGATCTTTCTCATGATGACCTTTTGACTACTTCTGTCAGGATGGAACTGGCTGATAACGCCTGCAGATACAGTCAAAAGAATTTCCCAATAGAATGATGCTTACCAAAAGCATAGACAAGATGAATTCTTCTTGACCCAAGGAGCAAAAACTGTGGTCCTGGGAAAGGCAAACAAAACACAATAATTAAAGAAAGAAGAGCTGGTTGCCCATAGCTGCAGAGTTGGTGTCTGTTAGCTTCAATCTGCAAGTGGTGGTTAATATCAGTGAGATGAGAGAGTTGCTATGTAGAGAATGATAATGAGTATAACACGGAGCTGATCACCTGGTTCTTATAGTGTTCACTGACCCTTGAATGGGTTGGCTTGGTGTACTAACTTGTGCTAATAGGTAGCACTATTCTGCTGTAATTCTTTACAACATTTAAACCGATCATTTGGAAGCTATATCAATCAATGGTTAGAGTGCTGGACCCAGAATCAGGAAGACCTGAGTCTTCACTTATTAGCTATGCAACTCTGAGCATGTCACTTAACCTCTCTCTACTCAAGTTTCCACATCTGTAAAATAGGAATAATAATAGCACCCACTTCTCAGGGTTCCTGTGAGAATAAAATGAGATAATATTTATCAAGTGCTTTGCAAATCTTTAAGTGCTATATGAATAATTATCATCTATAGCTGCATGAGTAATTGGTTGCACCTCTAGAGTAGGAACATGCTATAAAATCCTTTTATTTAGAGAAGGCTGGCCTATATAGTATATCATTACTAACTCAAGACATAATATTCATTACCACAGTGTTGTGATCTACCAATTAAAACACAAAATCACAGAATCTCAAAATTGAAAGGGAACTCAAAGGCCATGTATTCCAAACATATGGAGCCATAGAGATGGAAGGAAACCTAAGCTTTGACAAAGATTGTGAAGCAGAAAGATGGTCTTTGGTACCCTATAACACTCAACTTTCTTCAGTTCTTGACACCTAAAGCCCAAGTATCTCAGTACTGCTGTGTTGCCCACTGCACGCTTCTCCCAGTTCTACCTATCTATCCATGTTTCAAAATTATCAATCCTAGCTAACAAAAAACCAGTTCTGTTACTTCCTTATTCTCACTTAACTTTCAGCAAGGAAATAATCTAATCAAATGGAACACATTAAAGTGTGAATGACTGATAATAACACCAAGTATTATCTCTTCCAGAGAGAGCTATGTTTCTTTTAAAGAAAATACAGGTTACATCATGTAATAAATTCCTATTGATAGAAATTAGGGCAGTTGGATGAAGCAGTTAAGGGAAAGATATATCTGTAAGGTAGGGAAGCGACCACTTCTGGATGTCCTTTCAATTGTGCAGCATATCTTTCCAGCTACTCTAGGACTCATGAGGCTGACCCTACTCAAGAAGTCATGTGGTCTAACTCATTGCCTCCAGGCATGTGAATGCCTACACAGTTGAGACAGATGGTTCTCAGTTTGATACAGCTTGATATTATCAAATTTCTCAAGGACAAACTTAAGGGCATGCCCCTAATGATAATCTTTAGAGTGATACACAAAATAACACAGCCCAGTCTGACTTTTTAGAGAATGGGACCTGATCAAAGTCATGACCCAGAGAGAAGATTAAGAAGCAGGGAGGGTGCTAGGGCTGAGTTCTGGTGTGGCCCCTATAGGCTATGTAATTTGAGAACTGAATTGTTGTCACTCTGAAAGAGCCATTCATGGGTTCCTTCACTTGACATCTGTTGACTCATGTCCATTCAGAGGTTATGCATTCCTCTGAACAAAGAGGGGATCTGCCAGTAAAGCACAGGCACGCGGGCATGTGTGTGTGTGTGTGTGGTGTGTGTGTGTGTGTGTGTGTGTGTGTGTGTGTGTGTAATTAGAGGTGAACCACGGAAAGGGTCTTAACAAAAAAATGAGCTTGATGAGTGGGGAATGGGAAGGGTCATTGTTGACTGCTTCCACAGCAGCATATTTGGAGAGGCCTCCAAAATACTGAATAGCTTGCAGACATCCATAGTGAGAGCAGCGCTGGGTTTGGAACAAGACCTAGGCTGAAATTCTGGCTCTGCCACTTACTACTTTCATTATGTTGGCAAGTCACTTAAACTTCCTGCATCTCAATTTCCTCATCTGTAAAATAGTTTATTGCCTACATTCATAATAGAAGGAAATGCTATATTTCAATTAGCAGTTAGTAAAAATAAAGATTTAATTTTTTGTCTCCTATCCAAGTTCAAAGAGTCTGAAATTTATCCACGAACCCATTAAGGGTCTGTGCACTCTACTTTAAGAAGCCTTAGTCTACTCCAATATTCATTTTATAGAAGTGGAAATTGAGAGCCAGTGAAGTTAAATAACTGATCCAAGGTTATTCAGGTGAAACATTCAGTGAAAAGTCTGAGATTCTAATCAATGTCCTCTGAGTCCAAATCCAAAGGATATATTCTTTCTGGTGTACCATAGTTTGGGACTTCAAAACTTTCAACTCTTCTGGCAATCTGATGAAGAAGCAGTGATTCAGGGTAAAGCTTTCTCCTTCTACCTGTTCCTTTTCATGGTTTACTGAGGCTAAAATCATTTTCTTTGATCTTATATTCTTCATGGTGCCATCAAGCTTAGGGGCTTCGAGCCTGGAAATCTTGCAGAGAGAGAGGGGCAGCTCCAGGCATAGTCCAAAGCATTTGAATGAAAGCACCTTTTGTTCTAGGCAGCTACCTGTTGCCACAGCCCCAACTCAGGTCTCCTCATTTGCTTATGCTCTTTTAGTCACTAGCAAAAATCAAATAAAGAAATCAAGTAGCATTTGATATTGCATATTCCTTTATTTTACTAATTGTAAAAGGCAAAAGGAAGGCTGAATTAAAAAAAAATAAGCTAAAGAAACAATCAAGTAAAAGCAATAATTACAGAGTAAAATCAGCAGAACCAGGAAAACAATTTCCATGATGGCCATCATAATGCCCAGGAAAACAACTTTGAAATGCTTACATATAGTAATCCATGAAGTGATCAATCATGACTTCAGAAGATTGAGAGAGGTAGTGAGAGAAAAAGAGAATGTTTATGCAAATGAATAATAAATACAAATTTTATTTGTATTAAGTACAAATTGGTAATGTCTGTACAAATCAGTAAAAGAATGGGAAAAAATTCTATACAGGCTACTACTCCTATCTCTAGCATTTACTTTCTAAGGTCCATATGCATAAGGTATGAATGTAGTACCTAAGGAAATATGCAAATATGCTCAGAGACTGAAGCTATCAGTTTTGTTTTTTTGTTTTGTTTTGTTTTGTTTTTCATAATTGGATATTCTATGGCTGGCTTCTGATTTGGTGATTAAGCTTCCATGGCTCTAAAGTGACAGGGTTGGAAGGGACCTCAGAAATAATTTATAACCTATATCTGTCAAGGACACTTGCCATTCCTACAATACCTTGGTATCAGTCCTTCACTTCTCACTCTACCCCACCCATCAAATGTAATCATTTGCCAAATCTTATCATCTCTATGTCCACAGTATTTCTTATTTCCTTTGTTCAGTTGACATAATCACATGCTCTTTCAGGACATTATCAGTTTCTTTTGATGATTACAATTGCCTTTTGAGTGATACCAATCAATCAACAAAGATTTACCAAGTGCTTACTAAATGGTTTTAACAACTACTAGTTTTCCATTATTTCCACCTTTAATATAAATAGATACAGATATTTCCTGATATTCTAGATCTTTTGATCTTCTAAATGAATTTTGATATCCCCTTGATAGTTTGATTGGTATGTCATTAAAACTAAATGCACTTTGGTAGTATTATCTTTTTTTTTTTTATTTTTATATTGGCATAGCCTATCCATGAGCACTGAATATTCCTTCAGCTATTTAAGTTTTTCATTTCTCTAAGGAATTGGTTGTTGTCCTTCAAACTTAAAGAGGGCTAAAATAACATCATTATTGTGCAGGTCAAGGTACAGTGTTCCCAGCTGTGGCTGTTTAGACCAATATAAGCTCAGAAGGTTCTACCACAAATAATCTATATGAACATTTGGAGTGGAGATGCCTTTAAATTTGTACATGTAATTTTTTTTAACTTAAACAAAACAGTTCTGCTTTGTTTATAGAACACAATGCCTTCTTTGAAGTGGGCATGTCATGCTGTGCAGTCCTGTGCCTGTGTCCCAGATGTCTTACAATCAATTGCAAAGTTCTTCAAAAAGACCTTAAACACGTCCTTGTATTGCTTCTTCTGACTTCCTTATGTGAGTGCTTGCATTGTGAAAGTTCTCTACTAGATTCTTTTAGCAAATGTTCATTTACCATTTGAAAAACATGGTCAGCCTATTGGAGTTACATTCTCTGCAGTAGAGTTTGAATGCTTGGCAGCTCAGTTCAAGAAAGGACCTTAGTGTCCAGTACCTAAACTTGTCAGATGATATTCAGAATCTCCCTAAGACAATTCAAATTGAAGCAATTTAGTTTCCTAGCAGGGTGCTGTTATACGGTTCAGGTTTCAAAGGCACACAACAATGAGGTCAGCAAAATGGTTCTGTGCAAGTTTAGTGTGTTAGTCAGTGTGGAAGTACCCCTGAGATTAATATGTCCATTTTCTATGAGTTACCTTACCAGGCAGGTGCACTGGACACAAAGTAAAGCTATTTGCTTAAGGAGCCAATCAGGAGCCTGCAGTGAACCAAAGTCTTGGTCACTCCCAGATACCTTTGCTGGTGTTTGCTGCCCGACCTTGCTGAGCTGTGCCCCCCTAAACTGGCTCAAACTAGCCTTGTAGTTAACTGTTCCTACAAAACATCCTTCATCTGTGTCCCACCTGTTCCTGGGAAAGACTGTCCATTATTTTTGTGGTTTACAAGCATAAAACTCCTCTTCCTCTCCTGGGCTGTGAGGCATCTTGTTTGTACTGGGGTGCCTCAGCATTAGTGTCTGATTTTTTCCTAATAAAACTTTTCTTCTTTCAACTCAGCGTGGACTCCTCTGCATTGTGAGGGGTGGGCTTTGCCTAGTTGACAACAGCCTAATAGCTCTTCTTTGCTTTCCTTCAGTGCCTCTCAAACACTGAGCTATTTCTTGAAATGCATGTGTCAACTTCATCACCTATGTGCACATTCCTGGAAAGTGTATTTCCCAAGTAAGTAAGCTTATACAAAGTGTTCTAAATTTCTCCATTTGCTATAGCCTATTGTTCCACATCTGGATGCTGTGGTGCTGGCTGATGGAGAACCTGTTTTCTTAATGTTAATTATCAGACCAAAATCAGCACAAGAGGCAGAGAATCTACTCTGTTGCATCTCAACTTCAGAGGCTACATTGAGTGCACAATCATCTACAAACAGAATGTCGCTCATAAATTCTTCCTCCATGTTATTCTTGGCTTATAGCCTTTTCAAGTGAAATAATTTACCATCAATGCAGTAGCTGACCTTGATGCCATTTTTGTCTTTGTTGAAGGCACCTAACGACATGCTAAAAAGCATGGGAGAAAGTATATAGCCCTGCTTCACTCCACTGAGAACTGAGAAGTGCAAGAGTGTCATCCATTATCTAGAACCCACACAAGCATGACATCATAGAACTGGAATACAATACTGATGATCTCCAGACAACCAAATTTTGCAGTGATCTTCTACAAACTCTCATGACTGACATTATCAAAGGTTTTTGTCAGAACAAGAAATGTTGTGTGCAGACCTCTGTTCTCCTCCTAGCATTTCTCCTGGAGTTGTTGGGCAGCAAACAACATATCCACTGTTCTTTGGCCCTTTCTGAAGCCACACAGGCTTTCAGGTAGATGGATATCTCCCAAGTGAATGATAAGCCTGTTAAGAAGGACTCTGGCAAGAATCTTGCATCAGTGACTAAGAGAGAGACCACCTTGTGCTTGTCACAGTACAATCGATTTCCTTTTTCTTTATAGTAATGATCAATGGAGGCAAGGCATCCTAAAGATTTCATTCAGCTTTTGTATAAGCAGTAGACTGCCTGCCTTGTAAATCTCAGCTACAAAAGAATCAGGACAAGGCACTTTGCCACATGAGAGGAACCTAATGGCATTTAAAACCTCTTTTTCAGTTGGAAGTTTGGCTAGAGAGGCTACTTAACCTGAGGCATATGCTCAATGGCTTTAGCATTGGTTGATGACAATCTGTTCAGAACACTATGAAAGACTTCAGCCCATCTCTCCAGGATTATATCCTTATCACTTATCAATGTGGCTTCATCAGCCCTGAGTAGTTGAGATGTACCACAGTTCTTTGGCCCATAAATGGCTTTCAGGGCATCATAAAAGCATTTTGGATTGTTATTATTTGCATGAAAATGAATTTTGTTTGCTTTCTTACTGAGCCAAGAATCCTGCATCTCTCTAAGCTTCCCTTTCACTTTGCTTTTGATGGAGTTAAACACTTCTTAAAGGTTGATGAATTATCCTTCAGGTAAAAGCCCTTTGGAGATCACATTTTTCATTTAGCAGCTTCTGAATTTCTCCACCATTTTTGTCAAATCAATCTTGATGTGTAAGTGTTCTGGCACGGAAGAGTAAATGCAGTGTTGTACACCAAATCTCTGAAAGGTGACCACTCCTTTTCTGTTATGCTGTTTCCAATCATGCATTGTTTCAGTTTTCCCTCCAAATTAGCAAAAAAAAAGTTCTGCTTGGAGAAGCACTATAATCTGTTGACATTATGTTTAGTGGTAGTTGTATTGTCTTTGAGCCACTACTTCTGTTGAATGTGAACATTTAATTTGGGGAGAGGTAAGTCTATAATTTGTCCAGCACTCTGGGCCACACATTGCCTTCATCACTCTCACATCCTTTTATCTTCTCCTTTCAATGACAATTTATTAAAAGCCAATGTTTACTATGAGGATACATCCAAGAAGTTTTACTGCATTTATATAATTGGAAGACAGTGTTGGTGATTAGAAAGTAATGAATGCAGTAAGTGACTACTGCTGTTGTTGTTTCTGACTCCATTCCTCCCCAGGACTCCCTTCTATGTTTGCTAGTTTGTTTCTACTCTGATGTTAAGGTTACACAGAATTACAAGTTTGCCTTCTTTTGGTACAATGATGAAGAGGGTCTTAGGTCTTAATGACATTTTTATTTGACTTCATTAGCATTTGGCATGTAGGGAGCATATGCACTGATGGCTGTGGTATGGTGCCTTCCCAGAAGTGTCAATCACATTGTTATGAGTCTTTCATTCATTCCTTTTGGGAAGCATACAAGTCTGTTGACTAGATTAGTTTTGACTAAAAAATGACAGCTTCACAGCACTCCCCATCACTGTGACCGCTCCAGAAAAACACATGTTCAGCTCCAATTTTTGTCAGCTGGCCTCCATTTACCAGCTTTGTTTCGTTCGGGGTTGCTATTTGGATGTGATGTATGCTGAGTTCTCTCACAAGAGCTGTTCTTCTTTCAGGTCTATTGGATTTTGTGCTGTACATAAGTGTGTGCACATTCCATGTAACCATGTTGAGTGGAATCATATTCTCAAAAGTTTTTGTACTTCTTTTGGGGGGTGTTTTGACCACAGGGTAGGAGCCCTGCTGCAGTAAGCAGGCCGGGGTTAGGTTAAATGAAGCTGGCAATTTTTAGGGCACCTTTTCTAGTCCCTTCTCATACCAGGAGAGGAGCAGTGTGGTCCTTGAAAAAGGATGCTCAGACATCCAGGGGGCTACCAAATCCCACTACTGCTTCAGTCCAGTAAGGAGATAATCCCATAGCCTGGGCTGCCTCTATGCAAGGTTGTGACTACTGCTCCCAGTGTACATGCACTGGATGCTTTATCACTGGTTCGTCACTACAGAACTTTGAGGTAAGTAAAAAGGATATAATAGTATGGGTGATGTCTTTTGACTTGTGCATAAATTGGGTTCAAGTGAGGTAGAGTTGTGCAAAGTCATCAACATCATTTCATCTTCCTGAGTCATTGAAGTCCAGTGGCAACGCAACAGTCAAAATGACTGGCATTGGCTCTAGATGCACTGGATCACCTTGTCTTTGATGTCTGACCAAACTCTAGGCACTCCACAGTCCCTGCTTTAGCAACAAACTGTTCACATCTACTCATTCTGCCAGCGAAAGTCTTCACATCCTTGGGGCAGACATACCTCTAACTCATTGACAAGTTTTACATCCATCTATTACCTACAACCTTGTTTAGTCCCTCTGCCAAAATGGTTTACTTGCGTCTGGCTACTTTACATACTATAGCTTCTTGGAGCCACAGGTGAGTTGGGTGACGGATTAAAAGCCAAAGGTGGAAAGCGGCCCTGAAAGGGACTTGTAAGGCCTCAAACCAGAGGTACTAGTCTTTCATGAACATACACTTGCCATTTCTATAAGGAGTATTTCATAATTAAATCTATACAAATATTTTATATGCTTTGGTAGATTGATCTTTAAAATATGTATCTTTTAGTTATTTTAGTGGGTGTTCCTGTAATTTCCTCTTAGATTTTATTATTTTTATATAGAAATATGGTTTACTTATGGGGGAGGAGAAATTTATTTTGTAACATCTAGAAGATTTCAGCTTTACTAAGTCAATTGTTGCAACTTATATGGTTGCTGATTCCCTATGATTTTCTAAGTAAACTGTCACATCATTGGCAAATAGGGATAGTTCTATCTTCTTTACGTATTTTATGCTTTTAATTTCTTTCTCTTGTTTTGTTGCTATTGCTGACATTTCTAGAATTGTATAAAATAAAAATGGAAAAATGGGCATCCTTGCTTTACTCCCATTTTTATTGATCCTTTGTTGATGCTTACTTTTAATTTTAGATGATATATATGTATCATACATATACATATACATGTATATATACACATATATGTATCATAAATATATATTATACATACATACATACATACATACATACATACATATATACATGCATGCATGCATGCATACATACATATATACATACATACATACATACATACATACATATGTGTGTGTGTGATAGATGTGTGTGTATTATGGTTTTGGACATTTTTGTTTTCAATGTTATTAATTATGGCAATTACTTTTCTGATACCACACTACATTCTTAGAGGTCTTCTGATCCCCTCTTTTACAGGTAAAGAAACAGGACTGAAGAGCTTAAATGACTTCCCAGCCTCTCAAAGATACTGGTAGAGTGCTAATATTTAAACCCAGAAATTCTGATTTCAAATCTACTGTTCTTTCTACTGTATGACATTCTCTTTTCTTATATTGTTCTTGTTGTTAAGCCTTCATTCTCAAAGAGGAACAATAACATCATGAAGGTGATATCTTGACTTGAATGTGAATTGGATTTAAGTGAGGCAGAGATGTGAAAAGTCTTCAGCCTCACTGTTTCCTCCAGAGTCATTAAAGTCCAGTGGCAAGACGAAGGTCAAGGTGATTGGTGATGGTCTAGAATACATAGGGTGACATTGGCCCTTCCAAATTAGGTCTTTCTCAGGTCTCAGTTTTTTTGGAGACCACACTCATTCAATGCATAATGGCTCAATAAGAGTTAAAACAATGGCCCAATTTGCCATGAACAAAGATATTCTGCTGGGAGGGCAAAACCCTCAAGGTTTCTGACCAGAACTGAAAACAATTGCTATTTATATACTCATTCTAAGCCATCAAAACAAACACTTGGGTTAAGGATATTATTGGCCATTCAAGGAAAGCCAGAGGGATTTGCATTTAAAGTCTTAGTTCATTAGCTCCATTTAAAACACAATTGGCTTTTTAAAAGACTATCTTTCCAGAGCTATATACCAAAAAATCAAAAAATGAAAACTGCAGGAAAATAGTAAAATTATCCGTCTTTAAAACAATAATAATGAAAATAAATGGAGAAGGGGGAGGGGAAGGAGAAAGAAGAGGAAGAGAAGGAAGAAGAGGAGGAGAAAGAGGAGGAGGAGAAGATAGAACGATTCCGATTCCCTTTCTTCTGTTACCTCACAGAATGTTAAAACTGGAAGGAAACTTGCCATATGGAGAACATAGGACCATACACCTGAAACTGGAAGGGACCTTAGAAATTAGGTCAAATTCTTCCTATCATATGTCAGAAAGTAGGAAGCATGGAGAGGTTCAGACACTTGTCATTATGAGACACAACAGAGGTAAAATAATTTTCCCAAAGTCAAAGAGATAGTTACTAATAAAACAAGGACTAGAAGTCAGGTCTCTCAACCCCTTAGTCCAATTTTCTTTTTCCCATGCTGTATTGTAATCAGATAGTATTTTGAATATGATTTATATTTTCTGGTTTTTGTATTTAGGTATTCAAAATACATTTCAAATTTAATTTGGCTAAATTTTGCGCTATTCACACAAAGCCAAATAATCATTTTATTTTAAGTGATTTTTTTCAGATGTTTCTAGCTTTTTTGTGGTTATGTTGGTTTTTATTCTGGCTTCACAGAACTTCTTATTTTGCAATCTTTTCAATTCTCTATTTTCTGTAGACAGAAGCAGTAATGCCTTATTCTGCTATAGTACTCTGTAACTTTACTTATTATTGATATTTTATGTCACTTCTATTTCTGAATATACTGCTCCCCTTCTTCTCCCCAGAGGGCCATCCCTTGTAAACTATAAGTAAATAAATAGACAGACACAGATACACAGATAGATTGGTAGAGAGGTGATAGATAAAGCAAAATCAAAAAGCGGTTCAGCAAATCTAGTGAACATTAGCTGAGTCTGACTCTATAAGCATTCTTTCAAATCAATAGTGTTGCTACCTCTGCAAAAGGAAGGAGATATTTTCTCCTCTTATCTCCAGGTCAAGTTTGATCAATATAATGACATGGCTTTCCTTTCTCTTTCTCTTTCTCCTCTCCCTCTCTTTCTCTTTCTACCCTCTTTACCCTTCCCTCCCTTCCCTCTACTCCACTTTCCTCCCCTCTCCTCTCCTCTCCTCTCCTCTGTTTTGTCTTTCATTGTCATGGTCATTGTGTATGTTGTTCTTCTGGTTCTCCATCAATTTGTATAATAATAGCAGTTTATAAAGTGCCTCCAATGTGTCATGCATTCTGAAAGTGATAACTGAAATAGTATCTGCACAAATGCTTACTTTTAATCAAGGGAAAATAAGAACATGTATACATCTATGTAGATATTTATGATATAGACATTTCAAAATAAACACAAGATAGATTTTGGAGGGAGGCCATCAGGAGCTGTGAAAGATAAGGAAAATTTACACCTTCAGAGTTGCACTTGAGCTAGTTCTAGAGGAACAGAGCTGAGGAGTGAGTATATTCCAAAAATGAGAAATAGCCAGATAAAGACAAAGAGATTAGAGATGGTGTGCTATATGTGGGAAACAATAAAAATCACAGCTTGGCTGAGCCATGGAGTGTATGAAGGGGAACAATATATACAGTAAAGACCAGAAACACAAGTTATGGACAGAGAAATGTATAATTAATTTGAATATGAATAAGGTATCACTGGAATTTATTGAGTGGGGGATTCAAAGGCTTGATCTGTGCTTCAGGAAAATCACTTTGGCATTTGTGTTGAGCATGGATTGGAGAGAGAAGATACTTGAGGCTGAAAGACCAAAGAAGAGGCTATAACAATAGTCCAGGTTAGAGTTAATGAAGTCTTGCACTAAGGTCATAGTCATGTAAGTACCTAGAAGAGGTAAGATTTGAGAGATAGTATGGAGGTAGAAATGACAAGATTTGGCAAGTGGTTAGATATTTGGGGAGAGCAAAAGTGGGGAGTTAGAAAAAAATGCTAAGGTTATATATATCTCAGAGAATGGAAGAATAGTAGTCTCTACAAAAATATAGAATTTTGGAAGAGGGATGGGTTTGATCAAAAGGTAATGTGCTGTATTCTAAATGTGTTGACTTTAATATATCTTTGATAATTCAGTTTGAAATCTCCAAAAGTCAGTTGGTGACACCAGATTGGAGCTCAGTGGAGAAACTCAGGTAGCTATGTGCATCTGGGAGTCTTCTAAATACAAATATCAATTAAACTCATGCGAACTGATGAAGTCACCAAGAAAAAATTTGTAGAGAAAGAACAGAAGAAGATATTAGAAATTAGGTAGAGAAAGAGCAATAATTGAGAAGAGAATGTTCTGGAGGAAACGGTGATTGGCACTGTCAAATGCTACAAAAGCATTATGAAGTATAGGGACTAGAAAAGGCAATTAAAATCATTGGCAACTTTGCAGAAAGTAATTTCAGGTGAGTACTGAGGTCAGAACCCAGATTGCAACAGGTTGAAAAGTGAGTGGAAGGAGAGGAATTGATGGTTATAAGGTTAGATATGCTTTCATTTCTTTCTAGGAGTTTGGCTGTGCAAGGGTGGAGAGGTAAAGGGTGATAGCTTACAACAACAATATAACCTTTTTTTTAACAAAAAAGGAAGATTTGGAAACATTGTAGGCAGCTTCTTTAGGGGTCCACTCCAATTAAGGGATTGGAATAGTCCCCTTCTAGTTATAATAGTCCAGGTTTCATCTTTTTAAAAAATCTCAGCTCTTTTGTGACACAGACTCACAGTTTCACCCAGTCAGCAGGGCAAGGATCCCTGTTTCTTAAACAACATTGGTTCACCATCAACAATAATTTCCCCAAACCTTATACTATGGCTAATGTGAGTATATTCTTTTATGTTCCTAACATATATTAAATAGACAGTTGGCAAAGTGGATAAAACACTGGGCTTTGTGTCAGGAAGATCTGAATTTAAATCAGACCTCAGATACTAGCTGTGTGACCTTGGACAAGTCACTTAACCTCTATTTGCACATTTTCCTCAACTGTAGAATGAGTATAATAATTGGACTTGCCTCACAGGTTTGTTATGAGGATCAAATGAAAAAATATTGGTAAAGTGCTTAGCATAGTGCCTGGCACAGATCAGGCACTACATAAGTACTACCTATTATTCTCCTTCTTATTATGCATCCACCAGTTAATAATAGATTCACTTACCAATATTGAAAGAAGTAGGGTGGAGCTGCTGATCTTTCTCCTGAATTCTTGCAGCTGCACCTAAATCATTTCTTTCCCTAGAATTAATGTTCATTATACTCTGGCTAAGAAAGATGGAAATGTACAATCTATTTTGGAAAGATTTTCCTGGAAAAAAATGTTTAAGATAATGTGTTTGATGCTTAAGAGGATGTCTTAGCTAGAAAATTCATTTATTTAGATCTCCCCTTTTTGTTTCAGAACCAGAATAATGAAGTATTATTGCTGAACTTTCTCTTTATTTTTAAAGATGATCACCTATAAAGGGTTAAAAAGTAATTATAGAAGCCTGGAAGCCTCCTATTTATGTCAGAGCTAAAATATTTTATGTAACAGTGTTCCTCTCCCAAACTCTTTGCACTTGTAAATTGCCAATCATTAGCTGTTTCTCATAATACCCTTAGAAGATGACAACAGGGATAGTCAACCCATTAGATGATAAAAACTAGAGAAAGGTTGTAGGGAATAGGAGAGAGTAAAGAGAAAGTAGTACTATGTCACTGAGTCATGCTTAAGGCTCCAGTTAAGTGTATATGGAGGAGGTGGTAGTGAGATAGGGAGGGAGAGAGTAGGGGGTCAGCAAGTCATGGAAAATGAGGATTATAAACAAGAAAACATCGAAAGCTAAGGTAGGAGCTATATCTGTCTTCAAAAGAAAAAAAGTAACTAACACAAAATGGAGTCCAGATGTAAAACTGAATACATATGGATCCAGCATAATAATAATGGAAGCTCACATTTCTAATTATTTTAACATTTACAAAGTCATTTGCTCGACAATCCAGTGGTTTAGGTAGTGTAAATATTATTGCTATTTTACACATGAGGAAATGAGGCTCTGAGTTTAACTGCCTTACCTAGCCTCATTCAGCTAGTGAATGACAGACTGGGACCTGAATTCAAGTTTACTACTTCACTGTCCAGTGCTTTATACATTCTATTGCTAGATATGTTGGTTTCATTATTCTGATTGCAGTCAGAAAGAGTAAAGCAGATCCTTGTATTACACATGCTGTATTTTCCTCTTGTCTTGTGTAAAATGAAAATAGTTTACAAAAACAAAAAAAAAATCATGGTTGTGATAGAGTGCTTGGGTGCTTGTGTTTGGGTGCTTGTGCTTGTACTTGGACCCCAAGTTCTTCCTAGTCTCAGAAACACTGTCTCTGGCAGTTTCTCCCCAGCCCAAAGACACTGTGCCTAGCAATTACTCATGAGTGGGCCCCAGCAAGACCCTTATCTCTTTCCCTGGTGCAGTTACAAATAGCACCTAAGGAATTATTAGTTTGAACTGGCTTTGCACTGGGTCATAAAGATATTCTTACCCATTGGACTATCTATACTACAGCCCTATCTCATTATCTATAACCTGGACTCCTCATTATCTGTATTCT
The DNA here is from genome assembly GCF_003287225.1 of Phascolarctos cinereus. Taxonomy (NCBI): domain Eukaryota; kingdom Metazoa; phylum Chordata; class Mammalia; order Diprotodontia; family Phascolarctidae; genus Phascolarctos; species Phascolarctos cinereus. The sequence goes on from NW_027555736.1 coordinate 121,865,348, forward strand.
AGACCTAAGACATATGTATACTCCCTACATCTATCTTGCTAAACAAGACATTGACTGGTGGCAGACTGGACAACTCTCAGTTACCCCCTGAACTCTAGTTAACTTAGTGATTTAGCAGGCCTAAAACCACATGACCTTGTGGCCCCTCTTGTGGGCTTTTCCTAGTGAACTCTGGATAAAATGCCTGCACAGTTAGGTACAAGAAGTGCATCTTCCTTTAAGAACTGACCACATCTTAACCACTCCTTAATCCCACCCTGAATCACCTAGTTAGCATATTTGACATGTTTTATTACATTTTATCCTATATAAACTTTAACTGTACTCCTCTAAGATCACAGGTTCCTTAAGAATCCTTGCCTGCTGAAAAGCATAACAATAAATCTTTGTCACTTGACTTAAAGATTGCTCCAGTCTGTGAATTAATTCCAGACAACACCATCCTGTACTCCAGTCTTTGAGGGGTCTCAGCCTCTCAGACCACAACAGTTGGTTAAAGTATCCTCAATCTGCCTACCTGGCTGTCTGTGTCCATGCTGCCTCTTGGACTTTAAGGTCCTAGGGGGCACAAGCAATAGTTCAGGTTTTATGATGCCACTGAAAGGCCTGAAATCTGGTATGTTCAATTATCTTCACTGTGTATTTTTTCTGCCTTCAGAAAAACTGATTTTGTGACTTAATAAAGCTTGTTGATTAATTGATGAATTGAATCAATTTAGATTTTAGGGAAACCAAATAAACAATTTTCCCTGATGAAATCTGGTCAACCTCGATGCTCCTATTTAACTCCATTCATAAAACAGATGACTACTAAATGGACAGATAATTACTAAGTGGAAGTTCATTTTAGAATATTACAAAAATGAGGTAAAGCAAGTCTAAATTGAGCAATTGAAGCTGTTCAGCCTCTTATGTTGGTGTAACCCCACTATGTTTGACTGAGGAGTGGAGAGATTTAAAAGAATCCTTTGAGGTGTCTCATAAATATATAACTAAAATGCCACTGTTTCCATGATTTTTTTTTCTGATATCCTGCTCCCCAGTGATCTTCCCTTTGACTATCTCACTTATTTCTTATATATCATCCCATTTTCCTAAGAGCAGACTGTATTTTGAAATTATTGTCTATGACTTGGCTCTCTACTCTTTCTTGAATTATACTTATTTGGGTACTATTATCTTTATTAGACTCCAGGCTTCATGAAGGCCAATGTCCTTCCTTATTCATCACTGTCATTGTTTATTTTCATTGAAGTAGCTCCAACTTTCTTTACTGTTTTCAGTTCCCCCCTCCTCCAGTAAATTTTATTTAACTGTAATATCTTTATAAAAGAGATTGTGGCTTGATGCAGAAGTGTCAAATTAGCCACAAGCAAAAATTCCAAATGGGAAATATTTAATGAGATAAATAAAAATACAACATAACATAGATAATGCTAATTTTTGGTTTCCAAAGTCAGTATGAAGCCCACAGGGATTCATTTCTATTTGAGTTTAATACCACTGGCTTAGAGGATAAAATCTTGGCTTTGGAGCCAGATAGACTTGGTTGGAGTCTTGCCTCTCAGACAAATTAGTTGTGTAACCAAGGACAGCAATTTATTCTCAGTTTAGTGGGCAACTACCTCTCTAAGGCAATATATTAGAGTCCACTTTCTAATCTTCATCCACAGAGAGAATTTCCATGCCTGGCTACTGAAATCATAAGGTCAGACCACTCCTCTGCCCCTCAAAACAAAACAAAACAAAACTCTGTAGCAATAGATAAGTTTTCTTGGTTTTGTTTTGTTTTGTTTTTTAATGCCAAGGACTTGTCATTCTCAGCTCCCCTGCCCACACCTCCCTTTTTTTTGTTTGCCTGACCCTGGTTGAGGGATATTCAGTTTTCCCTATCCCGCAGGTGTGAAGAGATTCTATTTCTCTAGAACCTGCTAAGCATATTCTGAATGCCGATAGCAGGGAGCATTTGGGAGAGAATAGAATGAACCCTCATCAGCTCAGGTCACTAAGGGCTGTTGCCCAGTATGCTGGAGGGAGAAGGGAAGGGAAAGGAGTCTGAATGTTGCAGCCCTTTTTCAGCTGGCAAAGACTCTGCTGAACACATCTCACTTGGTTTCCTGAGGAAGAAAGGCTGAGCCCATCTGCATACATTGCACATTATCCCTCATTGGCTGAGAACACACTGTGCTCTCCAATGGACAGCAACTTTCTGATTCACTGCTCTAATTATATTTTTACAGCCAGAATATGGCACTTATGTCAAAGCTGATGGGTAAAATTGACTGAAAAGGAAGCAGTTTGTATTGTTTTCCAAGCATTTACTTCTGTGGCTTGTTGGGCCCTTAATTCTATTCCCTGGGCTCCATCCTCCCTTTTCCCCCACCCCTTTCTATTTCCCAGATGCTGCCGCCCAGGAGAAGGTGCAGTACCATGGAGCTCCCAGTCTGCCAAACATTTGGCTTTCTACATTCTCAGGCCAACCCATCAACATCTTCTCAAACACAGCACAAGGGAGAGAGAAGGCAATTGCATTAAGTGATACATGAATGATTGTTCTGTATAGTTTAGTGGGATGCAGAAGAAAGAGCAGTGAACAAGGAAGTAAGAAACCAGGTTTTAGGTTAACTTTTTCTCTAGTAACTGTGTGACCACTGAAAGTCATTTACTGTCTCTAACCTTAGATTCCTTATTTGTGAATGGTGATGATAATACCTGTCTTGCCTACTTCAAAGTATTTCTGTCAGAATCTAGTGAGAGAACACTCATGAAAAAGCTTTGCATATTGTTGGGAAAAGTGATTAAGAATGTAAATAAGTATCTGCTCTCATAAAAAAAAAAAAGGAATATTGCCAGTGCTAGAAAATACTGTATTAGGCTTCCCAAGTCTCTTCTGTCTCACAGAGATATTGAGAGAGCTGTTAACAGTCAGCTCAGTGTTTCCTCCATTCCTATTAATCAACACCCTTGATCCCTTCATACCAGTGCCTCAGCCAGACTAGCTCTATTTCCATGGAGCTACCAAATCTGGCTTTGGGTTCAGTTCCAGATGGGGCATGAAGAACTTTTTTCTTTTTCTGGTCTGGGTAATGAGAGAGATGCAGCAACTTCTTTCAGGCTTCTAGATTGATATATCCAGAACTATAGCAACAATAAAAAGACTTCTAAATTGTCTTGAAGGAGTTAATTCCAGGAAAAGTCTCAAGTTCTCTGCTATCTAGTGAAAGATTTGACTATTTAGTTGAATTTTTTGTTTGTTTTTTTGTTTGGTTTTTTTTGCCTGTAACAATAATTAACTTCTGAACAATAAATTGAAATAGGCCTGCAATTGCACCAATTTATACTTCATAAACTTTGAGTAACTTAGGAAATTAAAGATCATGTAAGCCAGCTTCCTCAGTTTACTGTTGAAGAATTTAAGTTGCATGCAGATCAGATGATTTTCCCAGAACAATATAGCTAGTTACTAAAAGATTCAGGACTAGAACCCAGGTCTTTTGATTTGTTAGCTAAAACTCTTTCCACTCCTTTATTGAATCTGAGCTATTCCCTTATTGTAAATTCTGGCTTCTGACGGAGTATTGGAAAAATGAATGAATTACACTGAGATAGGATCTCTGTGATTGTGGTAAATCGGACCACAGTAAGAATTCTGACTCCCAATCTAGTGCTCTGGGGCATTGAAGAGAAGGGAAAGGGAACACACATTTATACAGCACATTTATACTAGGCACTGTGATAAATGTTTTACAAATATTATCTCATTTGATTTTTATAACAACCCCATGAAGTAGGTACTCATTATCCCTATTTTACAGTTGAAGACACTGAAGCAAACAAAGGTTAAATAACTTTGCCAGGATAATACAATTAGTAAGTGTCTAGACTGGATTTGAACTCAGGTCTTTCTGACTCTTGGCCCAAAGCTCTGATGGAACCCTGATAAAACTGCCCCCATACTCAATACAGCCATTGTCCCAGACTCAATATAACCACTGCCCCCAGCTAGCCACTGATCCCAGATCCAATTCTTATATTTGAACAGGTGTTTCCTTGCATTCAACCATGATCACATCATCCATCTAGCCCAAGACAGGACCACGATACCTAATATCCATATTGACCAAACAGGACCACAATAGCTAACCAATCAGAAAGCAGAACAACCAGGATATTTGACCAAAGAATCACAGAAGAGATCCCACCCCATTACCTAATCTCCTAAGAAATCACTCCTGTATTTTTAACATTCATAATTTCTGTTGTGTAATCAGCATCATTACACTATTGAATTATCTGTCTTGTCTTACTAAACTGCTGGTTCCTCTTGGAACCTAACCCACTTCTGAAGGGCATCCGTCCTGAATAAATGCCTATACTTGGATTAGAGGTGGTCTGACTCTGAATTCTTTGAGATGACTTCCACGACACACCGTGAAACTGCAATAGCTCTATCCACTGCATCAACTGGTTGTCTTTGACTGCAAAAAACCTGATATTGGCCACATGTCATAGAAACAGCATGGTATAAAGTAGATAGAGGGCTCAATTTGCAATCAGAAAGAAATGAATTGCAATCTGAAGTCTGACAGTGGCTAAGGAAATCATTTAACCTCTCTAAGCCTCAGTTTCATCATATATAAAATGGGGATGATCATATCTATAGTACTTAATTCTCGTGATTATTAGGAAGGGAAACAAGATAATCTGTTTAAAATACTTTATAAAGCACGAAACCTCATATAAATTCCAGGTGTTATTTTCACTTCTTGTCACACATGTGATCTTGGTATTCTAGGGCAAGAATGTCTTTTATAAGTCAGATTTAAATAATTGGAAAAATATAAGTTGCTCATGGGTAGGCCAAGCTAATATAATAAAAATGGCAATTCTACCCAAATCAATCTATGTATTCAGTACCATACCAATCAAACTACCAAAAAAATATTTTATAGAGCTAGAAAAAAACAATGACAAAATTCATGTGGAAGAATAAAAGATACAGAATATCAAATGAACAAATGATGAGAAATGCAAGGAAAGGTGACCTAGCTGTACCAAATCTTAAATTGTACTATAAATCAGCAATCAACAAAACTACTTGATACTGGCTAAGAAATACTGTGGTGAATCAGTGGAATAGGTTAGATATGCAAGACACAACAGTCAACGACCATAATAATCTACTATTTGATAAATCCAAAGACTCCAGATTCTGGGGTAAGAACTCACTATTTAATAAAAGCCGCAGAGAAAACTGGAAAATGGGATGGCAGAAACTAGGCATAGACCAACATCTTACACCCTATACCAAGATAAGGTCAAAATGGGAACATGATTTAGATATGAAGACTGGTACTATAAGCAAACTAGGAGAGCAAGGAATAGTTTACTATCAGATCTATGGAGAAAGGAAAAATTTATGACCAAACAGGAGACAGAGAACATTATGAAATACAAAATGGAAGACTTTGATTACATTAAATTGAAAAGCTTTTGCACAAACAAAGCCAATGCAACCAAGATTAGAGGGGAAGTAGAAAGCTGGGAAACAATTTTTTATAGTCAGTGTCTCTGATAAAGGCCTCATTTCTAAAATATATAGAGAACTGAGTCAAATTTATCAGAATACAAGTCATTCTCCATTGATAAATGGTCAAAGGATATGCACAGGCAGTTTTCAGAAGAAGAAATTAAACTATCTAAAGTGATATAAAAAAATACTCTAAATCACTATTGATTAGAGAAATGCAAATAGACTCTGAGGTACCACATCATATGCATCACGTTGACTAACAAGACAAAACAGGAAAACTATAAATGTTGGAGAAGATGTGGGAAAACGGGAACACTAATGCATTGTTGGTAGAGTTGTGAAATGATCCAACTATTCTGGAGAGCAATTTGGAACTATGCCCAAAGGGCTATAAAATTGTGCATACCTTTTGACCCAGTAATACTACTTCTAGGTCTGAATCCCAAAGAGATCATAAAAATGGGCAAAGAACCCACATGTACAAAAATATTTATAGCAACTCTTTCTGTGGTGGCAGAGAATTAGAAATTGAGGGGATGTCCATCTATTGACGAATGGCTGAACAAGTTGTGGTATACAAATGTAATGGAATACTATTGTGCTATAGGGAATGATGAGCAGGCAGACTTCAGAAAAACCTGGAAAGACTTATATGAACTGATGCTGAGTGAAGGAGGCAGAACTAGGAAAACATTGTACCCAATAATAATAGCAATAATTGTGCTCTTCTCAGTAACGCAAGGATCTAAGTTAACTCCAAAAGACTCACAATGGAAAAAGCTGTCCACAACCAGAGAAAGACCTATGGAATCTGAATGCAGATGGAAGCATACTATTTGCTGTCCTTTTCTTTTGTTGTTCTGTTTTGATTCTTCTTTCTCATGGTTCCTCCCATTGGTTCTAATTCTTCTTTACATCATAACTGATGTGAAAATATGATTAATATGAATGTATAAGTAGAACCTATATCAGATTGCATGCCATCTAGGGGAGCGGGGAGGAGAAGGAAGGGGAGAAAATTTAAAACTCAAAGTCGTATGGAAATGAGTGTTGAAAACTAAAAATAAATAAACAGTTTAAAAAATAAAAAAGAGCAGTTCTGAGAAAATAGTTTATTGTTGCTTTTGTTTAGTCATTTAATTGTGTCCAACTCTTCATGACCCTGTGGATTGTACTATATTGTACACAGGCTTTTCTTGGCAAAGGTACTGGGGGGGGGGTTACCATTTCCTTCTCTAGTGGGTTAAGACCAACAGATGTTAAGTGACTTGCCCAGGGCCACAAAGCTAGTAAGTGTCTGATGCCGGAGTTGAACTCAGGTTTTCCTGAGTCCAGGCAAGACACTCTATACACTAATACACTTTGTTGTTATTGTTCAGTCATTTCCATTCTTCATGACCCCATTTGGACTTTTCCTGACAAAGATACTAAAATAGTTCACTATTTCCTTCTCCAACTTGTTTTGCAGGTAAGGAAACTAAGGTAAACAGGATTAAGCAATTTGCCCAGGGTCACACTGCTAGTAAATATAAGATTGGAATTCACAAAGATGAATCTTCCTGACTCCAGGCTCAGTTCTTTATCCACTATTCAGTTAGCTGCTCACTGATTTACTTAGCTGCCTTCTAAATGAATTAATGTCTAATGTCACTTCCAGATCACAAATTCTACCCTTGTTCTAAAATTCTACAATTTTATATATACCTTTGCGCTGAACTTTATTGAACTGTACATAGTTTAGGGTCCTAAGACAACTAAGATTTAGAGATATTCTACTATTAATCTACCTGTATAACTTTGGTAAGTCACATAACCTGACTTTCCTCATCTATACAATAGAGGAATTGTAAAAAAAAAATCATCAAGGTCTCCAAATTCTAAATTCTATGAAATAGGCACGTGCTTTAACATTGGAAGGCTTATAGTCAAAATGCTTCTCGTGATTGACCTGCCATTTTTACTTCTGAGATTACTTTGCAAACCTAAAGGACATGTTGACCCCCTCTAAGGGCATTTTAATTGTAATTGCTTTTATAAAAGGAACAGCTAAGTAAGTCTTTTCCTGTACCACTTTTGGGGAAAATATTGCAGGCCACAGTGAGAGAAAGCATGGATTAGCAGAGCAGGTTACTCAGGAGTCAGGAATACCTGGGTTCATTCCTACCTTAGATACCTAAGAAATATATCACGATAAGTCAGTCATTTAATATTTCCTGGGTCTCATATTCCTCATCTATAAAATGAGCAGATTGTACTCAATGGCCTCTACGGTTCTTTTCAGCATTAAATCACATGCTATAAGGCCTTTGTAAGAAGTTTAAGGGAAGTTCTAGAAGATGTCAGTTTACATCCGAGCTCTGACCCTTACTCTTAGTTCTGCATGTGGAATGACTCCCCTCTGAAGGTAACCCTCCTACAACCTATCTTACTGTATAGATAAGAAAGTGCTTTATAAAGAAATGGACTTTTTCTATCAAAACTTGAAGTAACTATCAAATATAGACATCAAGAAGTTTATAAAGCATTTGGAAAATAAAGTCATATATTTGTTAAGAAACAAAACATCACTTAGGCCATCCCAGACTGATAGTGGCTCTTGGTAGTGAACCCTCAAATTCAGCCTTGAGAAAACTTCTCTCAGTTTCCTAAAGTCTGCTAACTTCAAAAGAATAGCCTCCAGTTGGAAAGTTTCCTACAGCCTTGAAGACTTTTGTCATCCCATTGGGGATTCCGTATTGTGTGTGGCTTCTACTTGGAAAGAGAAAATCATTCACAAAGAAGTTTACTGCAAACAAGATTTTTGATCATGTAGAAAAGGTTTGTCCTTTTTATGATAAAAATGCTCGTTGTGGTGCATTAAATTAGATGCACAACATCCTCATTAACATAGCCAATATGGTAAATAATGTGTCTTAGGGAAATTTTCTTACTAATTAATAATTAAGGTCTTTGTTCAACAGAGTGCAGTGGTTTCTATTTCCATAAAGGAAATATTTTCTCCTCTTTTTTTTCTACTTACCTCCTCCTGAGGATAGCACGAAAAAGGGAAGAAAAGAAGGAAGAAAGAAAGGAAAGAAAGGAGTGAAGGGGAAGAGAATGACAGGGAAGGGGAAAGAAAGAGGCAGCAGTACTTGTCATGAGGACCCGGGGAACGTTCTGTGGGTAAATGTTATAAAGACCTTTCTCACTTCCAAAGAGGAGCCACATGTCACCAACTTCCTTTTTCCTCTTGGTTATATTGAGATGTTATCTGGCATCAGGAAATTGGGAAACAGTCTAGACCTGTAGACAGGGGTACCAATGATTCAAATGCTGGCCCCATGTGTATTCTTCTCGTGGGGGAAATAACTCTTCTGTTGTTCTTTCTCTCTCTCTCTCTCTCTCTCTCTCTCTCTCTCTCTCTCTCTCTCTCTCTCTTTCTCTCTCTTTATATATATACACACACACACACACACATATACATATATATATATACATATATACACATACATATACGTATATATAATGTGTATCAGTGAATGTGTGTGTATGTATATATGTGTGTGTGTATATATATATATATATATATATATATATATATATATATGTATATATGTGTGTGTGTGTGTGTGTGTGTGTGTGTGTGTGTATGTACTTGTACTCCCTCTGAACTTCATTTCCTTCTTTAGTAAATGGGAATAATAGTACAACCTACTTCACAAGATTATCATAATATAAAGTAAACCTAAAGGGCAATATAAGTGTTAGTGTTAGATTACCACCATTCCTTCCTCCATTCTGTTTCTCTCCTACATATTGCCCATGGAAGTGATGGGGTGTGGGCTCAAGCTGAGACCTTTGCCTCTTACCCCAAAAGAATTTAAGTCCCATTTGTTTGATGTGGGAATGATGAAGTTGGGATCTGGAACCTAGGAAAGGAAAAACCCTGCACTTTCCCAAGTGATCAAATCTCTGGAGTTCCCCTGAGGTTGTAATCCCTGGCCTTTTGTTATTACCTACACCTAATCCCCCAATTCTGTTTCCCTTAACCTAGCCTAACCCTCCACTGTTTTACCTCCCTGTGTCACCAGGTCACTTCCCACCCTTAATCCTAGCTAGGCTCCATTATTCTCCCTTGGCCATGTGGTCCAGGTCCCTGGCATTCTATTACCTCACAGTCCTTGCAGACCACTTGGCCACTCTTACATCCCTCCCAGTCTTTCTGTATATAAGGTTCATCTTGTCTCCATTAAGGAGCTCAGATTCTTACAATCTAGTCAATAGATCACTAATGTTCAGACTCTTTAAGAGTCTGCCCAATATGATGAATGTTCTAATAAACCTTGTCTTTGGCTGAAAAAAGGCTTGGGTCAAATTCTTTCTGGCAGGACTTGCTTGTTGTGATTTTGGGGTCCCAGCACCCCTAAACCTCAACAGAAGGAAAACCCTTTTCCATCTCTTCCCACAAAGCCTTCTCTGAAAGAAGCATAAAACCCTTCCTTTAGATTTCGTGGAGGGAAATTCCAAGGGTAGTTATCGCTAAGGATAGATTAATAAGCAGAGATCTAAAATAACAAAATGTGCTGGATGGTTTTTAGAAAGTAATAAGAAGACTTTAAATTTTCTAGAAGCAGTTTGCTGTTGTTCAGTTGTGGCCAACTCTTCGTGGTCCCATTTGGAGTTTTCTTGACAAAGATACTGGAGTGGTTTGCCATTTCCTTCTCCAGCTCATTTTACAAATGAGAAAACTGAGGCAAACAGGGTTAAATGATTCACCCACGTTCACACAGCTAGTAATCCTATGAGACTAGATCTGAACTCAAGTCTTCCTGACTCCAGGCCCAGTGGTCTATGCACTGAGCTGCCTATCTGCCATAGAAGCAGCCAGTCCTACTCTAAAATAAGCAGGGGAGTAGAAGTAGATCCAGATTCTTCTTGGTGGTCCGGGTTCTCTGACTCTAGTCTTTTATCCTTTATTGTGTAATTATTAATCCTCAACCCTTTCAAGGTGAGTTCAATTCAATAACCTGAGAAGCATTTATTAAGTTTTTGCTAAGTGCTAAGTGTTCGGGCTACAGACACACAAATCTCCTGCCAAATAGATCACAGTGTGCTGGGGGAAAGGCATTAGACTGAGTTCTCAGGCTTTTAGGCAAGGAGCTTTAGGTTTGCACTGCTACAAGGATTCTTACGGCCTATTTTGTTTGTATATTATCATTTTTATGTTTCCCCCTTTAGACCAACAACTCTCCAAGAAAAGGGAATATCATTCCCCTTTTTCTATATCCCCAGTCTCTACTACAGTACTTAGCACATGGTGTGTTTATTGACCGACTGGATGACTGATTCAAACTCACTGACAGACTATATACTCTATGTAGTGCTTGTCATTGTATATCTGGTTTCTAGCACAAGATTTGGAATGTGTTAGACATTCAATAAATGCTTGATGATTGAACAATTGATAACCTACTTCGTAATCTCATTTCTAAGATTCTTCCAATGAGTTTCAGGCTATACTGAAATAACCTTGTACTAGCCTCCTTTATCTTCCATAAAGTTCTCAGTGACTATTGAACTTTGAAAACTTTTTCATGGGCTTCTAGGCAGCACAGTGGATAAAGCACCAGATCTGGAGTCAGGAAGATTTCAGTTCAAATTTGACCTCCGACACTTACTAGCTGTCTGGCCTCGGACAAGTCATTTAATCTTTGTCTGTCTCAGCTTCCTCTTCTGTAAAATGGGCATAATAATAGTACCTAGATCCCAGAGCTGTTGTGAAGATTAAGTGAAATAATAGTTGTAAAACACTTAGCAGAATGCCTAGCATATAGTAAATACTCTATAAGTATTAGTTATTAATTATTATTATTTTCATTTTTTTTACCTTTAGTTCTATTGCCTCCTTAGCACACTTCAAGATCTATTTTCTGCCTTAATTTTCCCAAACAAAGTTCACCAACCAGTTACTCATACTAGTAGCTTCTTTTATTGTTAAGCTTCTAGGTTGGCCTCTGTGCCTAGTATATGCTGAAAGTCATATGCTTCAATATCCACGAAACCCACACTCCATTCATTATTATTGTGGTGTAGTAGAAAAAGCAGTCAATCTGGAATCAGAGCACTCAAACTTAAATTCTGTCTCTGTCATTTCTTAATTGTGTGATCTTACAGGCCTCAATTTCCTCATTTGCATTTTTTTTTCATATTAGATGACCTTTCTTTTCTAAATCCTATGATCCCTGGAGTTCTTTTCTCCCTGTAAAAATAAATATATAACAAAACGGACAAAAACTTCTTTTAGGAGTTGCTAGGGTGACTTGTCAGCAACTATTAGCAGCATACCAACTATGAGAGCTTTAGGCCACACTAGACTACTAAAGCATGTATTCATTGTATAGAATTTGTAGTTCAAAGAGATATACAAGATCGTCTAGTCCAACTGCTTACATTTGCAGATGAGGAAAGCAAGAATAACTGACTTTGTCAGTGGCAGAAGGAGGATTTGTGATTATATATAACTTCCCTTCTCATGCCGTATTCTTTTCACTGCATCACATTATTTCGCCTAGTCCAGCCCCCTCATTTTATAGATGAGAAAATGGAGGCCTAAGAAGGTTAAATGACTCAATTTAAGTAACAAATACAATTAAGTAACAAAGTTAGTAGTTAATGGCAGAATAGGGAATAGAACCCAAGGCTCTCAACTCCTCCCATCTGTCTCATTTTGTCTTCTCAACAACAATTTTGGGTAGGTGATATTATTATGGATAGTGCTATTATTATACCAATTTTACAGCTGAGGAAATTGAGAAAAGTAGCTATGAAATGACTTGCCTAGGTTTCAGGCTGAATTTAAATCCATATCTTATTGACTCATGGCCCAACACTTAATGCTCTGTTCTACCTAGTGATAAAGGAATTGTTTAGTCATTCAGTCCTTTCTGACTCTTTGTGACTCCAAAGACCATATAATTCTCTTGGCAAAGATACTGGAATGGTTTGTCATTTCCTTCCCTAGTAGATTAAGGCAAACAGAGGTTAAATGACTTGCCCAGAGTCACACAGCTACTAAGTGTCTGAACTCACATATGAACTCAGGTCTTCCTGAGTTCAGGCCCAGTTGTGTATCCACTGAGCCACCTAGCTGCCTCCTATAAAGGAATACCACAATCTAATTCCTGGCTTAGCAGAACATTCTGGAAATTCCATAAGAGAAGATTGCTCTTTTTTGTCCCTGTCTGAAGGACCCAACAATTATAAATGTATATAGAAATACACAGAGAAGGGAGGAGGCCAGTGCAGGATGGCACAGAATTGAGAACTTTGAAGAAACATATAAATCATATAGGCCAAAGAGGTGAAATAATTTGCTCACCTTCACACATAAAGTTAGTAACCCTGTTAGGATAAGGATCTAAGTATTCAAATTTATCATCCATTCTCTAAGAATTTATCATCCATTCTCTTAAATAAGAAGGACTAGAAATGTTTGTGCCTTATCTTTTCTTGTCCCCCACCCCAATCAATAGTATTTTATTTTTTCCAATTACATGCAAAGATAGCTTTCAGCATTCACTTTTATGAGATTTCGAGTTCCAAATACTTTTCCCTTCCTCCCTCCATTCATTCCTCCCCAAGATGGCAAGTAATCTAATATAGATTATACATGTACAATTACATTAAACATTTCCACATTAATCATGTTGTGAAAGAAGAATCAGAACAAAAGGGAAAAACCATGAGAAAGAAAAAAAATAAACAAAAAAAGTGAGAATAGCATGCTTCAATCTGCAGTCAGACTCCATAGTGCTTTCTCTGTATGTGGATAGTATTTACCATCATGACTCTTTAGGAATTGTCTTATATCATTGTATTGCTGGGAAGAGCTAAGTCAATCATAGTTGATCATCAGGCAGTATGGCTGTTATTGTGTACAGTGTTCTCCTGATTCTGCTCATTTCACTTAGCATCAGTTCAAGTAAATCTTTCCAGGTTTTTCTGAAATCCACCTGCTCATCATTTCTTATAGTACAATAGTATTCCATTATATCCATATACCACAACTTGTTCAGCCAATCTCCAATTGATGGGCAGCCCCTCAATTCCCACTTCTTTGCCACTGTGGGAAGAGCTGCTATAAATATTTTTGTACACGTGGGTCCTTTTCTCTTTTTTATGATCTCTTTGGGATACAGACCTAGTCATAGTATTGCTGGATCATGAGGTATGCACAGTTTTATGGCCCTTTTGCCTTATCTTTTCTGCAGAGAGAGAGAGAAGCTACCTCACTAGGGCTTTCTGGTTAGCACTCAAGGCCAATAGACAACACCATCTGATATTGTGCAAACTTACTCCATCCGTCCAGGATACTGGGTGTGTATGAGTGGAAAATAAAGGCGAGGAAGTGATCTTAGATGTAAGTAATGACTGAGCTGCCTGGCAGAATGAGCCCTGAGCTGCAGTTGCTGCTGCTTGGCCAGCTTGATTTATTGATTTCAAAGCTTGCTTTGCACAGAGCTTTTTCCAAGATGTACCATCTCATTTTCAAAGCCCTACTTAAAGGGAAGGAGGAAGCCAAGAGACATGAAAGCCATGAGAAAATTAAAGCTGTTCATGCATTCTATATAGCACCAAATACTATAAGTATTCTCAAAAAAAGTAAAGGCCCTTAGGTTTCTGAAGAAGTCGTAGGCCGTCCAGACCCAACGTTAACCTCAGTTTTATAAAGAAAGAAGAAAAGCAACCAATTTTATGCTCTAAGATCAATCTGTTATTTATTTGAATGTCTACTTCAGAATCCTAACAGCGGACAGTAAAGCTAGCTAGCTGATCAGTAGGGTTGTGGACAAAAACACAGAAAAAAACCAAACCAAACCAAAACAAAAAAACCCCAAAAAACAAACAAAAATTTGTCATCTTCATTAGATGTGGGGAAATGGTAGAGAAGTCACATTGACTCCTTCTCAAGTCCTCTGCTCAGTGCAGTGCTAATCCTCATTTGATTAACTTTGTTCCTTCTTGTGGGTAACTCAGGAAAGACCCAGAAACTCAGAACTGCTTTAGGTTTTATTTGAGCTTCAAAGTAGAAAATGTAATGCTTCAAGGGGAGGACCAAATTAGGGAGAACTTGAGAGTAAGAGCTAAAATTACAGCATGAGCAAGTCAGGTCTGTTTTATTTTACCTTCTCTGACACTGATACACCAAGGTCAGGGGACAGGTCAAGTAGCATATTAAATGTCAGACAGAGGACCCATTGAAGAATCTTCCAATACCTCTCCAATCCAATCTGACTCCTACTTCTAGCCTCTAATTCCCAGAAAAGATCTACACGTGTCAGCCATGAGCTATAACAGTCAGAGAAACTTTTTACACTTACAAATATGTAGGTGAAATACGATTATATAACAAAACATGGTGATATACTTTGGTACCTGGATTCAGGAGGTCTGAGTTCAAAATTGGCTCTGACATTTATTTCCTTTGTGATCATGAACAGGAACATAACTTGGAGACTTGGTTTTCTATTGCTTTAATCTAGTGGAGAAAATGCCTGATTGTTATAATAAAAGTAGAGATATTCAGTAAGTTCAACAAAAGTATCTTTAGGGCAGCCCATTAGGAGACAGAATGATGAGAAGAATGCTGCATACCTCATTCTATTTTGACATGTTTTTAATTTTGTCTGCTAGGTCTCTGTGTTTTAAAAGGTTTTCATTTCGTATAGACTGGGGATTATAACTATTAGGGTGATTGAGAGCAAGAGTCATACCTTTGATGATGTTCAAATTCCAATATGGTTTATTTATAGAATTCCCAAGGACATTTTTGGGTCTGTATTTGTGAAATGGGGGTTTCTATTTTTTGGTTTATGAAATGTAGTGAGTTGTTATGTAATATGATAAGTATTATACATCATCATTATTATCATTTTTATTATTATTACTAACAGCAGTAGCAGTGTCCTTACCAGCCAAAGATGGCTATTTGTTAGGTTCCTTTAAGTCCCTAGAGTGGAAGTTTCTTTGATCACTTCTGGGGATAAGGACAATGATTATCAAGCTTCTACAGGTCACCTGAGAATTTGGCTAGATCAATGTGCTCACAGCAGACCTCCATTTCATGGATACTTTTGATATCTAATGTTCTGCATCTCATAAAGACTGCCTTATAACAGCATGGGCTGATTCTTTCAAATTCCCTACAGTTTATGAGACTATGGAGGTTGGAATTTCATGACATCAGATTCACCTAATCTTGTACCAGTATTTAAATGACAAGTATTCTTAAGGAAATACGTGGAACTAAGACAGGCTTTAAAAAAAAATTAACTTCACGAAATGTGCTTTTGGGGAAATACATTGAAATGATTGAATTTATTTAAAATGCAAAAAAGTAAACAATTTGAAAAAGTAATAATTGTTATCTATATAGTCTCTTATAGTAATAAAGTAAGCACTTTATTTTCATCACCTCTGTCATTCTCACAACCTGTGGATTAGGTACTCAGAGTACTATCCCAATTTATTGATGTGGAAACTGAGGCTCAGAGAGATGAAGTGACTGGCTTCAGGTAACATAGCTACTACATGGTGGAACCAGAACTCAGTCTGATGATCTAACTCCAAGTAAAGTGATCTTTCTATTATATTATACCACCTCATGTAGTTGCTCTTAATCCAATTTTTTAAAATCTCATTTTCCATATCTTTATGTGCAAATGGGAGAAGTGATCCATGTAGTTCCAGAAATACTAGAACTCAGGCCTCCTCAGAACTAATGTTGCTCTCTAGTTTTTCAATAAAACTTAGAGATTAAATGAGGGAAAGGAAACTCAAATAATATGGGCTTTCAAGGCCATTTCTGTTGTCAAATTCCACAGTGCTTTTGAAATAAACATTTCAAGTAATTTAATAAACATGGAGTCAGTGCTCCAGCTATGCATGTTAAGGTATAATATGTACTAGTACTACCAAGATAAAACAAGACAAACACTCTGTTCTGTTTACAATCTAGTAGGTGGTATTAGATAATACCCAAATAAGTATCATGCCTAAATGGTCAAAGGACTTGTGATGTGAGCCCTGATACAGTTGGTTCTGACTCTAAAGATCATAACATCATGCCATAGCCTTTAAGCTAGAAGGGAGGGATCACAGAGGCCAACTAGTCTATCCACTTCATTTGACAGATGAGGAACTAAGGCCCAGAGAGCTTGGTTAAATACTTGCTCAAGATGACAAAGCCAGGTAGTAGCAGAGCTAGTTACTTGAACCTAATTCCTCTGACAACAAATCCAGCATTTTCCTCCTATGTTGTGTGCCCCATGGAATTGCTTGAGGCTGAGGAAGTTAAATTATTTGCTTTGAGTCATATCTAGAGCCAGATGGGATTATGAATCCAAGTTTTCTTGATATCAAGTATAGTATTCTATCCATTAAATCTTCTGACTTTACATACCTATAATATTGGTAAGAATATCAGAAAAAAATATGAGAAATTTACCATATTTTGCTGCATAATTGTCTCAGATTTTATGCCAATTTTTTTTTTTGCAAAAAAGTGGGGCGAGGCCATTATGTGAAGTGTTACTGAAAAATCATTTATTATTAAAATATATTGCTGGCAGAGAAAGATACAGTTTAACTAGTGCAGGAAGAGCCAAATCTTACTATATCACATGACTTACTCATGGCAACCTCACCTGCCCATCTGCTCCACCTTGGCTCTTCATTGGGTTGAGTGACAATATAGTTAGTACTGCAGCACCCTAAACAGATCACACAAGTTGGGTTTTGGAAATATATTGACAATGTGCATACACTGAGAATTCTAGGCTTGCAGCTTACAACACGCTAGAGATAAATGTGTATCCATATGCCTGTGGTGAATGCATTGCTGCTCTATTTACCTTTTAAGTGGCATGACAAACAGAATTATGACATGTAACAATTACGTGATGAAAGGTTATAAACCAATTTTTGGACTGAAAAAAAAAACAACTGGGTGCTATGACTATGTGGAAGCGATGATTATGTGGGGAAATACGGCAAATCCTTTAAGGGGAGAGATGCTATGTTAAAGTAAGAGAGTCAAGGATGCCTCCCTGCAATAGCTGGGATCTGAACTTTAAGGAGGGAAAAGTATTCAGCATGACATGCCTTCAGAGTGTCTTTCCAGACTGTCCTGTGCCTAGTAAAAGGTACAAGAGGTATTCCAACCATAACCACAAATGTTTCATCTACCCAGGTAAGTGGAAATAAAAAGGGGATCAGGGAAAACTCAAACAGTTCTTTTGGCTTTCTAAAGGAAACAGTCTTTGATTTGAAGACTGATTTAATTCTCCAACTAGCACATTTTAATTACTACCTAACATGGAAGCTCAGGACTAAGCAAGCATTTGAGTAGCTCCCTGGACTGTTTGACTGTTGAACCTCATTAAAGACAACATTGCGTAATGTAGGGGGACCACTTGGAAAGATAATGGAGGGAGCTGAGGTTTGTGCTATGAGCCAAAACAATAACAGCTCCAACATTTTGAGTAAGGAAGTTTTCTTCAGAACAGGTATTTCTGCTTATATGCCATTTATTTATTCCCTTTGTCTTCTGCCATTCAGCAATTAAAGGAATTAAAAGGATTAAGAGGCTGAAAAATAGCCTTCTTAATACATCAAAACAGGTGCTGGTTTGAGGGAGAGGAGATCTGAGAAAAGTGATTGCATCATATTGGAACATGAAAGCCAGAATAGCATATGCAGGAAAGGTCTAGCAAGTGCCTTTCTCCCTCCCTCCCAATCCCCTAAGAAACAATTACAATTCCAGATGCAATTCAGGATAAAAGCCCAATGCAACCTGCAAGTCTGTTCTGCTTCAATTTAAAAGTCTATATCTCTGTGCACTGAAGGGCCAAATCAGTAGAATCTGTTTCACCCATCAAGTCACAGTGGCACCATTCCCTTGGAAGGGGAGACAAGAGTGTTATGCATTCAGGAAAGGATGTTGGCCCTTGAGGAATCAATAAAGCACTGCCCTATCCCAGAAAGAGGACCCTTAGATTGAGGAAGCAACCAGGATGACTCATGGGATGTTGCTTTGAGATTCATGTATTATCAATACCCAAGTTAAACTAATTGAAATTTAAAAGACATTTAAGAATTGGTCTTTTAGCTACAGCTAGGCTAAAGGAAATAGAAATGAATGATTTCAGACACTGGGTTGGAAGTCAGGAAAGATCAGATTGGTTTTGGGATAAAACAATATTAACTTAAGTAATTTTACACGATCATTTTTATTTGGGGGAGAGGCGGCATTGATCCAAGCCCCTGATGTTATTGGCATGGGAAACACCTGGTGTGAAAACTGCTGCTCCTCTGTAACCTTCATCTTAGAGATTTACCTATGGCATTTAATGGTTAACTGTGTTGCCTATAGCCTCAAAACCAGTATCTATTATTCCTAATACTCAAAGTTCTTTTGTAAGCTTTGTTAATATGGTGTGTGTGTGTGTGTGTGTGTGTGTGTGTGTGTGTGTGTGTGTGTAAACACTCTTCTATAGAAATAACAAGATTAAGGGATTTGACTAGATGGCCTCCAGACCTATGAGCTCAAGGAAGGCAAGGCAGTGCAGTGAAAACAAGCTCTGAATTCACAGTTGGAGGAACCAAGTTCAAACTCTGACTCCTCTACCTAACAACCATGTGATGTTGATTAAGTCTGGTCTCTATTTCTTCATGTATAGAATGAAGTAGTTAGGCTGAATGACCACAAAGGCCATTTTCACCTCTAGACCTATTGGTCTATGCTTTCACTTATAGAGTGCTTTAGATTTTTTTTTTCAGCCAAAGACAAGGTTTATTACAACATCTGCCATATTTGCCAGACTCTTAAGGAGTCTGAACATTAGTGAGCTATTGGCTAGATTATAAGAATCTGAGCATTTGGCTAGATTTTAAGAATCTGAGCACATTAATAGAGACTAGATAGAACTTATATACAGAAAGACTGTGGGAGGGATCTAGGAGTGACCAAGTAGTTTGGTGTGACTGGAGAGGGGGTCTAAGGAGGATCTGGATGCGAGTGTCCAGTAAACTGGGGTGAACAGAACATCAGGGACCTGGACCATGTGACCAAAGGAGAATGTAGTCTAGACAGGGTTAAGAGTGGGAAGTGGCTAGGAGCAATTGGGAAGTAACAGAATAGAATTGGAAGACTGAGCATAGCCACAATGAAAGTCCAGTTGATAGGATAATAGCCTCAGGTGAATGCCAGAGATCTGGCCAAGTAGGAAAGCCCAGGGATTTTCCTTTTTGTGGTCCAGATGCCAAACAATCTTTTCCTTTCAGGGGTTCAGATCCCATCCCCATCATTCTCTTCTCAAACAAATGTGACCCAAATTCTTTTGGGGCAAGAGATGAAGGTCTTGGCTTCTGAAACTGCTTCCTGCTAGCAAGGGACATAAAGTTGAACCTGCCTCGAGGGGGTCCCAAAGAGCTTGATTGGAACTGAGTACAGGCTGCATCTGAGGGAAGATGGGAGGACATTGGCTGGTACCTGCTGTTTGCTACCAACTGTAGGTGAATGGCCTGTAGTCTGGAAGACATAAATCTGACAGAAAAGACTGCAGGGCCCATATATAGGGAGAAGTAAAAGTGTAAGAGCCCCATTAAAATCATTTACATTTGACCTGCAGGATTATCTGATCTTGTTACTTTTACTAAAGTTTAAGTAACACTTTTGCAGACAGAAGTTTTCCACTCCTGGTTTCAGTAGTTATGCAAATAAATTTGCCAGAGACTGACTTTCACTTCAATTATCATTGAAAATTTCCTTCTCAAACCAAATTGAAGATGCTTCTGACTTAATTTCAGTTGTTTGAGGTGATTGAATGACTACACATTCAGATCAAAACAGCAAGATTTCACACACTTGCAACTGATCTTTGCTCTGATTATAGAAATTTGCTATAAAAGGATGGGACAAGATTTAGGGCCCATATATGACAAGATAAAAAATCCTTAGCTGTTTGAATTCAGAGTATCACAGCCAAACTCAAGAATAGCCAGGTGGGTAACATTCCTTTTCAAAGCAACATAATGGGGAAACTGAGCCAGGAGGATCCCATCTTAGACTGAGGCTAAAATTGTCCTCTCAGCTTTTCCCAATGCTGACTTCCCACCAGTATCACATTCTCCCTGAATAGCTTGTGGCATTTCTCTCAGATGGTGGATTATTGATTATCATATTGATTATTATGATCCATCAGACAACTCAAAATAAAATCCCATGAGCTTTTACCTCAAACAGCAAGTTTCACTAATCACAGCTCAGGAAACACTTTTCCAGGATTTATATCTCAAATTTAAATTTGTTCTGGTGTAAAAAGCCAATTGTTAGAGATTATTTCTATATACTTGCAAATTCTCAGGAAGTCAAACCCCAAGCAAGTTTTTTAGCAAGTTTACCCATTAAAACAATAACCAACAATAACCATATTATTTTAGTAGAAATCAAATTATGAAAAGTTGCTTGAAATAACTGATGGAAAAAGTTCACTAATTTGAAACTTCAAAAAAACCCATTACCAATTAGGTTACTTCAGTTTTGTTAAATGCATTTCCAAGTTACTTAACGCAGAGAATCAACATCTCATCATTAACAGTTAAAACTACAACTTTAAAAGAGTGTGCTTACCCAAGTTCAGAGGCTAGCTTCTTTACCTTGAGCAGGTTGTGCTGAGCCTGGGTGATGCTTCCAGGCAAAGGCTGCCCCAGGGCCCAAGGCCATTGCCAGTGGGGCCCATGCTGTAAAGGGGTGAAATCAGAGACGGGGGAGAGTAGGGTGAAACTCTCTTCTTCTATGAGAAAAATTAACAGATACCCTCTTGACTCAAGGGAAAGGAGTGGGAGAAGGGAGTGACCAGGGTCCTTAATGATTGATGGCAAAACTTCCAGAATTTGCTAAGATGTTTTTAGCTGTTCTAACTTTTCCCTATAACCTCCATGAGGGAGGATTCAGGGGTGTAGAGGGAAGGGAGTAAGTAAGCCTCAGGGAACCAAAAACCACCTTAATTTTCCCAATTCCTAGAGCCAAGAGAATTGACAGACACTTCCAAATAGGGCATCCATCCTTGCTCTCTATGCTGTGGAAGGTGTACCCAGGTCATGACCTTGAACCAAACCAGCATCAGGATGAGTGCAAGACAGCCTCATAACTGTCTGTCTGAAAAGCATATCCATGCCTTCCTAGGGGCTTGCAGAGCAATCCCAACTGCAGGGCAAGAAAGAAGATGGGGAGGCTTACATGTCTTCCACTCTTGGCTGGAAAAGAACTTGGGGTTAGGCAGCTTCCCCATGTGGACCATCAAAATGTTGAGATTTAGATGCTAGGAGTACTGGAACCCTGAAATCATGACATGCAGGTCCTGCCCACAAGAATTTGACCCAGGCCTTCTTTCAGCCAACAACAGGTTTATTAGAACATCTGTCATATTGGGCAGACTCTTAAGGAATCTAAGCATTTGTATCGCTAATTCAAGTTGGCCAGATCTTAAGAATCTGAGCACTTGGCTAGACTCTTAAAGAATCTGAGCATTTGGCTAGATTTTAAGAATCTGAGCCTGCTTTGGAGTTTTAAAAGCACTTTCATACACACTTAGTGATTTAAACATCAGAACAATCCTATGAGTCAGGCAGAGAAGGTGTTATTAGCTCTATTATGCAGAAGAGGAAACTGAGGCTCAGAAATATCAGAGGTATTTGTCCCATATCACATGGCTAATAAATGTGAGGGTGAGTGCCTTTTTGTTTCACTATTCTTTTTTTCTATACTATAGTACAAATAGTTTATTATCCACTTCAAAATGTCATATGCAGTGAGCACACCTCATACCCATATATACCTCAACTATATGAGTATCTTTTAGGGAAGTAGATTACAACTGTATTATATGTGCATATTTCAAATTCTTATTTAAATGTGTGAATCTATGATAATTGGGAAATTAATTAATTCATTCATCAAATGTGAATTTACTAAGTGAAATTTACTTATATGAAATTGACTTGGAGGAAGGAAAACATCAAATGAAAGAAAAATCATATGGATATGTATGAGGGTACAGTGAGTCAAGGGAGAGAAAAATATCAGGGACTGGAAAGAGAACAGAAATTTGAACAAAGGAGGAAGGACAGAATGGTTGAGAAAAGTCTGAAGCGTGTAGTGAAGAGAGTAGGGCATGTATAGATAAGGAATCAGAGAGAAAGCAGTCCCTTGGGGTGATGAAAAGCTGGATGGGATGCATTTGAAGCTAAACCAAGACTAGTAGGCACTTGGAGAAACAAGCAAGAGCTCTAGGAGAACTTGAAGAAAAAAAAATTATAGCTAGATTATTTGTACAAACAAAAGAAACCAAAGTTTTGTCTGCTGCTACCTCTAATGATGATGAAGATGGTTAATGAATAACTAAATAAAAGAAAATCTTTTTTTTTTTTTTTGGCTAGGCAGTGGGTTTAAATGACTTACTCAGGGTCACACAGCTAGTAAGTGTTATGTGTCAGAGGCCAGATTTGAACCCAGGTATTCCTGAATGTAGGACCAGTGCTCTATCTTCCATACCACCTAGCTCCCCCTAAGAAAATAATTTATCAAGTACTTATTGTGTGCAATCTTTGCATTAAACAGGTAGAAGCAAAACAAATAGAAAAAGAAGAGACCCCTTGTTTTCAAAGGAGCACATATTTTAATAGAAGACAAAAATAATAATAACAGAAGTTATTTATATTGCACTTCATGGTTTATAAAATATGCCATATATAATATTTCATCCTGATAGCATATCTATGAGATACAATAAGTATAATTGTTATCATTACTATTTTAAGATGAGGCACTCCAGAGGGTAAGTCCTCTGCCTAATATCACACAACTGGTAATTATGTCAGAAACGTAATTCCAGCTCATATTTAACCTGACTCCAAATCCAGTATACTTGCTACTATACTATGTAGAAGTTGTAGTAGTAGTAGTAGTAGTAGTAGCAGTAGTAGTAATAGTAGTAGTAGTACTTGTAGCAACAGTAGCAGAATCAGCAATACTAATTAATAAAATGCCTTATGATCTAGAAAATGCTTTGCATAAATTAAGTTGTATGATGAAAATAGAGAAAAAAAATTGAGCTGGATAGAATAGTTTTTTTTTTTTTAAAGTTCTTCCACATGAATCATATGTGGATTGAGAATAAGCCTAGTCTGACTGGGGCCAAAGTAAGTGAAATGTAATTGAATTTTAGATATGCAATGTTTATGCTAATATTTGTACTGAGAAGATAATTAGACCTGGAAATGTAAATGTGATTTCTGTGCAACTCTGATAGGTGGATAACTTGGAAGCAGGAGGGAGGGAGACCAGAAATGTAAGCAACCATGAGTCCCTGAAGAAAAGTGGTTTAGAGAGTATTGTATGAGAGGAGATGAAAAAAGGAGGCACCAGGAACTTCAGAGAGACCCTTTTTTCCTGGTTGTGTTTTCCAGAAAGTTGATCAGCTTAGGGAGCCAGGGGAGCTATTAAGTTAAGTCTCATGTGGCTTTGAGCAAAACAGTTTCAACGTGTATTCCATACATGAATGGTTGTAGTTGCTAAGTGGTTAGAAGAACTACCAGAGAATCCCTTGGATTGGAAATAAAAATAAGGGTTACCTAGCAAATGGAACTGACAGTAACTCTAAAGGTCTAACTCCTTGGATCATAGATGTAGAACTCAGGCAGAATTTACCTGCTCATTTTACAGGTAAGAAAACTGTTGTTCAGGGACTTTAATGATCTTGTCCAAATCATACAATTAGTTAAGTTGGCAAAACCAGGACTCAGGTCCTCCCACTGCAAAGCCCACACTCATTCTTCTACACCACAGAAACTCACCATTTGCTTAATTCAAGCCATACTTTCATGTATAAAGTTTGTACCCTGAGAGCTCCATATGCTAGAGCAAAGTAGCTGTTCAATGCTAAACCTTGTCCAGCTAAGCAGATGATTTTTCTGAAAAGAGTTCTCTTTTAGAAAGAATCATCTACTTAGCTGGATTCTGGGACTAGACTCTTTATCTGTAATTTTATTTCTTGCCTATTGTTTGTACCTTTAGGTCCCCCATACTGATAGAAATTGTTGCTTGTGTACTTACTGACAGGTTGAATGTGGTGTTTCAGATAACCTATTAAATACAGTATGTAGCACATAGTAAGCACTTAAATGCTTTTTGTAAGTTCATTTATAATAACATACAAGAAAGAAAATAATGGTCATAGGACTGTGGTTCTGATATCAAAGATCAAAGAGAGAGATGGTAGGAACTTTGGATGGCAACAGCAGAAGTGTCACTGAGTAGGAGCAAAAATGGGTCTGGGGTACGTAGGACAGAAAGGAAGGAAGGAAACGAGCTTTTAGTAGGCATCTACTATGTGCTACTGACTGACAGGCCTCAAACCCTTTGGTGAGTTAGAGGGATCTCTACCTCAAGTATGTCAAGACTCCCTCTGGTGGAGTGCACAAATGAAAACAATTCTGTCCATGAAGGCAGCTGAAGCAGGCACTATAGGAAGCTTACAGCTTGGTCAG
This sequence comes from Phascolarctos cinereus, assembly GCF_003287225.1. NCBI lineage: Eukaryota > Metazoa > Chordata > Mammalia > Diprotodontia > Phascolarctidae > Phascolarctos > Phascolarctos cinereus. The sequence goes on from NW_027555736.1 coordinate 121,890,468, forward strand.
AAATCACAAACCAAGGTCATCTACTGTATCCTGGGCCATCTTCAGTTGCCTTGACCGTTGTCTTGCCACTGGACTTTGATGACTGGAGGAGAGAGTGAAGCTGATGACTTTGTGGAAGTCTGCCTCACTTAAATCCAGTCAATGTATGATTCAAAATATCACCCTGTGGTGTCACTGGTCTTCTTCAAAGTGAAAGACAAGTCACAACTATGTGGTGGCATAGTGATTTATAAATATTATAATATTGTTTCTCACAACAACCTGAGGAGGTAGGTGAAATTATTATTCCCATTTTACAGTTGAGAAAACCAAGGACACAAATATTAAGTAACTTATTCAGGATCCTACAGCTAGTAAGTGTCTGAAGCCTGAACTGAGCTGAGGTCTTCCATACTCTCATTTCAGCACACTCATCAGTGTGCCATCTAGCTCCCTCAAGGGGCAAGGACAAGTGAAACCAAACCTTGTTGTAACATATTGGTGATTCAAGGTCAATGAAGCTAATGTACCAGCAAGGCATGACAAAGCATATAAAAAAGTACTAGAATCAGAAAGGACAAGTGGAGTATTGGGAATGAGCTAGAAATATAAGAACCAGGAGGACATTGATAGTGGGAAATGGAGGCACAAGGTCCAGGCAAAGAGCCAGAGACCTTCTGGGTTTTGTAGTAGAGGAGAGCAAGTCACACATGATCCAAAGTCTAAGGAAAATACTATGGAAGAAGGAGCATGGGAAAGCCATGTACACATATATTTAAGCTCCAGTGATGAGTGAAGATCTGTGCAAAGGGAACAAGGCAGGGGAGCTAGTACTTAAACATAAATGGCCTGAGGTTTGCAGATGGAATTAACTGAAAGAATCTGGCTGGGACTGGGGTTGGGGGGAGAGACAGAATGAGAGAATGAGAGAAAGAAGGGAAAATGGCCAGAGACAAATGTAGGGAGCCTCTTGTCAGTGTGCTCCTGACATTTTGTCACACTTTATAAAGGGCACCTTGTAACCGGGATAATTTTACCTATAAGAGAGAAAGCAAAGAATACCCTCGTGCTTTAAAAATAAACTGATAATGACGATATACTGTATTCTTTCTCCACTGAGAATAGCAGAAAAGGAAACTGGCTGATCATAGATCATGGAACATAAACCAACCTTCGTAAGGTTAAGAAAATCAGCCCAGAGTAGACTTATAGACTACGTCTACAAGTGCATGAGTCCTCACCACCCGGTCTCAAAAGCTGTGACTTCCTCTAGACTGAAGCTTAAGCAGCTGCTGATGGGCTAAAACAGCTGCTAATGGACTAATGAGGAGCATTGGGATAAGGGTTCACCTGAAGGGTGAGGCTAGTTCAAAACCTGAAATTTTATGTTGCACATTTCAAGGAAACCTATATGCCACTGCTGGCAGCGTGTCTATTAAATATCTAATATACCAGGTTCTGAAATAGTGAATTTCCTTGTTTCCCAGCTGTTTGTTGACCACCATGGGAGTCAGCCTAAGACAACATAAAGATTTCAGGATAGGGCTACCCAGGCAGTAAGGTTGGATGATAGAAATAGATTTCTCCACAAATTGGGATAGGAGCTGTGCTTTCAACTGGCTTCCTTAAGCTTACCACAAAAAAAAAAAAAACATCATAAGCTTGGTATGGAACATGGGAAAATACAGTCTCATTAGTCTGCCTCAAATAAAAGCTTATTCTTCCACCCAACTTACAGGGAAAAGAAATAAAATGAGATGGATGAAGGGCATTGTTTCTTTATCTTTCTTCTTCCATTGTGCATGAAATCATAAAAATTTTGGAATTGGACATGCTGGGCTGGAAGTAGACAAAGGAAAGGTAAATTTTGAAAAGGGATTCCAAATTTGTTGCACAAAAAGGCTCTTCCTTATACCTAGAAGGTACTTACTCATCATTCCTTCTTTATAGTGTCCTTTTCCTTGAAAATTCAACTCAGATATTTTCTTCTCCTGATACAAGTTTTCTTTTTATCCTCATTTTCCTGAGTATTTTATCTGGATTTCTCTTTTCTCCCCATCATACCCTACATCGTATCATACTTAGGGTCATAGGATGGTGCTCCAGAACTGGAAGGTAGCTGAAGGGTGAATTGGTCCAACACTCTCATTTTAAATATCAGGACACTCAGACCCAGAGAACCAAATGTTATGTGGAGGTGCTAGAATTTAACCTCAGTTGCTGTGACTCTAAATTCAGTAATTTTTCTTACTGTACAATTTATTTGTACTCATATCATGTTTCCCTCCATGGAACACAAGCTCCTTCAGGGCATAGGCTTTGTGTCAGGTGAAACACCTCAGGAATCTGTTCTTGGCCCTGTGCTAATCAAAATTTTAATTAATAGCTTGGAGAAAGACATAGAAAGAGGAAAAATAAAAACATATATGGCATGAATACGAAGTTTACAGATGATATGAAATGGGAAGGAATGGGAAACACACTGAATGACAGTCAGGAATCAGAAATGTGTCAGAAGTTTAGAATTGGGGGGAGCTAATGTAAAAGGCAATTTAGGAGGGAGAAAGGATGTAGATGGATAGATCACACTTTGTATGGCAAATATCTGGGGGCTTAGGTGGTTCTGAGTTTAACATAAATCGATAGGATTGATCACATAAAGCCATAGGATGAACACAATCTTAGCACACTTTTAAGAGAGGCATGGTGTCAGTTTGAGGGAGTTAATAGTCTCTCTATATTCTATCTTGGTCAGATCAGATCAGGAATTCAATTCCGGGTAACACATTTTGGGAAGGACATGGACAAGCTGGCACAGGTCTTGAGGAAGGCAATTATATAGTTGGGAGACTGTTCATCATTCCATTTGAGCACTGGCTGAAGGAATTATGATTTTTTTTTTTTTTGCTTAGGGACAAGGACATGAGAGTTGAAGACTTCAAGAAGCAGCAAAGTAGCAATGTGGATAGATTACTGGAGTTGGAGTCAGGAAGACCTGAGTAGGAATAGCTGTATGGCCCCAGACAAGTCACTTAACCACTCTTTGCCTCAGTTCTTGCATCTGTAAAATGGGGATAATCACAGCACCTGCCTCTCAGGGTTGTCACAAAGATCAAATGATATTTGTAAAGTGATTTGCAAATCTTTAAGTGTTTGCCATCATCAGCATCATCATTGTTGTAATCATTATTTTTATTATTTAAAATGCTCCCTTGTGTAAGTGTATGAAACTTTTTCAGCTTGGCCCCAGTGAGAAGTTGGAAATTTGGTGGAAACTGCAGGGGTAGCTTCAAAGTGTGAAGAAACACATTAATAATTAGTTATTTTAAAGTAACCTGACCATCCTCAACAAGTAATTGATTACTTCTTAAAACAGATCTCCCAGTGAAGGCTGAATAAAGACAAATTATCAGGGATATTAGAGAGTGTGTGGGTGGGGAAGTAGGACTAGAATCCCTCCTATTGAGGTATGAATTGAACTCAATTATGGCTGCCTTGTTGTCTTTTAGTTCTTAGAGTTGTATCCCTTGTATCCCTATCACTTAGCATAATCTCTCAGGAATTTTTTGAGAGCTGGGAGGTATGGGGTGGAATGAAACACATGTAGAATTTCATTGATATTGAGACATCATGTATAGGAAAGCAATCCACTGATTCAGATTGGCAACTCATTTGTACTTGGGGGAGGTCAAATTCACTTCTACTATATTGATGTACATATATCTAAAAATCTAAATTTTGAAAATAGACAAAAGATTGAGTAATATGCGTGTGTTTCCAAAACACAAATTTTCTGACTGCTTATGAAATCCATAGATAGATGGATAGATAGATAGAAAGACAGACAGACACATTCTTTCAACTAGCAACAAAAGTCATATTGCAGATACAGATGTGTCACATACACAAAAAGACTACTTCAGACTCTTAGAACTTCTGGGTATTTGGGCAATTTATTCAAACTTTGGGATTTGGGGAAAGTATATCCCAACTTCATTCATCTTGCACATTTGATGTATAGGTGAATATCAGGATTTCTGTATGAATGCTGAAATTTCCTAGGCGTCTAACTCTTCTTTTTCATCGGTCAACATGTTTGTTTTTTAAGCTAAAATCCTCACTAAATTGTCAGAATGTATTTTACTGCTATACATTTGATAAATATACTCCTTATATTAGAGAAGAAATCTGTGGTTATGTATTTATTAGGATGGTATTGCCAATTGTCCAATGATCTACAAGCATAGATAGCTCATTTTCCGGACTAATTTAGAGAGCAGTCTAATAGATACCGTTCAGATACTTGGCAGAGTGTGGCAGTCTTAAGACTGAGCTGAAATATACCATATTATGTGATAGTCAGCAGGAAGGGTTGTTACATGTTAGAATAGGCAAATTCAAGAAGTAATAGAACCTGCTATCTCTAAAAATCTGAATAAATGATCAGCTAACTGAGACATGGTCTTCCCTGAAGAGGGTTGGACTAGAATTTCTGTTGAAGTCCTTTTTTTTCCCCAGCAATTTGATGTTTCTCTGTGTGTGTGTGTGTGTGTGTGTGTGTGTGTGTGTCTCTCTTTGTCTGTCTCTACATATGTGTATATACATATATATACCCAAACTATTATGTCAATTACACAACACACCAGAGCAATATTTGCATACTAGTAGTTTATTCTGATGGGTCAATACAAAAGCAACCCAAGAGAAGGAAATCTGACTTGGCCAGCCTTTGAAGTCAACTAAACAGAAGTATATTAACTTTCCCTTCCTCCTGTGGTCTTACAGCCTCACAAGCTGAAAGACTTCAAAGGTCAAGGATAATAGCCAAAAATAATTCTTGACTGAGACATAATGGCTTCTGATAATTCCCTGTAAAAAAAAAAATCTGCAAACATCAAATGGGCATTGGCCCAAATTGGGTGGCTATGATGGGGTCATTGGTGGACTAGTATTCAGTAGTTCCACAGAGTATGAAATGCCAGAATCTCAAAGAAACAAAAATTAAAGCTATTTCAAAATTAAATGGAAAAAAAAATTGGTTAGTGCAAGTAGATGACTTAATATTTTATGCATTTGTAAAAAAAAGCTTTATCAGCCACATATGAGGGGAAAAAGAGGTAGACTGGGGTCAAGCTAAGAGATAAAGGGGTGAATAGCATGAGTGCAATGATTATGATCTGGAAATATTTAAGAACAAAAACAAAAACAAAACTCCACTCTGTGTGGAAAGTAAAAGGATCACAGGTTTGGAGCTATAAGGAACTTAAAATCTGATCTGGCTAAACTTTCTCATTTTGTAACAGAGAATTGGAGAAATTAGTGAAGTTTTTTATTTCAGAGTTGCAAAGAAACTTGAAGGTCATTTAGTTTTACAGGTCATTTAAATTTTACAGATGGTGGACTAAGGGCCAGAGAGGTTCACAGACTGCCTCCAAATCTCACAATCAATCAATCAAAGTACAAGAATTAATCAAGGACATACTGTGTGTCAGACATAGGTACTGGGGATCCAAGACCAAAAAAAAAAATAACAGTACCTGCCCTCAAGGAGCTTACATTATTACAGAGGAAACAATAAATAAACACACATATACACACACTATAAATATAAAAAATGAATAGAAGGAAGTTTTGGAAGGGAAGGCATTAGCAACTGGGGAGATCAGGAAAGGATTCATGTAGAAGTTGATGTTTTAAGAGAATTGTGAAGGAAATAAGAGATCCTAAGAGGCAGTGTTGAGGAGGAATCATATTCCAAGCCTAGGAGATAGCTGGTACAAAGGCATTGAGATGGGAAGTACAGAACTGTATATGGGGAACAGTAAGAAGATCAATTGTTGCAATGTAGATTGTAGAAAGGGAAGTAATATGTAATATGGCTCAAAATATAATAGGAAATTACTAGGTTGTAAGTGTTTTAAGGGCTAAGCCAATGAGTTTATGTATTATAGGCAGCCATAGAAGTTTACTAAGAAGACAATTGACATGATTAGACATACTTTAGGAAAATCACTTTGGAATAGAATGGAGAATGAAGTAAAAAGAAGAAAAATAGCAGGGGTATGAATCATGATCTCAGACAAAGCAAAAGCAAAAATAGACCAAGCTTAAAGAGATAAACAGGCAAACTACATTGTGCTAAAAGGTACCATAGAGAGTGAAATAATATCAGTATTGAATATATGTGTACCAAATATGTTTCTGCATATACAAAATTCATCCAAATTCTTGAAGAATAATTCAGTGAATTATAGAAGGAAAAAGACAGTAAAATTATGCTGGTTGGAGGTCTCAATTAACTCCTCTCAAACATAGACAAATTTAACCATAATATAAACTAGATAGAAGTTAAGGACATGAATAGAAAAGTGAGATATAATATACCTCTAAAGAATATTGAATAGGAAAAGAGTTCACCTGTTTTCAGTTGTATATGGCACCTTAACAAAAACTGATCATATGTCAAGTCATAAAAACCTCACAAACAAATGCAGAAGAGCAGCATAAATAAAATAGATTAACAATTGACTTATTTATTTAAAAAGAGAGAGAGAGAGAGAGAGAGAGAGAAGAAAATCAAATTGCCAATCTCAAAAAATGAAAAGAGTGAATGTACCAACAATGAAGATGAAATTAAAGCAATTATTAGGAGCTATTTGGCCTAATTATATACCAATAAAACTGACAATATAAAAGAATTGGATGAATTTTTACAAAAATACTAATTGCCCTGGTTAATAGAAGAGAAAATAGAATGCATAAATGACCATAGTGTATAAAAATAAATTGAACAAGTCATAAATGAGCTCCCTAAGGGGGGAAAAAATTCCAGTTTTCTTCTGTCTTAGTGGGTGGAGGAAGAGTAGAGAGAGGGAGAAAATTTGCAACTGAAAATCAAAATTAAAAATTAAATAAAATAATTGAGTGGGGAGAGATTTGAGGCAGAGAAGCCAATAATTAGAAGATTTTATTCAATAGTCCAAATGAGAGGTACCAAGATTCAAATTAGCATAATGGCTCTATGAATAGGAAGAAATTGATGGATATAAGAGACGCTGTGGAAATCACAAGATTTAAATAATTATGTGGAATAAGTGAGAGGAAAGAGGTGAAGATGAAAGATTATGAATCTGTTAGACAAGAAGAAAAATGGTAGTCCTGATAGGAAAAGGGAAATTTAGAAAAAGAATCAGTTTTAAGGGAAATATGATACATTATGTTTCAAACATATAGCTTCAAATTTTGTACTTACTAACCTGAGCTCTGGCCCTGCATCACTAACTGCTTATTAGATATTTCAAGTGGTATGTCCCATAGACATCCCAAACTCAATGTTTTCTGACTCCAAATCAATTATTCCCGACTTTCCCCTAGTACATCACACTTCTACTCTTGCCTGTCACACAGGAAATAAATGGAAGAGATGGGATTAAAGCCCAGATGCTCTTATAAAGGAAGTCTTTCTCAATGCCTTTTAATTCTAGTGCTTTCCCTCTGTTCATTATTTCCTGTTCATCCTGTACATAGCTTGTGTGTACATATTTGTTTGCTAGTTACCTCCCCCATTCAGTTGTGGGCTCCGAGATGGCAGGGAGAATCTTTTGTCTTTCTTTGTATCCCTGGCACTTAAGACAGTGTCTGACACATATTAGGTGCTTGGTTAATTATTATTGACTGATGGATGACTATTTGGATCCAAAGTTAGAATGGGTTTAAGTAAACATCCATTCGAATCCAAAAACAAATCTCATCTGACAAGTGGTCATCTAATTTTTACTTAAAAACCTCCAATGATACAGGACCACTACCTCCCTGGACAATACATTCCACTTTTGGATACCTCTGGTTGTTATGAAATTTTCCTTTCTCCTTGTATCATACCTAAATTTATCTGTGTATATATTCTACTAATTATTCATGGGCCTCCCCTATGGAGTCAAATAGAATAAGTCTAATACCTTTACCATATAATCTTTCAAATGCTTACACTCAATTATTATCTCCCCCTTAAACTATTTATTACTGGATGGCATTGTTGTTCAGTCATATCCAAGTCTTTGTGACCCACTTTGCAGTTTTCTTGACAAAGATACTAGAGTGATTTGCCATTTCCTTTTCTAGCTCATTTTACAGATGAGAAAATTGAGGCAAATATCATTGGACCTTGTCCAGGGTCACACAGCTGACACACACAATGTCAGAGGCCGGATTTGAAAGCAGTTCTTCCTGACTCCGGGTCCAGCACTCTACTCACTGAGCCACCTAGTGTTCTACACTGGATGGTATACCTCTTTTAACATAGCCTAAGATTGTATTACCTTACTAAGCTGCCGTGTCACATGATTGGCTTATATTGAACATTGAATCCTCTAAAATTCAGAATTTTTTTTCAACCTACTGTCTGACCATGCCTTTCTCATCTTCTATTTGTGAAATTCATTTCTGAATACAAGTGCAAAACTTTTATCTCTATTAAATGCAATTTTATTTAATTCCACTGAATGTGCTAGCTGGTCAAGCTATCCTCTGAATTCTTATTCTCTACATGTCTGTGATAATTATCACTCCCATTTTTGAGTCATTGGAAACTCTCAATAGGTAATTCTCACAATACCAACTATGCCTTTATTCACCTTATTGAGTTAAATATTGTTAAATGTCACAGAGCCAAACATAGATTCCTAGGGTTTTTTATTAGAGACATTCTTCCAAGCTGGCATTGAACAATAAATGCCACTCTTTAGATAAAGTCATTTAAGCACTTAAGAATCTATTTAATTGCCCCATTTTTTTGCTTATACCCATATACTTTTTCATGAGAATAGCAAAAAGGGCACTTATAACTGTTTTGCTAAAATTTATATGAACAAAAACTGTAAACTTCCCTGATTTATCAAATAAATATCCTTTTCTAAATAAGGTTATTCTGGTATGACCTGCTTTTGATTGGCCTATATAGTTCCTTGTGATTACTGCTTCCTTTGCTAAGATTCTATCTAACAATATCTTTTGTAAGATTTCCAGAAAATTAGTGCCCACATTACCTGCTTGTAGTGTGCAGACTTTATTCCTTCAAAAGGATAACAAAGATGGGCATGAATCATGGAGCATTAGAAATGATAGATCATTTGAAATCTATGCTGATTCCAGTAGATATTGAAGAAGATTTGACAAATGTCTTCACCAAAAGCCTCATTGCTAGCTTTTTCTCTGTTATTTCTTTCCACTTATCTTCATTTCAAGATATGTGAAGTGTTTGGAAAGTATGGGAGTGAGTCTGGGACTTCCACCTGTTTGGACACAAAGTCAAATTTATTAAGATCGGTCTGTAGCCTTATCTTCATTTGATACTTTTCATATATTCTGGAGGAACTTAGTGGTCTAAATTGGATTTTGCAGCCTGACTTTTTTAGTAATAGTTTCAAGTCATTCTGGGAATGACTCAAGCTGGTCAAGCTATTCAATATTATCAGTCAATCAACATGCTCCTGGGAGCATAGTGTAAGGCAAAGTAAATTGAACTTGGAGTCAGAAAACCTGAGTTCAAGTATCAGGCCTGCCACTTACTAGCTTGGTAATACTGAATAAGTCATCTTGGAAGAATCCATTTTTACATATAATATAGCTAAAGTGAATAATCACTTATCTCAACTATCTCTCAAGGTTGTTAAGAGAATCAAATGAGAAGATGTATGTATGAGATAGCAAGGTGGTGCAGCGAATAGAGTGCCAAGACTGGAGTCAGCAAAACCTGAGCTCAAATCTAATCTCTGACATTTATTCATCATCTGACTGTGGGAGAGCCACTTAATCTATAGCTCAGTTTCTTCAATTGTAAAGTAGGGGTAATAATAGAGTTGTTGTGAGATCAAATGGGATATATTCGTAAAGGACTTAGCAGAGTTCCTAGCACAGAGTCGGAACTTAATAAATGCCCTTTTCCTCCTCTTTTAAGTAGAAATAGTTTAAATGATAAAAATATTATATAGAAATGTGAGCTAAAATGTGAGGTAACCTGGTTGGAGTTTGTATCTACATGATGATTGTAAAGCAATTGAGTTAAATTGTAGTGACAATATCACAGTATTGGGAATAAGTAGAGCAAAAGAACATCCTCCCTTTCATTCACCAGGTTAGGATAGATAAAATAGAAATGCAGATATAACTGTGAAGTGGGTATAATAATAGAACCTACCTCATAGGTCTGTTGTGAGGATCAAATGAGATAATAATTGTGAAGAGCTTAGCACAGACTTGGCACATAGTAACTGCTAAATAAATGTTAAAAATTATTACTTTAAATTAACTTTGTAGGGGGCAGAGCCAAGATGGCAGAGTGAAAGCCGTGACTTGCTTGAGCTCTCCTCCAAACCCCTCCAAATACCTATTAAAAATGGCTTTAAACAAATTCTAAGGCAACAGAACCCACAAAAGGACAGAGTGAAACAAATTTCCAGCTCAGGACAACCTGGATGATTGATCACAAAGGTATATCGCGCCGGGCTGAGAGCACAACACAGCGTGGCATTGGCATGCAGGCTGTAGCAAAGCTGAAGCAGGCCTCAGAGACGTGAATCACAGGCAGCTGTGGAGGTTTCCAAACTCCTCAATCCACAAATGCCAAAGACAATTTAGAAGATCAGTGGGAGAAGTCTGCTTCTGTCCATGCTGAGACAGGAAGGTGGGGTTTCAGCTGCATTCCACAAGAGCCTGGCCCTGGCCAGCGCAGCTGCTTCCTGAGCCTCTGGCCCGCAAACTGAGGGGGAATTCAGTGGCTGATCTGAGAGGGATTGCAGGGGTCTCTTTGCCAGTGCTGGGGCAGGAATCTCTTGCTTTGCCCATGTTTGGATCTGGGTCACAGTTCTGGGCGGCGGTGCTGGTGTGAGGAGGAATGCTGGCCTTGTGGAGCTTGGAGTGGCTGTGAAGAGGAACACTTCCTCACAGTTACAGGACAGAAAGGAATACTTGTGGTCACAGGCCAGGAAAGGAGTAAACACCTCGCCCCTTATCATACCACCTTGGAAGAACTGAAAACTTACAAATCCCTACAAGTATCTCTGAAAACAGCTATACAAACCCCTGAAGTTTGGGACAATTCATTCTCCACATTGGAGACTCTTACCTTAACAAAGAGTTTAAAACTCAAGTAATGTGCTGAGATCATTAGCAACCAGTGCAAAAAGAGTCAGAAAAAGAAGATCAAAATATACAACCAGAAGAAGACAACAAAGTCAAAGCTCCCACATCCAAAGCCTCCAAGAAAAATATGAATCAGTCCCAGGCCTTAGAAGAGCTCAAAAGGGATTTTGAGAAGCAAGTAAGGGAAGTAGAGGAAAAACTGGGAAGAGAAATGAGAGTGATGCAAGAAAATCATGAAAAACAAGTCAACAGCTTGCTGAAGGAGACCCAAAAAAATACTGAAGAAAATAACACCTTAAAAAATAGCCTAACTCAAATGGCAAAAGAGGTCCAAAAAGCCAATGAGGAGAAAAATGCCCTAAAAAGAAAAATTAGCCAAATGGAAAAGGAAGTCCAAAAGATTACTGAAGAAAATATTTCCTTAAAAATTAGAATAGAGCAATTGGAAGATAGTGACTTTATGAGAAATCAAGACACAGTAAAACAAATCCAAAAGAATGAAAAATTAGAAAACAATGTGAAATATCTCATTGGAAAAACAACTGACCTGGAAAATAGATCCAGGAGAGAGAATTTAAAAATTATTGGACTCTCTGAAAGCCATGATCAAAAAAAGAGCCTAGACATCATCTTTCAAGAAATTATCAAGGAAAACTGCCCTGATATTTAGAACCAGAGGGCAAAATAGAAATTGAAAGAATCCACATCTCCTCCTGAAAGAGATCCCCAAAGGAAAACTCCTAGGAATATATAGCCAAATTCCAGAGTTCCCAGGTCAAGGAGAAAATATTACAAGCTGCCAGAAGGAAACAATTCAAGTACTGTGGAAACACAATCAGGATAACACAAGATTTAGCAGCTTCTACATTAAAGGACAAGGGCATGGAATATAATATTCCGAGGGCAAAGGAGATAGGATTACAACCAAGAATCACCTACCCAGCAAAACTGAGTATAATCCTTCAGGGGAAAAAATGGTCATTCAGTGAAATAGAGGACTTTCAAGCATTCTTGATGAAAAGACCAGAGCTGAATAGAAAATTTGACTTTCAAATACAGGACTCAAGTGGAACATGAAGAGGTAAACAGGAAAGAGAAATCATAAGAGACTTATTAAGATTGAACTGTTTACATTCCTTCATGGAAAGATGGTATTTGTAACTCATGAGACCTTTCTTAGTATTAGGGTAGTTGGAGGAAAAAAATTGCATGTATGTATAGATAGATAGATAGATAGATAGATAGATAGATAGATAGATAGATAGAGGGCACAGGGTGAGTTGAAGATTAAGGGGTCATATCTGGAGAATAAAATTAAGGGATGAGAGAGGATTATACTCGGAGAAGAAGAAAGGGAGAGGTAGAATGGGGTAAATTATCTCACAAAAAAAACAGAAAAGAAAAGTCTCTTACAGTGGAGGGGAAACAGGGGAAGGTGAGAGGGAATGAGTGAATCTTATTCTCATAGGATTTGGCTTAAGGAGGGAATAACATACACATTCAATTGGGTATGGAAATCTGTCTTACCCTACAGGAAAATAGGGGGAGAAGGGGACAAGAGAGCAGGGGGATGATAGAGAGGAGGGCAGATTGGGAAAGGGGTAATCAGAAGCAAATACTTCTGAGGAGGGACAGGGTCAAAAGAAAGAATAGAATAAATGGGAGGGCAGGATAGGATTAAGGGAAATAGAGTTAGTTTTTCACAACATGTCTACTATGGACGTGTTTTGCATAACTGCACATGTACAACCTATATTGAGTTGCTTGCCTTTTCAATGAGGGTGGGTGGGGAGGGAGGAAGAGAGAAAATTTGAAACCTAAAGTTTTAAAACATATGTTTAAAAAAAATGTTTTCACATGCTACTGGGAAATAAGAAATACAGGAAATGGGGTACAGAAGTCTATCCTGCCCTACAGGAAAATAGAAGGGGAAGGGGATAAGAGAAGGGGAGAGAGATAGAAGAGAGGGCAGACTAGGGGAAGGGATATTCAGAATGCATGCCATCTTGGGGTTGGGGGAGGGGGAGATGGGGTGAAAATTTGGAATTCAAAAACTTGTGGGAGTGAATATTGAAAACTAAAAATAAATAAATTTTTACTAAAAGTATTAACTTTGTAAAATCAAAGAATTTGTCTTTGAATTCTTGTTCTCTCTGGACAAAATGGTTGCTACGTTGGAATAAAAAATATAAACATTTTGAATTGGAGAGGTCCAACATTCTGTTTTTTGAAGAATAATTATTATTTGAATGGTATATTTGAAATTAAAGTTTGAAGTGAATGCCTAATCCACTTTTGGTTACCAGGATTCATGGTACTAAAAGGAATGATCAGAGAGGGAGTTTTAAAGTTTGTTTTTCTTAACTATCAAATCTGTGGCTAGAACGTTGAATTTAGAGTTGGGAAGACCTGGGTTCACATCCCAACTCTGACGCTTCACAGCAATGTTTCACAGATTAAGAGTCTTCATATCTCCTATGCTTAGTTTCCTCATGTTTAAAAAGAAGGGCTTAGATTGCATGTCTCTGATGTACCTGACAATTCAGTCCATGATTCTGTCACCAAATAGTTAAAACATCATTGTAGAAAATCATGATTCTTCTGCTTGTTTCTTAGAAGTTTGACTACAGGGAGCCAAGATGGCAGAGTGAAAGCAATGACTTGCTTGAGCTCTCCCCCAAACCCCTGCAAATACCTATAAAAAATGGCTCTAAACAAATTCTAAAGCAGCACAACCCACAAAAAGACAAAGTGAAACAAATTTCCAGCCCCAGACGGTTGATCTGAAAGGTATATCACACCAGGCTGGGAGTGGAGCGCAGTGTGGTATGGATGCAGTGAACCTGGATCAGGCCTCAGAGGACTTTCAAATACAAGACTCAGGTGGAACATGAAGAGGTAAACAGGAAAGAGAAATAATAAGAGAATTATTAAGGTCGAACTGTTTACATTCCTGCATGGAAAAATGATATTTATAACTCATGAGATTTTTGTCAGTATTAGAGTAGTTGGAGGGAAAAAATTATATGGATGTATATATATATATATATCTATATATATAGAGAGAAATATATATATATATATACATACATATATATATAGATATATAGATAGATAGATAGATAGATAGATAGACAGACAGACAGACAGACAGACAGACATATAGATAGACATATAGATAGATAGATAGATAGATAGATAGATAGATAGATAGATAGATAGATAGATAGACATATAGATAGATAGATAGATAGATAGATAGATAGATAGATAGATAGATAGATAGATAGATAGATAGATAGATAGATGGCACAGGGTGAGTTGAAGATGAAGGGGTCGTATCTGAAGAATAAAATTAAGGGATGAGAGAGGATTATACTAGGAGAAGAAGAAAGGAAGAGGTAGAATGGGGCAAATGATCTCACAAAAAAAAAGAAAGAAAAGGCTCTTACAGTGAAGGAGAAACGGAGAAAGGTAAAGGGGAATGAGTGAATCTTATTCTCATAGGATTCGGCTCACAGAGGGAATAACATACACATTCAATTGGGTATGGAAATCTGTCTTACCCTGCAGGAAAATAGGGGGAGAAGGGAACAAGAGAGCAGGGGGTTGCTAGAGAGGAGGGCAGATTGGGAAAGGGGGTAATCAGAAGCAAATATTTCTGAGGAGGGACAGGGTCAAAAGAAAGAATAGAATAAACAGGAGGGCAGGATAGGATTAAGGGAAATAGAGTTAGTTTTTCACAACATGTCTACTGTGGAAGTGTTTTGCATAACTGCACATGTACAACCTATATTGAATTGCTTGCCTTTTCAATGAGGTTGGGTGGGGAAGGAGGAAGGGAGAAAATTTGAAACCCAAAGTTTTAAAAACATATGTTTAAAAAATGTTTTCACATGCAACTGGGAAATAAGAAATACAGGAAATGGGGTACAGAAGTCTATCCTGCCCTACAGGAAAATAGAAGGGGAAGGAGATATGAGAAGGGGGGAGAGATAGAAGAGAGGGCAGACTAGGGGAAGGGATATTCAGAATGCATGCCATCTTGGGGTGGGGGGAGGGGTGAGATGGCATGAAAATTTGGAACTCAAAATCTTGTGGAAGTAAATATTGAAAACTAAAAAAAAGAAATTTATATTAAAAAAAAGAAAAAAGAAAGAAAAATTAAAAAAAGAAGTTTAACTGCAACTAGACAATTGGAACCTAGCAGTTATTTTTTGAATGACTGCTGAATGGTACCTTTTCCCCAAACAAGAAATACTAGGAATGATATCATTTCTTCCTACAATGAGTCAGAAGATAGCTGACATTTACAAATGTCTGAAGAAAGTGAATTGTCAATACATCAAGACTTTGAGTCATTTTTTTGACCTGCAGTAAGGGTCAACAAACTGACCTCCTGGATAGATTATTGTTCTCTTTTATGTATGTGTCTAATCCTGCCAAACATTCTAAAGGAGAGCTGATATGCTTCTACCTTTCAGATTTTAGTATCATTTTAGAGCTGGTAAGTGGAAGATTCAAGCACTTTCATAGGAATTCTTTCATTGGTAGCTATGGCTAAAAGTAGATATTTAAAGAACTTTTCTCCTCATTCAATATTCCACATCCACATAATATATGGGTGCATTCATTTTGAAGCCAGAAGAATCAGGGAAAATCTGGCTTTCCAGAGATAAGGTAAGAACTAGTAACAGCAAGAGAGACAAAAGGTGCTACCATTGCAATATTGATGAGATTTTGTATCATCAGTAGAGATCACATAAAGAGTGATCCTCAGGCTGCATTGCATTTAAGTGAAGGATGTGAGAGCCCTCTTTTCCCCTTATTTCACTTATTTGCAATTGTCCTTTATATTCAATCCTTATTTCAAATTAATTCATGACATCAGTTTATAGCATCAGCAATAGTCAGTTTAATAACTACTTGTTGATTAATTGATTGTTAGAGAGAAAGTTTTGAATTAGTTGAATTAGAAAGCCTTGTTAACTGATTGGCGAAAGTTAATTCTAAGGCAGTGGAAAGGGTCATCTCCACTACAGAGAAGACCCAGCTACAGGGTCATCTCAGGGCAATACAGTGGAAAGAAAGTCAAATCTGAAGTCCAAAGACCTGGCTTGAAATATTGGATTTACTAACTACTACCTGTGTGATCTATTACAAGTTTTTTGTTTGTTTGTTTGTTTTTTAAATATCTGGACTACTGTGTCTTAACTAGAAAATGGAAAGCTCGTATTGGGTGATCTTCAAAGTCCTTTCCTGCTCTTATTTTTATGGTCTTATGAGCCTTCCTCAAATGATACAACTTTCACTAGTTCAGCAATTTCAATACTGAAACAAAGAATACACATCATGTCTTTGTGTTCCTGGGAGAATGAAGACATGGATAGAAACCTAGATAGTCTGTGTCTAACTGTAATTATTTAGAGAGAGTCAGTTTAGAGAAATTTTGCCTAAATTTCTCAGTTTTCTTAGATAATTAACAACAACAGCAACAAAAACAACAACAAAGACAATAATAGCTAGCATTTAAAGGCTTCAAAGCATTTTACATATGTTAACTCAATGGATCCTCACAACAACCCTGGAAGGTAGATAGTACTGTTGGCCTCATTTTATACATGAGGAAATTGAATGTGACAAAATTTAAGGCATAGCCAGTAATTTTCTGAGGTGGGATTTGAAGTCATCTTCCTGAATCCATGTCCAATTCTTTATTCGCTATGTCACCTAGCCATCCTAAGAGAGCCTTGCTAACTGATAAGATCTGGCCACAGACTAGGCTTAGTTACTATCCTGCATGAGTGTGTGTCTTTGGGACTCTCCATGGCTTTACTATAAAAGAAACGCACCTAGGCAAGAAGATAGTATCATCTCATTTATGCTCAAGGTGATGCAAAGATGTAAATCAGGGATATATAAAACTCTATGAAGAACAGCCTACCTGTCCTTTGAATGAAAGTGGTAAAATGGTATCAGCAGTAGATCATTTGGGAGCCTTTTTCTTGGGAGTAGCCTGGACTCATTTTGTAATTTTTCAGGGCCTGAACAAGCATTTTAACCATTATAAAAAAAAAGAAAAGAAAAGAAAATACAATGTGTTGTTCATCTTCAACCTCATAAAGTTCATATAAGCAACAGCTCATCAAAATATTTTCACGAGGATTTAAGAAAGATAAAATCCTGTCAAAATTCTAAGTATGTACTTGAAAAAAAGTTTGCTTAAAGAATTACATGGAATTACAAGCATGTGGGGATTGAGGTTGTTGTTTTACTTATGGCTGATCATCTATTTTAGACATATATTGGGTAACTAACAGCCTACCTAATTTGGTGATCATGTTGAGTTGAATAATTCATCCATGTCTGGTTACTTTGGTCATCATCTCAATATCTGTGTTGGATTTGTCAAATGTTTTAGGTAATTAGAATAAGGAATCAATAGTTTTTAGAAGCCTAGAAACCTTATGATTCTGATACCCTTATTTTGTGAGCCTTTTGAGATGACTCTGAGCATGGGTGATGAGACAACTTGCTTAATATGATCTAGTCAATTAGATGGACATCTTGGAACTAGAACTCAAGCCTCCTGATTCCTAAACCAGTGCTCTTTCCACAGCAGCACATTGCCAATTTAACTTTTTATTCCTTGTAAAGCAAAAAAACAAAACAAAACAAAAAACATGTTTCATGCTCTCAGAAATGAAATCTTGCTGGCACTGTACTTCGATAGCTCTGAAAACAGAGCTATGAAAATCCCATTTCTACCTATCATCCAGAAGCAGGCACAGGGACCAGAAAGTCAGAGTGTAGTGACAGTCTATGGTTGCCTTTGTCATTCCTGAAAGCTTGTGAAGGACTCTATGCACTAATGGGGGTGGGTGGGTGGGTGGGTGAGGGAAATGAAGAAAGAAAAGAAAGAAAGAAAAAAGACACTAGATCAAAAAGATCAGTTTAAAGACAGTCTGTATGCCAGCCTTAGGGTATTTCAAATATTTATGGTTCTCTACATTTTTAATCTTTAAGAGTTCCGGAGATGTTATGTTCAGAATCTGATGCTGATGTGCTCAGCTCAATGCTGACATGATTCAAAGTCTTGGAAGAAGCTCAGAAACAGATACATGAGGGAGAGTGGGAGAGAAAAAAAAAAAGCAAAGGAACCAAATTCCTACAACTGTACCCTGTGACTAATCTGGAGGTATCTCAATCAGGTCATTTCCAGTGAGGACAAGAAGAAATAGTTTGCCAATGTAAGTAAAATTTCATTAATTCAGAGTCCTTTGAGCTTGGATCATGATCTTTGGGATATGGGCTTGCGAAGAGAATTAATAGTGGCAATGATAATGAATTAAGCAAGCAACAAGGATTTAATGAGGATCTACCATGCACAGATATCTGTGCTAGACACTGGGTGATATCACAGAATAGTAGGGGATATTTTATATCCTTACGAACCTCATAATCTCATTAGAGAGACAGTTAATGCACATGAAATAACAGAAATCAAAATAAAAGTGTGTAATAAAAGAGTGTGCTTGTTTTTAGCATATAGTACAATGTATAAGTGCCTTGGGAGTTAGGTGAAACAGAGATGGGTGAAGGCTAGAATGATTATGTATGGCTCCAGGGAGAAGGTGGGACTTAGCATCACATTGTAGAATTATAAGTGATCTTAAAGATGACATAAAATAAAGGCCTCATTTTATAGATGAGGAAACTGAGGCCCAGGGAGATTAAGTCATTTACCCAATATTACAGAAGTAAAATAGAGAAAGATTCAGGATTTCAATTTAGGCTCTCTGAATTATAAATGCAGTACTGTTACCAATGTATCACATTGATATGTATATTAAGAGATGGACACTTAGGTGGCTCAGTAGACATAGTGCTGGGCCTTGAGTCAGGAAGACCTGAGTTCAAATCTGGCCTTAGGAACTTATTAGTTGTGTGACGCCAGGAGAGTCACTTAACTCTGTCTGCCTCAGTTTCCTCATTTGAAAAATGATCTGGAGAAGGAAATGGCAAATCACTCCAATATCTTTGACAAAAAAAAAAATCCCAAAAGGGGTCAAGAAGAGTCAGACATGACTGAAAAACAACTAAACAATAATAACAAAAATAAGAGATAGATTAGAATTTGTATAGGCAAAAAGGAAGGTATTCCAGATAGAAGGAACAATGTATATAAAGGTATAGGAGGAAGAATGAACATTAAGTGTTTGTGGGACAGTGAGGAAACGAATTTGATTTTAGAGTTGTGATGTGGAAAACAACAACTTGGGCTAAGTAATAACATTCATAATATTTATTTATAAATTTACATATTCAAATATGATACCATTTGATCCTCAAAACAACCCTCTGAAATAGGGAATACTATTATTTCCATTTTTTCAGATGAAAAAATTAAGGCTGTGAGAGGTGAAGTGATTTGTCCAGGGTTATACAGCTAGTAAATATCTAAAGCAGGATTAGAACTCAGTTCTTCCTAACTACAAGTTGAGCACTCTGTTAAGTATACTGCCCAGGCCTCAGTAGCCATACAGAGAGAAAGGAGTTTAGATTTAATTCAATAGGAAATGAAGAGCAATACAATGTTGCTAATTAGAGAAATGAAATGAGGAAAGCATGAATACAAAGCTCCAAAGGAGAACCTGCAATCATGGTGATAAGCTATTGCAAATTTCCAGGTCTAAATACTTAGTGATATAACTGGAAAATAATCTGTATTTAAAAAAACTTCAATCATGAAAACTAAAATAATACAAATCAAAGTTTCCATTCCTCTTCATGACAGAGACCAGTTCTAATCCTTCTGGATGGCTGATGATACATATCTCCTTATTCTAGGGAGAGAGGTCAGGAGAGAAGTTTTCTTTTTCTTTTTTTACTGTAAGGAGTTCCAGAAGATGGTTCAATACCAGGCAAGTGTATCAGAAAATTAGTATTTTAGCATAAAAATACTAAAAATTAGTTAATAGCCCACATCAGTAAATAATATAATCTTAATAATTATTTGACATTGGGGCAGCTAGGTGGTGCAGTGCATAGAGCACCGGCCCTGAAGTCAGGAGGACCTGAGTTCAAATCTGACCTCAGACCAAACACTTGACACTTACTAGCTGTGTGACCCTGGGCAAGTCACTTAACCCCAATTGCCTAAAAGCCAAAAATAAATAAATAAATAAATAAGTAGATGAAAATTTTAAAAAAAATTTGACATTAATGAATATTTTGAAATCTCCAGGTTTTAGATGATGATCTAGACCTAAGCAGTGACAAAGGCCATTGAGAGGAAGGCTGAGGTTTGAGATATATTCTAAAGGGGGAAAAAAAATCAGCAGAAGTTGGTGGTTGGTGACTGCCTGAACATGAGGTATATAGGATATAGAAGAATCATGGGTTTTGAGACTGAGGGACTGAGGCAATGAATGTTTCACTTACTCAGGGAAAGTGTTTATAAAGCACTTTAAAAACCACTTTGCTAGTATTCATTAGTGTACACAGAGCAATGTAATTAGGAATCAGTATTAGCTCTTCATTAAAGGACTTTTATTTGGAAATACTTCATTAGCCATGAATTCACATTAATGAATATATTTGAAAGTAGTAGCACTATATTTCTTTCAAACCATTCTGAATTTAGCCTTTTTCATAATTTTTACTGGCTTTTTCTCAAGTTATTCTAAATCCTTGATGTATGACTATAACTAAATTAACTCAAATACTTTCTTTTGTCGTTTTCTTCCCAGGCTAAGAGGAAGTAAAAGTAATGCCCCTAGCTGTCCTGGGGCAAGGGGCAAGGGGCAAGGAGGCAAAGTTGATACCTGAGCAGATACCAAAAGCCTGTTCTTTTGGTACCTTGGAAGTTCTATGTTAGAAAATGGAGCTAGTCTGTGTGGCCTATTGCTGCCTCTCTATGATTAATAACCTCAAGCAGATTAATATTTTAAATTGCACTTGGGAGTAATTTGTGAAGTGAAATGAGGTTTGCCCTGTTGATTCCAGTAGTACAGTGCCCCTTTTGAAGTCACTTGCTGAGGTCCTGCTGTCTAGAGGAAGGAAAAAGAAGAAAGAAACAAAACATTCCCATAGACTAAAATTGATTTAGTGCTCACAATATTGGATATTTTTTGTCATGATTATTTCACTTTGTGTCTTTCTACATTAGGCAGCCCTAAGAGCATCATCATCCTGATCCAGTTTCCTTTTCTCTACCAGCCCCCACATTTCATTGGGTTTAAAATAAGATTAAGAAAAATTGCAATGAGGGTCTGGACACTGCTTTTTAAGAACTTGGCACCTGGTGCAGTGTTGCTAAAACCTCCATGCTAGTGTTGTACAAAGTGATATAAATTAGTGATGACTTTTTGTATCCTCATTGCATCTTAATCCAAGAGCAGGTCTCTTCACTACTGAACATGCAAGTGTGGACAGGGAAAGTCATCCAAAAAGTGGCTGTGTTAGAACATGCCCCCACGTGCCATTCTGCTGCCATCCTACCCTCCGGTTGGACTTATTTCCTACAATTCCTTTCTCCTGAATTTAATTAAGACTTGCCAAGCAAGAGAGATGATGGGTTATTGTATGTCTTGGAATCTGTACAATATGAAAACAAGGAGAGAAGTTAAGAGCAAGAATTGATAACAATAACTGAGGCGTATGGAGGGTATGAAGGGAGAAGGAAAGAACAAAATTATGAAACCATGGAGAGCCCTGGCCAAAAGTCAGTTTATAGCTGGTAGAATCTGGCTCACCTCATTTTTGTGATGTGTGTGGAGGAGCTGCTGTGGTACAGCGATCACAGCTTGGTGAATGGAGTCTGGAGTGATATCTCTTCCTGCTCCTCCCTCTCATCCACTGTGCCATCCCTGTAAGCAACATTTGTGAAGAGAAAACACATTAGCAGGCTTTCCTTGAAGGCCCAGAGGCTGCTATATTCACTCCATGCCAGCATTCATTGAGGCAGCCAGATGAAGCTGCCCTCTTTTGCTGTACCCACTCATTTAGTTTATTAGCTAGATGGTAATTATATTGGGAAAGGGTGGAGGGCAATGAGGGGGAGGGAGAGAAAAAGATGTGGAAAAATAACCGCCACATCTGTCTCTTTTGTAGAGGTGCCTTTGAGAACTTACTTGGATAAATGGTGATATGAATTAGAAATGGAAAGTCTTGAACCCATTGTTTTTAATGAGATTGTAGAGAGTGGCTCCTTTAGTCAGTTAGCCAATCTAGCCACACATTTTTATTGAGGGTCTACACATTTTAATAAGCATAGGGTTGGCCTATGAATGTATACAGAAAAATATCATTGCTGGTAGTTCTTTTCAGTCATTGAAGACTCCTTGAAAAGCATAGCAGCCATAAATATAATATATTTAGAGCTTTGACTCATTCTACTTGTCTACACGGATTTTGATCATTTTACCCTGACCGTTCAATAAGAAAATGGCTTACTATTTTAAAAAAAAGTGACAAAGCAAACAATTGTATGTGACATCAGGTAATGAAGACCATCTGATCATTTCAACCTAGAATATTCTGAATTCAAAATGATATAGAGTTGTATCAATTTCCTGTTTAAAAATATGGATGATATATGGCTAAACTATACAGATCTGGTCTAGAAGGGGGTTTGGGGTATACATTTTCTAGTTTGTCAATATGTGGTGTCTACTTAGTATTTAAATCTTTATTCTGATCATCTTTTTCAAAATGTAATATATTGTCTCATGATAACATGTTTCTGGAAATTATGATGGCAGAGCACAAGCTCTGGCAGATTCTATCAGGCTAGAAAAGTCTTCAGTAGAGTCTCAGCAATAGACCATTTATATTATCCAAGACCAGCCTTGCCAAGCATGGTGATACAAATGTTTAGCAGGGTGACATTGTATAATGGGTTATAATGACAAGAAGACAAAAAATGGTTGCCAGTCCTATGTGATCTCCTTCCACATGTGCAGCATGATGGGAAAAGGATAGAGGATATTAAGAATCATAGTTGTTGTTTTTGTAACTCTCTCACATATTCACATGTATATGCATATGTGTGTATACACACATATGAATTTAATTTGCTATATATAACTATAATTAAATGTAAGTTCCTTTTATAATGACTAGTATATTGGCATAGTACTAGAGCTATACTATATCAATATGAACATTCTCAATAAAAATGATACCTCAAATTAGAACACTTTAAAAAGTTATAGCTAAATGGAAGAGTGAATCACAGGCACATTTTGAAGGGGGCAAATGAATTGATAGAGTCAGTCTCATCGTGTGCTCAAAGACAGAAAGTGGCACCATTTCATTAGAGATTTTGGTGTTCCTTGTTTGTAATAATCAAACTAAAGATAAACAAAGGGACTATTTATGAAGATAATCACAGATTTTTAAGCCAAAATATGTTAAAGGAGGAAGAAATAGAAAAATTCTAGAAAGAACTTCGAAAGATCCTCCAAATAAGTCAGCAAAAATCTTAATATTTGGTGACTTCATTGCAAAGGTGGACAGAAGGAAAGATAGCATGCAAAAAAATTAAAAAATATTGATCAGTGTAAGAAATAGAGGAACCCATAGGCTTCTAGACTATTCAAATTTTTCTATATATAATAAGTATTTTATTTAAGAAAGAGTCAGAAGACATTAGACATGATAAAGACTATATAACACTACAAAAATCAAAATTTGCTATATTTTAACAGGCAGGGAATAACTGATTAGCAATGTAGAGGTCATTTTTTATTCAGCTATCTATTCTAAGAAGTTGGTGGTCTGACTGCACACAAAGGTCAAAATCTATGGTAAAGATTAAATAAAACAGCATGCAATACAACAATCCCAACATATCATACAAAAAAAAAAGACAAGAGAACAATGGAAAAAGCAAAGAAATTATATTGACATATGCCACCATCACTTCCTGTAGAAGTGTAACCAATTAAATAATTAAATCATCACAACTAGTAGGCCAAAAGAGCCTAGATACTTCCTCAGCCAGCAAACATTTGATCTTTTTGTTAAGCAAGGAGATTTGTCAGCAAGGGCAACATGAATTTAGATATAAACTCATTAGGAAAAAAATATGAATCTTCAAAAAGCTTTCAAAAGTTCATTAAATCAGATCATCTACAAAGCATTTAAAATGAAAGAGAAAGAAAAACAACTAATAGATAAAAAATTGAATAGATATGTCAGTATTTTTATAACAAAATGTTTTAATTATTGATGACAGTGGAAGCACCATATTTAGATTCTAACATCGAAGTCCCTGGCATTTTATATGAGGAATTTCAGTAGAACAAAAGAAAAGCAGAAAAATGCTGCTCAGCCAGGCTAAGTATACATTGAAAAAATTCATAAAGGAGGTGACACAGATTGGAACTCATCAGGGAATTGATTCCTAGAAAAGCCAAATTGGGAAGATATTGTAGAATTAAAATAATAAAAGCCACCAATGAAAGTAATTCAGGAGAAAAAGATGATTGACTGAAGAACAATTATTACTCAACTATATGCCTATAATCTCAACTCTATAAATTCATTATGAGAAAGCACTGAGGGTAGCCTTGATTGAATATGTGAGAAGAAACAAGGTAGGCTTTTGCAAATTATTTTCTTTTGTTTTTTCAATTTTTTTAAAATAATTTTCTATAGTAGGTAAGAATGCACTTATATAGAAGCTTATTTGGAGTTGTTTTTTTTTTTAGCCCTGTCCACCTCTTCATAACCCGGTTTTGAATTTTATTGGCAAAGATAGTGGAGTAGCTCTCCATTTCTTTCTCCAGCTCATTTTACAATGAGGAAATGAGGCAAACAGGTTTAAATTATTTGCCCAGGGTCACATGGCTAGTAAGAGTCTAAGACTAGATTTAAATTTAGGTTTTCTTGACCAGGCCTCCTGCTCTATGCACTGTGCCATCTAACTGTTCTTTATGGCCATTTAGAAAGAAGATCCCACTGTATTCATTATTTATTGACCAGAAAAAAAATAAAATATTTAACTACTCAGAGCAAAGTGTAGTCCTAAAGGCACTCCTTTAACCAAGTGTTTCCATTTCACATGCTAAGATCATGAAGGATTTCTTGAAAGATGCAATAACAAGGATACAAAGATATTTTTGGTTATCCTTATCAGGATTTCTTGTTTGTAATAATCAAAATAAAGATAAACAAAGGGACTATTTATGAAGATAATCACAGATTTTTAAGCCAAAATATGTTGTAAAGGAGGAAGAAATAGAAAAATTCTAGAAAGGAACAGGAATACTTATGCTTGATAAAAGGGTGCACCACTGGACATAAAGGACAGAATACCAATGGAAAAGGGATTCTCTATAGAATAGTTAGGCTTCTCGAATGGCCTTCTTCACATATGGAACAGAAGTAAATGTAGCAAGTCACAAAATACTATATAAAATTCTTACATAGATCCATGATTACTCAGAGTTTAGCATAATAATATAGATGGGGAAAATAAATGAATGATGTTTGATGACCATAGTATTATATGAAGTGGGTGGATAGTTCATTGAATTAGTTGATTAGTACAAATAATTAGATAGGCGCTGAAGAAAAATGATGAACTGGGCTAAGAATTTATGAGTATAAAGAGAGTAGGACAGATTTTATTTGGGAAATTTCACAATATTTCCAATCATGCCACATTTCTCCCTGAATAAAAAACCACTGAAATGAAACAACATCTGCAAAACAATGCTGGTGCTTTTCTGGTGCTAGACATGTATTCAAAAAAAATCTGGTTTCAAATCCTGATTTTGAGGCTCAGTAGTAGTATATAACCATGAGCAAGTCATTTAATTTCTCTAAATCTCAGACTATTCTCTAAGGCTATAAGTTATGGATGGCTGATAATCTTCATTGGTTGAGAGAGTCCCCACAAGAAAACTTCCCTCATTGACAAAATCACAAACCCTTAATGTACTCATCTATTTTTATACTGATGCTATATAGTCTTGAATCATGGAATGCTATAATTTCTTATGAATAGAAAAAAATGGGGAAAGCTTCCTAAAGATGGGCATAAATAGGCCATGGCATATTACCGATGAAAACATGTCTACAAGAAAATGACACAAAATATATCTTCCTGTGTTGGTCATGTGTTATGAAGGAAGGATAAGAGATAGATAGCCCAATAATTGCCTTGCTACTTATATAGTTTTAAAAGGCCCAGTGCAAGGACATCAATGCTATCAGTATATATTTCATGAAGCATTGGTAGGAGGACATTCCAGGAGTGGCACAGAATGAGAAGGCTGCGATGAGTTATGGTTTGAACCACTGGAAGTAGGGAGATCATGTATTAATTAGAGGGGGATATTCAAATTGATACTATACTGAAGCATTGCTTATTTGTATTTTTGTCTGTTGCTACACTAAGACTATCCCAAATAAAGCAAGAAGGTCATAAGATGATATACAGGGTAAGAAAATATTTTAAGAACCTTCTTTAAATGTGCCTTTAGAAAGAGACTTATCACACAGGGCAAGACAAAAAGAGAAGGATGTAGAACCACCAGTAAAGACTGGCATATTACTACAATTCACTTATACATAATGAGGCCAGAACCATGTTATCTCAACAAAGAATGGAAGCCACAAAATCAACGGATAAACATTAAGTTCCTACTATGTGAAAAGCAGTTTTCTAGGTGCAGATAAATATCAGGTATGTATAAGCTCTGACACCTTCCAATCTATCAAGTCAAATGATGAGTACCTATGGATCTCTAAGCATCTTAGGGATATTTTTGAGAGAACAAAAGGACTTTGTATTTATGTTGCAGTGGTTCACAGTGAGTATAACCCAATCTTTATCTCTCTAAAGAAATAGCAGTGTAATCCTACTAATAACATCAACCCCTAAGGGTACTATGGTGGAGCAGAATGTGACCATAGGGAACAAATGTTCAGGATCTGCAAATACTAAGAGAATAATTTATCTGGAGTCCTTCTTACATTCATGTTTAAAGATGTGTACATTTAAAGGGGAAATATGATGTCTGTTACTTACTCCTTTACACTGAAGTCATCAAAATGTGATTTAGCAGAAGCTGGCTGATGTCAATAAATCTTTTGCACTTTTAAAAGAAAGCATTTCTCTTTGTTTTTTAAACTTTCCACAAAAGGAATCGGTATTTTGCCAAGAATCAATGAACTCTCAAATTTTTATTTCAAATGATAATTCTAAATCCATCTGATTCATATGACTCTAAGCATGAGAAAGTATCCCTATTGCCCCCTTGCCATCCTTGATGTAGGCAGCAATAAGAACATCAGAATGCTGAATTTTCTAAGTCTCCTTGAATTTATGATATGAATGTTCCCAAAATATTATGCAATATTGGGGAAAATATCCTCTTGTAGTTCCTTCTTTGGGAGAGGGCGACTTAAAGAATTTTTAGCAATAATTCTTCCTTCATTTTAATGGTAGAGCTAATTGCAACTTTACAAATTCAGAAAAATGAGGCTAAGAGGGAGTGTATACCAATGTGATGCAAGGCAGGTCAGGTAGTCAGGAGATCAGCCAATAAACATTTATTAAGCACTTACTATTTCTGAGGACTATGTTAAGTTCTAGGGCTACAAAGAAGGACAAAGGTTAGTGATATATACTCTATTACTTATTTTTTAACAGAATTTTGTGTACATATGTATAGATTTTTAATTCTCTCAAATATGACTACACTATGGCAATTGGGGTAGGAAGACGAAGTGAGAAGCATAGCTACCTAAGATGCTAGCTAAACCATGGCTTATAGTGGAGATGAGACATTAAGGATGTAATTTATATGCAAGTTCCTTCACTTGTCTGGACCTTAGTCTTACCATTTTTTTTTTAAAAATGGAGAGATTGAACTTAGATGATCTTTAAAGTCCTTCCAAGTGCTTTAATCTCATATTTATTTGTGTAATTGGAGTGAAAAGCAGAATCAAATCAGAAATGTATCTCATGGTTTTGAAAGCACCAGCATTTCTTAATTGCTGCGTGTTAAGATGGCTCAACATTACCCAAAGATTCAAGTTCTTATATGCAACTTTTCACTAGAAGATATCCTAGAAATCCAGTGTTAAGGTTGGTTAACAGGTGTTGCAGAGCACGTGGGCTGTCTGAAATGATAACTACCATGGACAAGGTCCTTAATAGGCAAGTTTAAGGAAGGGACTCTTGTTATTTCTTCTTTGTATACCCAAGACTTAGCACAGTCTCTGGCACAAAATAAGTGCTTAATAAATTATTATTAGTTGATTGATCCTCACTACTTTATTATAGTCTTTATAATTGCCTCTCAAATCCTTCTAGCAAAGGATATGTTAAGAATATTGCATGAATTAAAAAGGAAAGGAAGGGAGGTGAGGGCAATGTAAATTTCATTTTGTTTGTTTTTAAATCAGAAACTTGAAGTTTAATAAAAATGGAATCAGATGGTTACATACATGGTGATGTGTTTGGACCTTGAATCATGTGCATTATGACAGGATTTTTTTAAAAGGTATAATTTCAAGATGGTAATTTGAATGGAAACAGATGGTCATTTCAGTAGGGGTAAAATAGGTTCTTGTATGTCACATGTCATGTCATCCCCTTTGGGAAAATCCTACTTTTGCCATATCTCATCTCCCCTCCCATTTGGCCATATGTTTCTTAATGAGGGCATTTAAAGTACTTAAAGTTTTATAAAATTGGCCAGCATTCTTGATATCTAAAATGGTGTGGTATGACTATACCTTAAACATATTTCAAACACATAGTTGGATTAGAAAATGGAAAAAAAAAAACACTGAGCAATTTCACTCTGTGGTATTTCAGTGTGTAGGGGGGAATAATCATCACATCACATATTTCAAATAATAGGAAAATTGGCTGGTTTGGCAATATACTGAGATATTTGATGCAAAATGAAATATGGTATTTCATAAATGTGTGATAGATTTTTTTTGTGCATGTGTGAAACAGACTTTTAGATTGAAATACACATTTTAATTTATGAGAGATCAGGGCTAGGGCCACCCAGAGAGCTTGGCTATCTGTTCTCCAAGTCTGGAGAATAGGCAAGGAAAAGGTCACCCATCTGCCTCCCTGGGTGTGTTTCAGTGAACTCGTATCATCTGTTTCTGTGCAAGCCACTGGGGAAGCTCAGCTGGCCTGTGCGCATTGGCAGCAGGTGAAATATCAGATGGGAAAAAAATAAATAATAGATGAGCCCATTTCTTATAATCAGATGGAGGGAAAATGCTAATGGAGATAGGAAAGGCTTGGCTGCACCCTGCTGATCAGCTCCAAGCAACTTGTCTTTGATTATTTCTGGACTAGCCATTTCATCTCCAAAGGCCTCGACATTTCTCCTGCATTGAAGATGGAGAAGGACTTACCATTGTGCTAGCCAGGGAAGAGGGTTTTGCTCATATCAGATATTTCTGACATCAGGGAAAATAAGTGCAGATTAAAACATGCATTGAACTGTCTTAATCAGTCATGTCCTTGGAACTGAAGGGCACACACCTACATGGTCAGTCAGAGAACCACTTTTCTTATGGTTTAGTTAGTTTCTGAGGTCTGTTGCTTTGAGAAATGGAAATCACTGGTTACTATTGAGGTCAAAGGGCACTAGGACATTGCAGTTACGTAAATCTCCCACTCTGCTATCAAAGAATTAATGTTCTGGAAAATTGGGTTTTGCTAATGTAGTGTGACTCTACTAGCTGTGTGACCTTGGGAAAGTCACCTAAACTCTCTGAGCTGCTGTTTTCTCAACTAT
This sequence comes from Phascolarctos cinereus, assembly GCF_003287225.1. Taxonomy (NCBI): domain Eukaryota; kingdom Metazoa; phylum Chordata; class Mammalia; order Diprotodontia; family Phascolarctidae; genus Phascolarctos; species Phascolarctos cinereus. The sequence goes on from NW_027555736.1 coordinate 121,920,377, forward strand.
AAAATAAGGAGATTGCAGTAGATGATTTCAAAGGTTTCTTCTGGCCTATCATTTCATAAATAATAATTCCACTTGATATATGAATAGCATCTTCAGTTTCAGTGCAGTTACAAGTGTTTGCTTTATCTAGATAGTGGTCTCAAAGTGTTTTCAAATACATCCCATTTGAACCTGATTTATAAGATAGGAAGTTGTTATTAACTGCAGTTTGTTGTTTTATAGTCATTTCAGTTGTCTCTGAATCTTTGTGGTCCCATCTGGGGTTTTCCTGGAAAAGATACTGGAGTGGTTTGTCATTTCCTTCTCCAGCTCATTTTACACATGAGAAAACTGAGGTAAACAGGGTTAAGTGACTTACCCAGGGTCACACAGCTACTAAGTGTCTGAAGCCAGATTTGAACACATCTTTAATTCATTCAATCCCCTGTGCCATCTAGCTGCTCTAACTCCAGTTTACTGATGAAAAAAATTGAGCCTTAGAGGAATTGAGTGACTTATTTAAGGTCGCAATATTAGAAAGAGATAAGGTTGGGTAGTAAAATGGAAATATTTTGTCTCTAAATTCAATGTTCTTTCTATAACTTAGACTATAACTTGTAAAATGATTTGCAGGATATTGCTTCATTTGGAGGGTTGAAAGCATAACTTTAGTAACTCACTGGGTTAAACTACTTTTTCACAAATTGAGGAATTGAGGTCAGCCATCCTTTCATACCCAACTGCACTCCTTGGGACCTCTTCATCACAGTCCAAGAAACTTGTCCTACTGCTAAATCATATCAGTCCTGGAACTCACTCCTTACCACTACCATCTCTTCCCTGGGGTCCCTATGATTGGAGGACAGAATAGAAAGTTCTTCCTAGAACCTCCATGTAAGAAAGTTATCCATGCCAGCCTTTCATTTCCTACCTACCTGCTGTCCTTCTTTGCACCTCTACATCATGACCCCACACTAGCCACCTGCCCCCTCCACCACTTTTAAGCAAATACCATGAGCAAAAAGAAATGTACAATAGATTCTTATTATGGGAAGAGTGAAGATCAAGGCAGAAATTTTGAAGAGGGCAACATTGTCAACAAACACAAATTTGGAACCTCAAAAGGGAATATGAACTTAGAAGAGCTCAAGAAGGATTTTAAAAGTCAAATGAGAGAGGCAGAAGAAAAAAAGGGAAAAGAAATGAGAAGTATGCAAGAGAGAGTCAATAGCTTTGAAAAGGAAGGACAAAAATTAACTATAGAAAACAAGTCCTTAAAAAATGCAATTGGCCAACTGAAAAAAAAAGTACACTGAAGAAAACAAGTCCCTAAAAAAATACAATTGGCCCAGTGGGGAAGGAAGTACAAAATCTAATAGAAGAAAGCAATTTTTATTAATACAAATTTATTTATTTTCAGTTTTCAATATTTACTACAGAAAGATTTTGAGCTCCAAATTTTCACCCCATCTCACCCCTCCCCCACCCCAAGATGGCATGTATTCTGAATATCCCTTCCCCTAGTCTGTCCTCTCTTCTATCTCTTTCCCCTTCTCTTATCCCCTTCCCCTTCTATATTTTTCTGTAGGGCAGGATAGATTTCTGTACCCCATTTCCTGTATTTCTTATTTACCAGTTGCATGTGAAAACACTTTTTTAAGCATATATTTTCAAAACTTTAGGTTTCAATTCTTCTCCCTTCCTCCCCCCCCAACCACCCTCATTGAAAAGACAAGCAACTCAATATAGGTTATACATGTACAGTTATGCAAAACAGTTCCATAGTAAACTAACTCTATATCCGTTAATCCTATCCTGCCCTCCCATTTATTCTATTCTTTCTTTTGACCCTGTCCCTCCTCAGAAGTATTTGCTTCTGATTACCCCTTTCCCAATCTCCTCCTCTCTATCATCCCCCTGCTCTCTTGTCCCCTTCCCCCTATTTTCCTGTAGGTAAGACAGATTTCCTTACCCAATTGAATGTGTATGTTATTCCCTCCTAAGCCAAATCCTATGAGAATAAGATTCACTCATTCCCTCTCACCTTCCCCATTTCCCCTCCACTGTAAGACTTTTCTTTTCTGTTTTTTTGTTACATAATTTACCCCATTCTAACTCTTCCTTTCTTCTTCTCTGAATATAATCCTCTCTCATCCCTTAATTTTATTCTCCAGATATGACCCTTAATCTTCAACTCACCCTGTACCATCTATCTCTCTCTCTCTCTCTCTCTCTCTATCTATCTATCTATCTATCTATCTATCTACCATACATACATATAATTTTTTCCTCCAACTACCCTAATACTGACAAAGGTCTCATGAGTTATAAATATCATCTTTCCATGCAGGAATGTAAACAGTTCAATCTTAATAAGTCTCTTATGATTTCTTTTCCTGTTTACCTCTTCATGTTCCACTTGAGTCTTGTATTTGAAAGTCAAATTTCTATTCAGCTCTGGTCTTTTCATCAAGAATGCTTGAAAGTCCTCTATTTCACTGAATAACCATTTTTTCCCCTGAAGGATTATACTCAGTTTTGCTGGGTAGGTGATTCTTGGTTGTAATCCTATCTCCTTTGCCCTCTGGAATATTATATTCCATGCCCTGCACCTTTAATGTAGAAGCTGCTAAATCTTGTGTTATCCTGATTGTGTTTCCACAGTACTTGAATTGTTTCCTTCTGGCAGCTTGTAATATTTTCTCCTTGACCTGGGAACTCTGGAATTTGGCTACAATATTCCTAGGAGTTTTCCTTTGGGGATCTCTTTCAGGAGGAGATCTGTGGATTCTTTCAATTTCTATTTTGCCCTCTGGTTCTAATATATCAGGGCAGTTTTCCTTGATAATTTCTTGAAAGATGATGTCTAGGCTCTTTTTTTGATCATGGCTTTCAGATAGTCCAATAATTTTTAAATTCTCTCTCCTGGATCTATTTTCCAGGTCAGTTGTTTTTCCAATGAGATATTTCACATTTTTCTAATTTTCATTCTTTTGGATTTGTTTTACAGTGTCTTGATTTCTCATAAAGTCACTAGTCCAATTGCTCTATTCTAATTTTTAAGGAAGTATTTTCTTCAGTAAGCTTTTGGACTTCCTTTTCCATTTGGCCAATTTTTCTTTTTAGGGCATTCTTCTCCTCATTGGCTTTTTGGACCTCTTTTGCCATTTGGTTAGGCTATTTTTTAAGGTGTTTTTCTTCAGTATTTTTTGGGTCTCCTTTAGCAAGCTGTTGACCTGTTTTTCATGATTTTCTTGCATCACTCTCATTTTTCTTTCCAGTTTTTCCCCTACTTCTCTTACTTGCTTCTCAAAATCCCTTTTGAGCTCTTCCAAGGCCTGGGACTGATTCATATTTTTCTTGGAGGCTTTGGATGTAGGAGCTGACTTTGTTTCTTCTGGTTGTATTTTGATCTTCTTTGTCACCAAAGTAAGAATATAGTCTGACTCTTTTTTACTGCTTGCTCATGATCCCGGGTAATTACTTGAGTTTTAAACTCTTTGTTAAGGTAAGAGCCTGCTTCCAATGTTGAGAATGTACTGGCCCAAGCTTAGAATGTTAATATAGCTGTTTTCAGAGATACTTGTAGGGACCCATAAATTTTCAGTTCTTGCAAGGTAGTATAAGGGGCGAGGTATTTACTCCTTTGCTGGCCTGTGCTGTGGTCTATTAGTGACCACGAGCACTCCTTTCTGTCCTGGAACTGTGAAGAAGGTTTCCTGTTCACAGCCACTACAAGGTCCACTGTGCCAGCGCTCCTCCACACCCCAGGATACCTGTCCAGAACTGTGACATAGATGCAAGCATGGGAAAGCAAGAGATTCCTGCCTCAGCACTAGCAGAGAGATCCCTGCAATCCCCCTCTGATCAGCCATTCTATTCCCCCTCAGTCTGTGGGCTAGAAGCTCAGGAAGCAGCTGCCCACCCTAGGGCTGTGTTCTGGGGGAACTTGATCTGAGACCCTTCCTTCCTCTCTCAGCACCGCAGAAACAGACTTTTCCCACTGACCTTCTAAATTCTCTTTGGCATTAGTGGATTGAGGAGTCTGGAAACTGCCACAGTTGCCTGTGATTCAATCCTCTGGGGCCTGCTTCAGATTTGCTGCAGCCTGCGTGCCCATGCCACTCTGTGCTGCGCTCCCAGCCTGGCACGATATACCCTTGTGATCAATCATCCAGATTGTCTTGAGGTGGAAATTTGTTTCACTCTGTCCTTTTGTGGGTTCCACTGCCTTAGAATGTGTTTAAAGCCATTTGTAATAGGAATTTGGAGGGGTTTGGGGGAGAGCTCAAGCAAGTTGCTGCTTTCATTCTGCCATCTTGGCTCTGCCCCCTGAAAATAATTTGTTAAAAATTAGAATTGGGCAAATTCAAGCTAATGACTCTATGAGAGAGTAAGAGTCAGTCAAACAAGAATAACAGAATAAAAAAGAGATGAAAATGTAAAATACCTCATTGGTAAAACAACTGACCTGGAAAATCGATCCAGGAGAGACAACTTTAAAATTATTGGTCTGTTTGAAAATTATGATGAAAAAAAAGAGCCTGGACAGTATCTTTCAGGAAATCATAAAGGAAAACTGCCCTGAGGTCCTAGAACCAAAGGGTAAAATGGCCACCTCCTGAAAGAGATCCCAAATTGAAAACAGCAAGGAATATAATAACCAAATTCAAAAATTACCAGGTCAAAGAGAAAATATTGCAAGCAGCCAGAAAGAAACAATTTAAATATCATGGAACCACAGTCAAGATTACACAGGACTTTGCAGCTTCTACATTAAAAGACCATAGGGCATGGAATATGATATTCTTTAAGGCAAAGGAGCTTGGATTACAACCAAGGATCAACTACACAGTGAAAATGAGCATGATCTTTCAGGGGAAGAGATGGATATTCAATGAAATTGGGGACTGCAATACCATTGTGATAAAGAGACCAGAGCTCAATAGAAAATTTGATCTTCAAATACAAGACTCAAGAGAGACATAAAATGGTAAACAGGACAGACAGAAACAATATGTTATTAATAAGGGCAAACTGTTTAGAACCCTACAAGGGAAGATGACACTTGCAACTCTTGAGAACTGTATTGTTATTACACCATGTTAAAGGGGTATACATAAAGGGAGTGGGTATAAATTGACTTTGATGTAATCACAAAAAACAAATCTAATCAAGTGGGTTAACTGTATCCAAGTAAGTGGATTAATCTGGTTTAACTAAGAAAATATACTGAGAGGGGCAGTTAGGCAGCACAGTGGATAGAGCACCGGCCCTGGATTCAGGAGGATCTGAGTTCAAATCTCACTCAGACACATAACACTTACTAGCTGTGTGACCCTGGGCAAGTCACTTAACCCCATTGCCTAGCCAGAAAAAGAAAATATACTGAGAGAAAATGAAAGGAGGAGGCAGACAAGGGTGAATTACATTACAGAAAAAGGCACAAAAACCTATCACAGCAGAGGGAAAGAATGTAGGGAGATGAGTATTGTTTGAACCTTATTCTCATCAGATTTGGCTCAAGAAGGGAATAATATAATCAAGTACAGAAATTTAACATGCCCTGTAGGCAGCAGGAGGGAAAAGGGGAAAGGAAAGGGAGTAGGGATAGAATGGAGGGAAGAAGTAGTAGGAGGTAAAGGGGAAGAAAAGGTAGGGGGCTAATAGAAGGGAGGTGGCACTGAGGGAGGTGGTGGTCAAAAGCAAAACATTAGGGAGGATGGAAAAGGAGAAAGAAAAGCATAAACAGGGCTGTGGGAGGAAAGATGGAGGGAAAGACAAAGAAAGTAATCATAGCTCTGAATGTGATGTATGAATAAAATGGAATACTATTGTGCTATAAGAAATGATGAACAGGCAGACTTCAGAAAAACCTGGAAAGACTTGTAGGGTTTGTTGCTGAGGAAATGAGCAGAACCAGGAGAACGTTGTACATAGTAACAGCCACATTCTGCAATGACTAATATTGACAGACTTAACCCTTCTCAGCAATAAAAGGATTTAAGACATCTCCAAAAGCCCCATGATGGAAAATGCTACCCATATCCAAAGAAAGAACTATGGAGTTTGAATGCAGATTGAAGCATACTATTTGCTATTTTTTTCTTCTTCTGTTGTGTTTTGTTTCCTCTTTTTGGTGGTTCCTCCTATCATTTCTAATTCTTACTTTCAACATCACTAATGTGAAAATATGTTTAATAGGAATGTATATGTATCACCTATATCAGATTGTGTGCCGTCTTGGGGAGGGAGGGAGGAAGGGGAGAAAAATTTAAAACTCAAAAGCTTATGGACATGATTGTTGATAAATCAAAATAGATAGATAGATAAACATAGATATAGATAGATAGAAAAGAAAATATAAAATTTTAGTCTTGGATAACTCAAAAAGAAATAAGCCCAACCCCATCATTTTACAGATGGGAAAAAAAGTTCAAAACTCCATGATGGCACCCTATATAAATATTGTATATCACCAAATGATTAGAAATGAGCTGTGCAATAGGCACTTAATAAATATCTATTTTATGATGATAGTAGTAGTAGTAGCAAAAGTAGTAATAGTAGCTTGCCCGTGTTCAGTGTTTAAAATTCAAGTTGATTTATATATTTAATATTATTTGAATCTCATATGAGGTTAGCTGGGCAGACAGTGTTATTGTGATTTTTCCTTTCTTTTTATCCCTATACTTAGCACATTACCTGAAATGTAGTAGTAGTAGTAGTGATAGTAGTAGTGGTAGTAGTAGTGGTAGCCATAGTAATAGTGGTGGTAGTGGTGGTTGATTATTTTCAGTTGTATCCACCTCTTTGTGACCCCATATGGAGTTTCTTGGCAAAAAATATTGGATTGGTTTACCACTTATTTCTCCAGATAATTTTACAAATGAGGAAACTGGGGAAACAGGGTTTAGTGACTTCCCTAGGGTCACACAGCAAGTAAGTATCTGCAGCCAAATTTGAACTCAAGAAAGTGTTTCTTTCTGACTCCAGTCCATTGAACTACTTAGCTGCTCCAGGAATATAGTAAGCACTAATAAATGCTTGTTAGGTGGTAAAAATAAAAACATAAATAAATAAATATTTTTGGACACATGAGTTCTTTGCAATTTTTTATGACCACTTTCGGATACAGACCTGGTAGTGGATCAAAGTTTTATAGATGGATGCACAGTTTTGTAGACCTTTGGGCATCAAACTGCTCTCCTGAATGGTTGGGTAAATTCACAACTCTACCAACAGTGCATTAGTGTACCAATTTTCCCATATCTTTTCCAATATTTATCATTTTCCTGTTTCATCATGTTAGCCAATATGATAGGTGTGATGTGGTACCTCAAAGTTGTTTTAATTTGTATTTCTGTAATTAATAGTGATTTAGAATATTTTATATGACTATAAATAGCATTGATTTCTTCATCTGAAAACTACCTATTCATATTTTTGATCTTTTATCAATATGGGAATGGCATGTATTCTTATAAATATGACTTAGTTCTCTATATAGTTGAGAAATGAGGCCTTTATCAGAAACACTGACTGTAGAAGTTGTTTCAAAGCTTCCTGCTTTCCTTCTAATTTTGGTTGCATTGCCTTTGTGCAAAATATTTTCAAATTAACATAATCAAAATTATCCATTTTACATTTCATAGTGTTTGCTATATCTTGTTTGGTCATAAATTCTTCCCTTCTCCTTAGGGCTGACAGGTAAACTATTCCTTGCTTTGATTTGCTAATTGTATTACCATTTATGTCTAAATCATGTACCCATTTTGAATTAATCTAGATATATAGTGTGAGTTGTTGGTCTATGCCTGGTTTCTGCCATATTATTTCCAGTTTTCCCAGCAGTTTCTGTTAAATAGTGAGTTCTTATCCCAGAAGCTGGAGTCTTTGGATTTATCAAACAATAGATTACCATAGTACTTGACTACTCTGTCTTGTGTACCTAACATATTGCACTGACCTACGACTCTATTTCTTAACCAGTACCAAATACTTTTCATGATTGCTCTTTTATAACATAATTTTAGATCTGATATTCCTAGGCCACCTTCCTTTGCATTTTTTTCATTAATTCCCTTGATAGTGTTGACCTTTTGTTCTTCTTAATGAATTTGTTGTTTCTTTTTCTAGCTCTATAAAATAATTTTTGGTAGTTTGATTGGTGTGGTACTGAATAAGCGAATCCATTTAGGCAGAATTGTCATTATTTATTAATAAATTATTATTCAGTTTTCAGCATTCATTTCCACAATATTTTGAGTTCCAATTTTTTTCACATCTCTCCCCTCCCAAACCCCAAAATGGAAGGCATTCTGAATACCACTTCCCCCAATCTCCCTCCTTTCTATCAATCCTCCCTTCTCTTATCCCCTTCCCCTTCTATTTTCCTATAGGGCAGGATAGATTTCTATAATTATTTGCCTGTATATCTTATTTCCCAGTTGCATGTAAAAACAATTTTTAACATTTACTTTTAAAACTTTGAGTTCCAATTTTTTTCGCTTCCTACCTCCCTACCCACCCTCATTGAGAAGGAAAGCAATTTGATATAGGTTATACTTGTGTAGTCATGCAAAACATTTCCATAAGTCATTTTTCCCTCCATCCCATCCCATCCTCCATTTATTTTATTCTCTCCTTTGACACTCTCCCTCCCCAAAAGTGTTTGCTTCTGATTACCCCTTGCCCCAATCTGTCCTTACTTCTCTTATTCCCTCCTCTCTTATCCCCTTATCCCCTACTTTCCTATAGGGTAAGATAGATTTCCATACCCACATGAGTGTGTATGTTATTGCCTCCTTAAGCCAAATCCAATGAGAGTAATATTCACTCATTCACTTTCACCTGCCAACTCTTCCACTCCACTGTTAAAGTTTTTTCTTGCTTCTTTTATATGAGATAATTTACCCCATTCTACCTCTCCCTTTTTCCTTCTCCCAGTACTATCCTTTCTCACTCTTTAATTTTATTTTTTTATGTATTATCCCTTCATGTTCAAATCATCCTGTGCCCTCTGTCTTCCCTCCAACTACCATAATACTGAGAGAGGTCTCATGAGTTAAAAATGTCATTTTTCTGCATAGCAATAGAAACAGTTCAACTTTATTAAGTCCTTTATTATTTCTCTTTCCTGTTTACCTTTGCATGCTTCTCTTGAATCTTCTTTTTGAAAGTCAAATTTTCTATTCAGCTCTGGTCTATTCATCAAGAATGCTCAAATTCAGGAGGCGGAGCCAAGATGGTGGAGTGAAAGCAGTGACTTGCTTGAGCTCTCCCCCAAACCCTTCCAAATACTCATAAAAAATGGCTCTAAACAAATTCTGAAGCAGCAGAACCCACAAAAAGACAGAGTGAAACAAATTTCTAGCCCAAGACAACCTGGATGATCGATCAGAAAGGTGTATCGCAGAAGGCTGGGAGCACAGCGCAACGTGGCGTGGGCATGCAGGCTGCAGCAAAACTGGAGCAGGCCTCAGAGGACTGAATCACAGGCAGCTGTGGAGGTTTCCAGACTCCTCAATCCACAAATGCCAAAGACAACTTAGAAGGTCACTGGGAAAAGTCTGTTTCTCTCAGTGGTCAGAGAGGAAGGCGGGGTTTTAGCTCCATTCCCAAGAGCATGGCCCTGGCCCTGGGGGACGCAGCTGCTTCCCAAGCTTCTGGCCCACAGACTGAGGGGGAATCAAGTGGCTGATCAGAAAGGTACTGCAGGGATCTCTTTGCCAGTGCTGAGCCAGGAATCTTTGGCTTTGACATTGTGTGGATCTGGGTCACAGTTCTGGGTGGCAGTGCTGGGGTGAGGAGGAGCTCTGGCATGCTGGAGCTTGTAGTGGCTGTGGAGAGGAACCCCTCCTCACAGTTACAGGACAGAAAGGAATACACCTTGACCCTTATCATACCACTTTGGAAGAACTGAAAATTTACAGGTCCCTACAAGTATCTCTGAAAATAGCTACACAAACCCCTGAAGCTTGGAACAGTACACTCTCTACACTGGAAGCAGACTCTTACCTTAATAAAGAGTTTAAAACTCAGGTAATTGGTTGCGATCATAAGCAAGCAGCAGAAAAAGAGTCAAACTATATTATCTTACTTTGGTGAAAAAAATCAAAATATACAACCAGAAGACAACAAAATCAAGCTCCTACATCCAAAGCCTCCAAGAAAAATATGAATCAGTCCCAGGCCTTGGAAGAGCTCAAAATTTTGAGTAAGGGAAGTAGAGGAAAAACTGGGAAGAGAAATGAGAGTGATGCAAGAAAATCATGAAAAACAAGTCAACAGCTTGCTAAAGGACACCCAAAAAAATACTGAAGAAAATAACACCTTAAAATATAGCCTAACTCAAATGGCAAAAGACGTTTAAAAAGCCAATGAGGAGAAAAATGCCCTAAAAAGAAAAATCGGACAAATGGAAAAGGAAGTCCAAAAGCTTACTGAAGAAAATACTGCCTTAAAAATTAGAATAGAGCAATTGGAAGACAGTGACTTTATGAGAAATCAAGACACTGTTAAACAAAACCCAAAGAATGAAAAATTAGAAAACAATGTGAAATATCTCATTGGAAAAACAACTGACCTGGAAAATAGATCCAGGAGAGAGAATTTAAAAATTATTGGACTATCTGAAAGCCATGATCAAAAAAAGAGCCTAGACATCATCTTTCAAGAAATTATCAAGGAAAACTGCCCTGATATTTAGAACCAGAGGGCAAAATAGAAATTGAAAGAATCCACAGATCTCCTCCTGAAAGAGATCCCCAAAGGAAAACTCCTAGGAATATTGTAGCCAAATTCCAGAGTTCCCAGGTCAAGGAGAAAATATTACAAGCTGCCAGAAGGAAACAATTCAAGTACTGTGGAAACACAATCAGGATAACACAAGATTTAGCAGCTTCTACATTAAAGGACCGCAGGGCATGGAATATAATATTCCGGAGGGCAAAGGAGATAGGATTACAACCAAGAATCACCTACCCAGCAAAACTGAGTATAATCCTTCAGGGGAAAAAATGGTCATTCAGTGAAATAGAGGACTTTCAAGCATTCCTGATGAAAAGACCAGAGCTAAAGAAAATTTGACTTTCAAATACAGGACTCAGTGGAACATGAAGAGGTAAACAGGAAAGAGAAATCATAAGAGACTTATTAAGATTGAACTGTTTACATTCCTGCATGGAAAGATGATATTTGTAACTCATGAGAACTTTGTCAGTATTAGGGTAGTTGAAGGAAAAAAATTGTATGTATGTATAGATAGATAGATAGATAGATAGATAGATAGATAGATAGATAGATAGAGGGCACAGGGTGAGTTGAAGATTAAGGGGTCATATCTGGAGAATAAAATTAAGGGATGAGAGAGGATGATACTCAGAGAAGAAAGGGAGAGGTAGAATGGGGTAAATTATTTCTCACACACACACACACACACACACACACAAAACAGAAAAGAAAAGTCTCTCACAGTGGAGGGGAAACAGGGCAAGGTGAGAGGGAATGAGGGAATCTTATTCTCATAGGATTTGGCTTAAGGAGAGAATAACATACACATTCAATTGGGTATGGAAATCTGTCTTACCCTACAGGAAAATAGGGGAGAAGGGGACAAGAGAGCAGGGGGGTGATAGAGAGGAGGGCAGATTGGGAAAGAGGGTAATCAGAAGCAAATACTTCTGAGGAGGGACAGGGTCAAAAGAAAGAATAGCATAAATGGGAGGGCAGGATAGGATTAAGGGAAATATAGTTAGTTTTTCATAACATGTCTACTAAGGAAGTGTTTTGCATAACTACACATGTACAACCTACATTGAGTTTCTTGCCTTTTCAATGAGTGTGGGTGGGGAGGGAGGAAGGGAGAAAATTTGGAACTCAAGTTTTAAAAACACATGTTTTAAAAAAAAATTTTCACATGCAACTGGGAAATAAGAAATACAGGAAATGGGGTACAGAAGTCTATCCTGCTCTACAGGAAAATAGAAGAGGAAGGGGATAAGAGAAGGGAAGGGGGAGAGATTGAAGAGAAGGCAGACCAGGGGAAGGGGTATTCAGAACGCATGCCATCTTGGGGTGGGGGGAGGAGTGAGAAATTTGGAACTCAAAAACTTGTGGAAGTGAATATTGAAAACTAAAAATAAATAAATTTATATATATATATATATATATATACACATATATATGTATATACATATATGTATATATATACATATATAACATATACATATACATATATATACATATACATACATATACATATATGTGTGTATATTTATATACATACATATACATATATGTGTGTGTGTATATATATATATATATATATATATATATATATATATATATAATGCCCAAAAGCCCTCTATTTCATTGAATACCAATTTTTTCCCTGAAGAATTATGTTCAGTTTTGCTGAGTAGGTGATTCTTGGTTTTAATCTTTGCTGCTTTGACTTCCAGAATATATCATATTACAAGCCCACCAATCCCTTAATGTAGAAGCTGCTAAATTTTGTGTTATCCTGATTGTGTTTCCACAATACTTGAATTGTTTCTTTCTGGCTGCTTCATTATTTTCTCTTTGATCTGGGAACTCTAGAATTTGGCTATAATAGTGTTAGAATCCTTTGGGGACCTCCTTCAGGAGGTTAATCGTGTTGCACAAATTCTTTATGACTCATAGAGTCATTAGCTTCCACTATCCAATTCTAATTATTTTGGAATTATTTACTTCAGTTAGCTTTTTTACCTCCTTTTCCATTTGGCAAATTCTGCTTTTTGAAGAGTAAGTTTCTTCGGTGGATTTTTTTTCCTATTTGGGCAAACGTATATTTTTTCTTTTTAGGTAATTGGGGTTAAGTGACTTGCTCAGGGTCACACAGCTAGTAAGTGTCAAGTGTTTGGTCTGAGGCCAGATTTCAACTCAGGTACTCCTGACTTGAGGGCCGGTACTCTATCCACTATGCCACCTAGCTGCCCCACAATTGTACTTTTTAAGGAATTATTTTTTCCACTCAGTTTTTGTACTTCCTTTTCCAAGTTGTTGACTCTCTCTTACAAACCTCTCATTTCTTTTCCTTATTTCTCTTCTTCCTCTCTTATTTGGTTTCTTAAAAATCTTTTTTGAGCTCTTCCAAGAAGGCTTTTTTGGGCTTGAGACCAATTCATATTCCCTTTCTAGGTTTCACATGGAGACACTTTGCCACTGTTATCCTCTTTTGAGTTTTGTTTTGATCTTTCCTGTCACCATAGTAGCTCTTTATGGTCAGGGCTCTTCTATTTCTTACTCATTTTAAAAGCTTATTTCATGGCTTTTAAGGTTGAGTACTGCTCCTGGGACACAGGGGACACTGTCCCAAGATTCGTGTGCTGAGGACCAGGGGCCTAGTTATTGGCCATTTTTGCAGGGGCCTGGGTGCTGGTGGCTTGTCCCTGCTGGGGTGCCTTGGCCTAGTTGTACCTGTTATTCCCTGGGTTGTAGGGCTGGCAATTTGCCTTCTGTGCTGGGTCTGGAGGCCTCACACCTGGCCTGCTGAATGACTGACCTGCTGATCCCAAACCATGGAGCCTCAGTTGCCAATCTGCACTGTGGCTAAGATCCTCCCACTGGCTTATCCTGATACCTTCTGTACTAGGGTGCACTGGGTTGCACTGTCTTTCTACCCAAGTGAGACAGACCTTTCCCGAAGTGCCTCTACATTATCTTACACTGGAAAATTGTTTCACTCTGTTGTTTTGTTTGTTTGTTTGTTTGTTTGTTTGTTTGTCTGTAGGTTTTGTTGCTCCAGAATCCATTTAGAAATTTGGTTTAACATTGTTTCTAAGGGAAATTGGGGATGACTCAGGCAACTTCCTGACTTTTCTCTGCCATCCAATAAATAGTCTTTCTGGCAAGCATACATTTGTGATGTGAAAAATATGTCCAGCCCAATGGAGTTGTACTCTCTGCAGTAGAGTTTGAATGCTTGGCACAGTGGTGGGGAACCTGTGACCTCAAGGCCATATGTGGTTCTCGAGGTTCTCAAGTGTGGCCATGAGGCTGTAGGTTCCCCGCTCCTAGAGTTTAGTTCAAGAAAGGACCTTAGTATCTGGTATTTGGTATCTTATCCTGTTAAGTGATCTTCATAATTTCCCTAAGATAATTTAAAAGGAAGCAATTCAGTTCCTAGCATGGTGCTGGTATGCAGTCCAGATTTCACAGGCATACAACAATTAGGTCAGCACAATGGCTCTGTAGATCTTCAGCTTGGTAGCCAGTCTAATACCTCTTCTCTCCCACATTTTCCTTCAGAGCCTCACAAATATTGAGCTAGATCTGGCAATGTGTGTTGTCAACCTAATTGTCAATGTGCACATACCTAGAAAGTATACTGCCAAGGTAAGTGAACTTGTCCACAATATTCAAAACTTCTCAATTTGCTGTAACTGATGGAGAACCAGTGTTTTCTTGGTGTTAATTGATAAGCTAAAGTTGGTACTAACATTAGAGAATTGATCTATACTTTGTTGCATCTGAGCTTCAAGGGCTTCATTGAGTTCATAATTATCTACAAACAAAAAGATCATGCACCAACACTCCCTCCACTTTAGTCTTGGCTTGTAGCCTTTTCAAGTTGAAGAATTTATTATCAGTGTGGTAGCTGACCTTGATGCCATGTTAATATTCAGTGAAGGTGTTTGAAAGGATGGCTGAAAAGATAATGCTTAAAAGCTTGGGAGTAAGGACACAGCCTTGCTTTACTCCATTGGTGACTGGGAAAGTACAAGAGCATCGTCTACTATCTAGATCCTGGGCAAGTACACCATCGTGAAATTGATATACAATACTGATGCACTTCTCTAGACACCAAATTTTGTCATAAATTTTCATAAGCTCTCGGAACTGACAGTATCAAAGGCTTTACTCAGATCTACAAACATTGTATGTAGACCTCTGTTCTGCTCTTGGCATTTCTCCTGGAATTGTCATGCAGCAAACACCATATCAATCATTCTTTGGCCCTTACTAAAGCCACACTGGCTCTCAGGTAGATGACCATGCTTATGAAGGAGGATTCCAAAAAGAATGTTTCCAGCAATGACTAAGATAGAGACCCCCCCCCCCCACAAATGATTGTTACAGGACAATCTATTTCCTATTCCTTTGTAGAGATGGACAATGAAGGCAACCTTGAACTCCTGAGGGATAGCCTCTTCTTTCCATATAACCTGGAAAATTTCAGCCAGCTTTTGTTAGAGCAATGGACCCCCACTTTGTAAATCTCAGCTGGAATATAATCAGCACCAAGTGCTTTGCCACATAAAAGAAGCCTAATGGCATTTAAAACCTCTTATTCAGTTAGGACTTCAGCTATGGAGGTATTGTTTTCAACCTGAGGTAAATTGTCAGTGGCTTCAGCATTGATTGATGACAGTCTATTGAGAACACAATGGAAGTGTTCAGCTCATCTCTCTAGGATCATGTCCTTATCACTGATCGTTATGGCTCCATCAGCCCTGAATAGCTGAGATGTGCCATAGGTCTTTGGCCCATAAATGGCCTTCGGGGCATCATAAAAGCTCTTTGTATTGTTACCATTAACACAAAACTGAATTTCATCTGCCTTCTTACTGAGCAAGGAATCCTGAATCTTTCTAAGCTTCACTTCTACTTTACTTTTTATGGAATAAAATATTGCCTTCTTACAAATGCATGAAGTACCCTGCTGGTAAACACTGTGGAATTCTTATTTTTCGTTTAGCAGCTTCTGAATTTCTCCATCATTTTTGGTCAAACCAGGTTTGATGTTTGTGAGTGTTCTGACTTGGATGAGCAAATGCGGTGCTGTACACCAAATCTCTGAAAGCTGCCCACTCCTTTTCTGCTCCACTGTTCCCAACTGTGTGTTGGCTCAACTCTCCCTCCAAGTTAGCGTTAAATTGTTCCCACTCAGAGAAGCACTCTAATCTGTTGACATTAATTCCTCTAGTAGTTATTTTGCCTTGGGGCTGCTGCTTTTGTTGAATACAAATATTTAGCTTGGAGAGGATAAGTCTGTGATCAGTCCAGCACCTGCACCACACATTGACTTCATTACTCTCACATCCTGTTAGTCTCTTCTCCTTAAAACCACGTAGTCTTTTAAATGCCAATGTTTGCTATGAAGGTGCATCCATGAAGTTTTATTGCATTTAGGTAAATGAAAGATAATGTTGCTGATGAGAAGGTCAAGAGATGCATAAGTCTTCAGTTGTAAATGACCATTGTTATTGCTGTTTCTAACTTCACTCCTCCCAATGACTCTCTGCCATGTCTGATAGTCTGAGCCTACTCTGGCATTAAAGTCACCCAGAATTATAAGCTTGTCCTCTTTTGGCACATTGATGACACGGATCTCAAGGTCTCCATAAAATTTTTCTTTGACCTCATAAGGGTTTTTCATTGTGGGAGCATAGGCACTGATGATGGTGGCATACTCTTTTCATGCAAGTGGCAATCACATTATCATGAACTTGTCATTCACTCCTTTTGGTAGACATACAAGCTTGTTGATTGGATCACTTTTGATTGCAAAACCACACCAGCTTGACAGTGCTCCCATTCACTGCAGCCATTCCAGAAATACAAACAAACAAGCAAAAAAAAAAAAAAACTTGTGTTCAGCTCTGACTACAGTAAGCTGATCTTCATTTGCCATCCTTGTTTCACTCAGTGATGCTATTTAGATGTGATGCCTGCTGCGTTCTCTTACAGCAAGAGCTCTTTGTCTTTCAGGTCTACTGGATTTTGTGTTGTCTATAAGAGTGCACACATTCCATGTACCAATGGTGGGTGGAATCATCTCTGCAGAAGTTTTTGTACATTTCTTTTGTGCTTTTACTGCAGGGTGGAATCACTGTCTGCTGTGGTAAATCAGACCAGGTTTGGATAAGCAGACAATTTTTAGGGCACCTTTTCTAGCCCCTTCCTCACACCAGGGGGTAAGCAGTGCAATCCTTAAAAGACTCCTCACACAGCCAGGGAGCTGCTGAATCCCACTGCTGCACCCAAAGAGAAGATGACCCTATGGCCCGGGCTTCCTGTGTGCAGGGTTGTGATTAGAGCTCTCAGTGTATCTGCACCTGCAGCTTCATCACTTGTGTGTCACCACAGATCTTTGAGATAGGTAAAAATGGTAAAGTGTTGTGGATGATGTCTTTTGATTCATGCATCAAATGGATTTAAGTGAGGTGGAGTTGCATGAAGTCATTGGCCTTATAGTCTCTTCCAAAGTCATCACAGTCCAGTGGCAGCACAGAGACAAAACAACTGGCAATGGTTTGAGATGCAGTGGATGACTTTGGCATCTTCAATGTTTAACCAAACTCTTAGCACTCCACTGTACCTGCTTCAGATTTCTTCATGGCTGTTGGAACAAATTGTTTTTATGCATCTATTCCACCAGGGGAAGTCTTCACATGCTTGGGGGAGACTCATCCTTAACTCACTGATGGGTGTGAGACCACTCAGTTGCCTTCAACCTAGTTTATCCCGTCTACCAAAATGGTTTGCTGGGATATTGCCCACTGTGTGTACTACAGCTTCTTGGAGCCACAGGTGAGAGTTAGGTGGATCAGGTGGACACCAAAGGCAGAAAGCAGACCTGTAAAGGGCTCAATAGTCCTCACACCAAATGTACTAGTCTTCCCTGAACACACCCTATCCCCTAATGTATAAATTAAGTAACTAATGAATAAGCCACATAAGAGTAACAATATCTATAGTTCTGTTATTGATTTTCACAAAACCTTTTATTTGTACTTGAATTCATGGCTTGACCATGTACTATATACTATAAATATTGAAAATAGAACCATAAATTATGAGAACACTGGAGTAGCTGATGTTCAAATGTACAAATTTTTATCTATTTAAAATAGACCCACCTATGTATTCATGTATATATGTGTTTATAACTATATATGTACATGTAAGATATATATGAAATATATATGTGTGTGTGTGTATGTATATATGTATGTATGTATATGTGTTGCATTTTTATTGGAGACAGTTTAAGTCCACTATGGTCTCCCTAGTTTTAAACCTATTATTATCTCTCAGAAATAGAACTTGATGTGACTTTAAAGTTAAACAGAGTTTAGAACCAAAAACATCTTTTTAATAATTTGATTCATTTTTATAATGACATCAAAAATATTAAATTTCACTGATTTATCATTTAAATAATGGATTTTTTTTCCCCACAATGATATCAGACTTTTAACTTAAGTGGAAAATTATTAGCATGAACCAAGGAAAGAGAGAGAGTTTGAATATAGATGTCAAAAAGAACCAACTGAGCTAATTATAAATTGGTTACAAAAAAGATCTTATAGAAATACCTTTGGAACAACCATATGAATTAAATAAGAAAAACAATTATCATGTAATAAGTTAAGGATAATAATTGTAGTGCACCATTGGATTTTAACAAATGTAACCAAGAGTTTTGCTTACAAATGGATCTTATGAGATTGTGTAAGATATTAGTGGAATTTTAAAAATTCTCTATTGGTGTGCTATCATCAAGAAGAGTGGTGGTATGTATGTATGATATGACTGGCTAATACAGAAATGACAAAAGTGTTATTTTTAGAAACTTAGATTTTGCAATCAATGCGGATCATGCAAGGTAATTGAAGAAACTATGTGAAACCTCACTACAGGCAATAAAAAATTAATCACTTTCTGAACACAAATAAGATAGGACCTGGTAGATGGATTATTGTATATTTGTCCTTAGTTCTTGAAGAAGACCATGATATCAGGGAGATGATGACATGACTTGCAATTGACTTTGTTTTGAGTGAGGGTGGGCTGTGCAAAGTCATTAGCCTCACTTCCTCCTCCAGAGCTATCTGGGTCCAGTGGCCAGATATTTCTCAGGATAACTGGAGACAGCTCAGAATGCAAAGGGAGACCCTGACACTTTTAAGCTAAGATCTTTTTAGGTTCTCACTATGAGTGAGGCAATGCCTATTCAGTGAATAGGCCTCTTTAAGAAGTAAGCAAAGGGATAGCCCCTTTAATAAAAAAAAAATTAAATTAAATTAAATTAAATTAAAAATAAAAACAAACTGGGAGGGGAAGACCCTCAGGGTTGCTAGAATTACATACAGAAAAAATGTTATGACTGACAGATGGCAAATTCCTGTGATACACATATAGACCTTAAAAGAACTAGGCCATTTTCATGGAATGGACTGTAGCACAGAATTGCCCAGATATAATATTATTCAATAGTGGTTATGATGATGATGATGATGATGATGATGATGATGATGATGATGATGACAATGATGATAGCATTTATTTAGCACTTAAAGCTTTTTGCAATAAGAGCATAATTTTAATAGATGTTGCCATACCACACACTTATAACATTTTCTAATCTGTATAGAAGGGAAAACTTTCAAAATATCAGACCTAGTGAAAGGAATCAAAATCATGAGGGCAAAAACTAGGAACATATCATCTTCATTGTTTTTTGTGCAGTTAGAACTGTCCCAAGAGCTTTTAGTGAACCTATAGAAGATAAGCTCACATCTTAATATTTCTATTCCATTATAAAAACAGTTTTTTAATCTTTGCAACAGTCCACAAAATATTAAATAGAAAAAGAATGATAGTTGAGTAGAATATTAAATAGGAAAAAGAATGATAATTGAATTCTCTCTAGACCATTTCCATACAACTTTCATTGAAAAAGATGAGAAAAATGACAATGATGATGTGGTCATATTGATATAGCACTTTAAATTTCACAGGTCACAGGACATTTATCACTTGGTGCAATCTTTGCAACACCAGAAAGCTGAGTCTATTCTTATTACCATTTCCCAGAAATGGAAACTGAGGCTCAGAGGAATTAAGTGGTTTCTGCAGAGTGACACAGCTATTAAGTAATAGTGGCAAGATTGAACCCATTTGTTTCTAACTTCCTATGCAGTACTATTATTCTGTCTGTAAAATGAGTTAGAATAAGTAACACTCGAAGTATTATAGCAAAATGAGAAGTGTGCTGTAATTTGAGTCAGAAAGAACTGGGATTGAATTTTGTTTCTGACACTTATTAACAGGCAAAATTGGGTGAATCACTGAGGTTCTGTGAGCCTCATAAAAATTAATGATATAATTAATGTGTAATAATAAGTATGTTAATTTATATGTTATTTGTTGACATTGTATTTTATAATATATGAGTATTATAATTAACAATGTAATTATAATAGTATTTGTTGTTTCTAACTCTTTGTGACCCCATTTGGGGTTTTCTTGGCAAAGATATTGGAGTGGTTAACCATTTCTTCTCTAGATCATTTTACAAATGAGGAAACTGAGGCAACAGTGTTAAATTACTTGCCCAGGGTCGATAGCTAGTACATGCCTGAGGCTGGATTTTCTCAGGTCCTCCTCACTTCAGGCCTGGCACTCTATCCACTGAACCACTTAGTTGCCCAATTACAATAGTGTAATTAATTATGACAGTGTAAATAAGGTTGTTGTAGAGATCAAATACATGCAAATTGATTTTTATACCTTAAAAAAACTACAAAATAAGAGCTATTATTATTGTTGTTAACTGAAATTTTGTACAAATGGTAATTCAGCATCTGATCGAAGACTTGTAGTGATGGGAACTCACTAAATGTTAAAATATCCCATTTAATTTTTGGACAGATCTAATTGATAAAAGGTATTTTCCCCTTTGTTAATCATAAATTTGGCTCCCTATAACTTCTACTGATTGTCCTTAGCTATATCTTTGAGATCCATATAGAACAAATGTAATCTCTCTTCTGCAGCTTAAAGAAGACTTAATTATTTGACAACACACACACCCCAGTTTCTTTGAGTGATCTTACAATGGTATAACATTTAAATTTTTCTCTTCCCATTCAGATCAACTTCTTTTGAGTGGGCCCTAAATTGCCCATATCCTCTCTAAAATATAGTACCTAGAGCTGGACACAATACTCTAACCATGTTTGGACCAGGGTAGAATATGACTAGTAGGAATGCGAATCACTTGTTCTGAACATTGTATTTCCACATCTACAGCTAAGACTATATTAGCTTTCTTGGATGCCTCATCAGTGCTAAATAATTTTGAGCCTACTGTCTTTTCTTAAAAAAAAAAAATGAACAGTAATCCTTTGAGGGCATCCAGGCTCCATAAGGCAAACATTACTAACACTAGCAACAACAGAGATGATGAGGAAGATTTGAAGTAGTTGAATATCTTCCATATATTAGGGAATTTTTTTCTCTAAGGTTTTAATTGCCTGTATCACAAACATACTTGCCTCTTTAAAACCAAACCACTGATGAACTTGATCTTCTTCTTAATTTCCCTATCTCTGAGGACATCTCTTTTCCCCCAGTCAAACAGACTTAAGATGCCTTTGTCACTTTAAACTATCTCCTCTTCTCTGATAGCCAGTCATCAATTTCATTTTTTAACTGTCTTTTTGCAATGTGCCCTGTTTTTGTATTTCTAATGACAGAAGTTACCTCATTCTTGGATTATTGCAAAAACCATCCAACTTCATTCTCCTCCTCCTTTAAACTATCTTGTTCACTACAACTAAATTAAACTTCCTAATGCTTCTCTTGTTGTGTCAGCTACCTACTGAGAAGTCTTTAGTGCTTCCTCATTGCTCAGAGGATAGTATCCAAGCTCTTTAGTCTGGCATTTAATGCCCTCCACAATCCAGTACTTGCCTACCTTTCTAACATTTTCTCCTACAATGTCCCTACATAAATCAGAATACTTCCTGTCCCTTGAATATGTGTTTTTCTGCTGTTATGCCTTTGCTTACAAAACTGTTACTACTATGTAGAATTCACTTCAATTCAAATAAACAGACATGTAGTAAGCTCTGATAATGTGCAAGGTAATGTGCTAGGTGGTAGGGATACCAAAACAGAAATAAAAACAAATCAACAATGTCTTTGAAGCATTTGTATTTTATTGTATGGCTACAACATTATCCAGATAATAAAGACAAAATACATACAAAATGATATGCAGTAATTTCAAGAGGGAATGCCACATTTACACACTGACATACCATACACTCTTCAAAGCCCCGTTCAAATGCTACCTCCAAAGAGAAGCCATTCCAAATGCTTGCTATTACTGTCTCCTATACACATTTTCTTGTACTTACTTATAATTGTTGTATTTCAAAGTAAGATAAAAGATGCTTGAGTACAGGGATTTTTTATTTTTATTTTAGCATATTCCTTGAACACAGTAGGTACTTCACATCATTTTTAACAAATTATAAATTCACTGCTAGATTGTGAAGTTGCATCATCCTGTTTTCTTATATCTTGTTATTCTTCTCTAAAACTAGCACACTTCACATAGTAAGAATTTTATAAATATTTGTTGAATCAGTAAATAAATGGAATTTCCCTTCAATGATTCCTGGGAAATAGAATCTGACATAATTTGTCCAGATCTTTTTATATTCCAGGCAGCACCTTATCACTTACAGGATGAAATTGTTTGCTGTTTAAACACTGCCAAGCAAGGACATTAATTGCTGTGGGTTAAATTAAACTAGATGGCCCAGCAGTAACATTCCGGGCACGGAAAAGGAAAGTAGCCTTAGCTCATAAATAATGAATTTTAAAAAGAAATGCTTTCTAGGGCAAATTCACCGGTTTATGGCCAGGTTCAATCCCAATTCAAATGCTCCGAGGTATCCGAATGAATTGAATATCATACAAGGATGTATGTGGAATCCATGTTCCCTACTCCATCCCTGTCTTAAGACCCTAATCAAGAATGTGTACTTAATAACATTGAATTTTATTTAGATAATGCATTGAAAAAAGAATTACAAGCAACTATTATGTGAAAGGAACTAAGACACACATACAGAGACAGGATTATATTTGTAAATGTGTACATAAAAATACACATGTAGGATATACATGAACACATACATCTTTCACACTATGATTTTCTACTAATTAGGAACATGACTGGATAATTTTAAATATATATATACATATATATGTATATATATGTATATATATGTATATGTATGTTTATATATATGCATATTGCAATGACTACAATAAGAAAAGGAGAAAGGGGTACAAAGAAGTCCAGATAACTTAAACTAGAGGATGACGTGGGACACAACATTGATTTCAGAAGACACATAGGAAGTGGTGACCTGAGTTGAAACTTACGTGGAATCAAATATAAAGTTTCCAAGAAATTCATCCAAGAGAGTGAAATTTGCCTTTAAGCCAAATAAGGGAAGAAAGAAGCATAAACTGATCCAAGATGAAAGCATTTTCTTTTGGATATGGTTGGTTTAAAAAATTATCATTTAAGTTACCCCTCTTTTTGGCATTTATTATTTTTTTACTTTTTTTGTTTTAACATGTATTTTAATTTTTTTTTGTTTTTTAATTTGAATTACAAATTCTCACTCTCCCTCCAGATTCTACGCAATCCTTTGAGAAGGGAAATAATTTGATACGCATTATATATTTGTGGTTATGTAAAATATATTTCCACATTAGCTATATGGCAAAAAAGCAAGAAAAATAATGGAAGTGGAAAAAATATGCTTCAATCTGCACTCAGAGTTCATCACTTCTCTCTCTGGAGGTAGAGAGCATCATGAGTTTTTTGGAATTAACTTGGTTCATGGTCTTGATCAGAATAGCTAAGTCTTTCATCCTTGATCATTATTACAGTATTGCTGCTACCATGTCCAATGTTCTCTTGGTTCTATTCACTTCACTTTACTTCAGTTCATATGAGTATTTCCAAGTTGTTGTTTTTTTTTTTCCTGAAATCATCTCCCCCATCATTTCTTATAGTGCGTTTCTGTTCTATCACAATCGTATATCATAATTTGTCCAGTTATTTCCCAACTGAGGGGCATCTCTTCAGTTTCCAACTCTTTACCACCACAAAAGAGCTGCTACAAATAATTTTGTCCTTTTCTTTTGCCTTTACTTTTGTTTATTTTTTTCGGGGGGGGGGGGGTCAGGGAAACAGTCCTAATAAGGGTATTGCTGGGTGAAAGGCTATGCACAGGTTTACAACTTTTGGGGAATAGTTATAAATTGTTCAACTAAGTTAGTTGGATAAATTTACAACTCCACCTATGGTATCTTAGTATACCTACTTTCCCACATCCCCTTCAACATTTGTCATTTTCTTTTTCTTTCATCTTAGCCAATCTTATATGTGTAAGGTGTTATGCAAGTATTGATTTTTTTCTTCTGAAGACTGTATATTCATACATTTGATGACTTATAAATTGTGGAATGGCTCTTCTAAAATGTACATTTGGCTTAGTTCTCTATATATTTGAGAAGTGATACTTTTATCAAAGAAACTTGCTATAAATACCCCTCAGTTTGTTGCTTTCCTTTTAATTTCACCTGCATTGGTTTTATTTGTACGAAAACGTATAAATTTCATGTAATCAAAACTATCCAATTTACCTCTTATGGTCCTCTCTCTCTCTTGTTTAGTCATAAAATCTCCCCATATCCATATATCTGACCTTTGACATTTCCATTTCTTTTCCACTGAACTTTCATTCTTCTAGAAAAATTTTACTATTTTTTTCACTCTATAAAATAATTCTTGGTAGTGGTTATCCCTCTTGAGCAGCATGCAAGAGTTCATTGTTTTCTGATTCACTATGTGTATCTTATCACCCCCAATAGGAATTAAGCTCTCTAAGCATAGGTTCAACACTATTTTTCTGCCCCTTACAAGTCAGTAAGTATGTATTAATTATCTGCCATATGCTGATTATGGGAAGCAATAAAAAACCCCTTTGCCCACCAGTCCCTTCTATTGAAGAGCTAACAATCTAAAGTAGGAGACAATATGCACACATCTATATACAAAAAGAAAAAACACACTATATATGTTTGTGGGTTTGTGTGTATGGGTTTGTGTGTGTGTGTGTATGTGTGTGTAACTGGATCAACAGAGTGAAGTCATTAGCATGAAGAGGGAAATATCAGGAAATGCTTCTTGTAGAAGATGGAATTTTAGGTGAGACTCAAAAGAAACCAGAGAGGACAGGAGAAAAAGATGGAGAGAGAACATTCCAGGCATGGAGGGCAGACAATGAAGATAGGAAATGGAGTGACATCTGTGAGGAAAAGCAAGGAAGCCAATGTCACTGGATCACAGAGTAAGCTGTAAGAGAGGAGAAAGAGGAATATTATATAAAAAGACTGGAGAGGTAGGAAGAGGTCAGTCTATGAAGAGCTTTAAAAGATAAACATGGGATTTATATCTAATCCTGTAGGTAAAAGGGAGTCACTGCAATTGATTGAATGGGGTATGGAGGAGTGGTGACATGGTCATACTTTTACTTTAGGAAGATCTATTTAAAAATTCCCACATTTCAAGAATATACTCTAGCTAATTCTGGGCAGTGAAGTAGTACTCAGTGAAGACATGTTGATTAGAGCTACCTCAAAATGGGATATCCTTCTTAACGAAGAAATGAGTTTCCCCCTTCAGTTGACATCTTTAATATAAGGCTGCATGACCACTTCTTGCATATATTATAAATGCTTCTTTTATTCTGGTATAGGTTGGAATTTGTGGATAGCCTCTGAGCTCTCTTCAAATTGGAATAATCTCTAATTTAGTGCTGCTGTGATGGAAAGGTTAGTTTCAGCACTTTTTTGTTCAAGCTCACTTCAGGTATTATATTTTCTGTGCCAGATGCTAGCAGCATAGTGTTCTTCCTTTCTGAGTTTTCTGAGATTTTCCTATAGCATTTTTCCTGGCTCTCTATTTTGTCTACTTTGTTCCCCAGCTTGTACTGTGTAATTATATACTACAATTTATAATGTTTATATTATAATACATTATTATAAATTATACATACATACACATGTGTGTTATTATATATAAACATACATGCAATGCTCTGTCCCCCTTCCCTCCACACAATAAAATATAAATTCCTCAAGAGTAGGGATATTCTCAGTTTTTAAAAAATGTATGTATAGGTTTGTAGATACAGTGAGTGTGACATGAATGTAGATCCAGCAAAGGAAACTGAGAAAGAGTGGTCAGACAGTCAGGATGGGAACCAAGAGAGAGAAGTGTCAAAAAAAAAAACTTAGGGAGAAGAGAGTGTTTAGGAGGAGAGGGTAGGACTATGTCTAAGGCTACAGATAGTTCAAGAAGAATGAGGGCTGAGAAAACATCATTAGATTAGGCAATTAAGATGTCACTGGTAATGATATAATACTCATTTCTGTTAAAAATACAATAAAATATAGAAATAAAGAGATCTTTCTTAATATGATAAGTAGTATCTATTTAAAAGCAAGAGATATTATTTGTAATGGCGATATGTTGTAGGCTTTTAAAAATAATATCAAGGGCAAAGCAAGGATGTCTATTATCAATATTACTATTCAATATAGTGCTAGAAATGCTAGCTATAGGAATAAAAAAAGGAAAATAATGAGGGAATAACCATAGGCAAAGAGAAAACAAAATTATCACTTTTTTTGCAGATAGTTTGATGGCTTTCTTAGAGAACCCAAGAGTCAATCAAAAACCTAATTGAAACAATTAGCAACTTCAGCAAATTGTAGGGTATAAAATTAATACACATAAATCATCATATTCATATGTTACCAATAAAATCCAACAGAAAGATAAATATAAAATTTCCATTTAAAATAACTAAATAAAATATAAAATACATGGGAGTTAAGAACAATATGAATACAATCACAATGCTCTTTGAACAAATAAAGCTATATCTAAATAATTGAGAAACAATGATTGCTTATGAGTAGGAAAAGTCTAAATAATAAAAAGGACAACATTACCTAAATGAATTTATGTATTCAGTGCCATATAGCTTAAACTATGAAATGCTCACTTTATAGATCTAGAAAAACAATAAGGGAATCTTGCACAGCCCTCCTTCACTCAAATCCAATTCACTTGCAAGTCTTCCTGATGTCCTAGTCCTCTTTAAGAATGAAGGACAAACAACAAAATTCATTTGGATAACATAATTTCAAAAATATAAAGATAACTTATGGGAAATAAAAAAAAAAGGAAAGGAGGGCCTAGTATTGTTAGTGCTATTAGATCTCAAACTATACTTCAAAAGAGTAATTATCAAAAAATAATTTGGTAATGGGTAAAAAATAGAGAAGCAGATCAGTGGAAAAGATTAGGTATATAATACACAGAAGAAAACAAGCACAGTAGTCTAAGGATGAACAAACCTTAAGATTGCAGTTATTGTGGGAGGAACTCACTGTTCAACCAAAAACTATTTTATCAAGAAAACTAGAAAACATTCTAGTAGAAACTAGATATACACAATCACACATAATTTTCCAAGATAAACTCCAAATCAGTAAATGTCTTAGACATCTTAAATACATTAGAAAAGCAAGGAAGAAATTATCTATCAGAACTATGAATAGTGGAAGTTCATGACCATAAAAGCGATGCAGAAAATCACGTTATAAAAACATGTTAGCTTTTTTTTTTTAATCATGAATAAAACCAATGAAGCTCAAATTAGAAGAGAAGCACATAAATTATGGGGCAAATTTCTACAATAAATACATCATTTTGATATATAGGGAAATCATTGATAAATGGCCAAATGATATAAACAGGCAATTTCAAAGAAATCCAAGTTATCAATAGACATATGACAAATGCACTAAATCACAAAAGAAAAATAGAAAAAAATGCAAATTGAAATTCTGAGGTTTCAGCTCACAGCCCTTGGATTGACAATAAATAAGGAAATGACAAATCCTAGAGTTCACAGGACTCATAAGAAAACATGTGACTACCTATTTCCTGGTGATGAACTCAGTGAAGATTGAGACATATTTATTTTGGACATGCCCAAAGTGGGAATTTGTTTTCATTGACTATGCATGCTCTTAACAGTAGTTTTTCTTTTTCTTTTTTCTCAGTTGGGGTGGAGATGGAAGGGTAGAATATGGATTTATGTGAATACACACACACACACACACACACACACACATATATGTATATATGACATCGTTAGTAATTCTGGATGGAGCAGTTTCAATGGAATGATGAGATTCAAAGTCAGATTTCAGAGAAATTAGAATTTTGTGAGAGAAGAGGAAATTAAGGCTTTGATTATAGATAGTATTCTCAAGGAGTTTAATTGGGAAGGGGAAGAGAGATATAGGATGATAGCTAGAAGGGATGGTAAGATTAATTGAGGATTTGTTTAAGTATGGAGGAGACAAATTGTTTTCTAGGCATTAGGGAAGGAGATAGTATATAAGATAAACACTTAAGAGTAGAGACAGAATGGGAATGATAGAGGGAGCAATGTGCTGGAGAAGATAGAAAGGAACAAACCCAAAATTCATATAATGGAGTATGTCTTGTCAAGGAGAAGACCCACCTTATAGGGGACAGAAGAGAAAAAGGACATAAAAGGAAGCCCTCATATAATGATTTCATTTTTTCCCCAATGAAATGAGGCAATAGCCTAAGCTGGGAGAGTTAAAGAGTAATGAGGATGTTTAGAATTACTGATGTGGTGAGTGGGATAGCATACTGATTAGGGAGATGTAAAAGGCTATCCTTTCTGCAATGAGGATTAAGTTGAGATTATATAACGTAAATTTGTAGTGTTGTCAGTCAGCATGGTTTAAGTGTTCCTCCATTTACATTCAGTAGAATGAAGAGTTAAAGAGGTGACTAGTGGGGGAAGCTTATGGCTGGGATTTGGCAAGGTGTCATCAGCAATAGGAAAAAGGGACCAAACATTTCATTGTGGAAGTTGGAGATGAATTAATTAATCAAGAGGTCAAAATAGAGAAGAGAGGATAGAATAACCAGTGTGGAGATGATGGCCAGTGAATAAACTGAGGTATGGAGGGAATGGTGATCATAGTGAGGATGAAGAAGAGTGTATAGGGAATATAAAGGCATAGGGACATGAGGAATGATAAATGAATATGATGAGATGACAGAATTTCAGAGATAATGAACATGAAGTTGAACACTTGTAAGTGATGATAACATCAAGAGTAATATTTATGATTTATGCTCACTATATCTGAGTATAGCTGAGGTAGAGTGGAGGAGAATATAATGGTAACTGAGTAGATTGAGGAACTGGGAAGTCAGAGTGTTGAAATCACTTAGTATAAAGACAAGAGTTATGGTAGAAAGGCTGTGAGCCAGGCACTGAAGTCTTTGGGAATGGAAGAATGTCATGGGAATGGGTCTATCACAGCCACCAGGATTTGGTGATAAATTTGAATATCTTAATTTTTAAGGAGTGGGGGTTGCTGAGTGACAGTGGTAGAGGAAGAATCTAGAAGTGCCAATGATGATCAAGGAGTATTTGACCTCCCCCATGTGAGTGAAGTGGGGTCTATGGATTATGAGAGCAAGTATAGTCACCATAGAAGAGTATCCAGAGAATCAGCATCATTTGGAGGAGAAAGGTTTAAGTGAATTACAGGAGCTGGAAAAAACAAGGAAAAAAAAGCTTAAGAAGGGAACAAGTGCATTAATTATGGAAAATGTATTATAAAGTTCAAGGTAGACATATTTAGAGTGAGATATTGGGGTTTGGGTTGAAGGAGATGAGAGTAATGGGGAAAGTATTTGGTGATAGGGAATTCCCCTCACTACCTTAACAGAGAAGGATTCAGAGTCATTGGGATAAAAATGAATGATAGATGGAGAGCATGCTAATTATTGATGAGTGTGTCCAGATGTAGTAGGAAAAAAGATCCTTTGAAGGAGGCAAATGATTAGACTATGCAAAGGCCTCCTATGATATCCAATCTCCGGTAGGTGTTAATATTCTATATGGTGAGGCCCAGGAGGCCATTTCACAGTCACCTGTATCAGCAAAAGGTTATTGCCTGGGGCAATTCAGTCAGGATGGTGGTGCTGGCGTGAGAGGTAGGTCTTGTCTGGGGATAGCTTATGGAGAACTGGAGAAGGCTCTGGGGAAAAGACAAGACTAAGAGTTGTGTAGTTGGAGCCTGGGCTGTGAAAGTCTTGATGAGAAAGTCTGTTTCTGAAAAAAAAAAAAAAAACCTAAGGTGATGCAGTGGGTAGAGTAATGGACCTGGCTTCAGTATAGACCTGAGTTCAAAACTGGCTTCAAAAGTTTATTTGCTGTGTGATCTTGGGCCAATCATTTAAACAATGTTTTCCCCAGTTTCCTCATCTGTAAAACAGGGATAATAATAGCACCCATCTTACAAGACTGTTGTGAGGATACAATGAGACAATATTTTAAAAGCAGTTTGCAAACTGCTAAATAAACACAAATTATTATTGTTGTTTTTATTATCATTAAGGTTACCATGAAGTTCTCCCTGCTTTATTAATTAGTCATTAAACATTTATTAATCCCCTTCTATTTGCAGGCATCATGCTAAGTGCTGGAGATACAAAAAGAGGCAGAGGGCAGTCCTTGCCCTCAAGGTCTTGCTTTCTATACTTGCCTGAAGTGAGAAGTGTAGTCCATCATTGTTACTACTAGCTATCCTGGCAGACACATTGATAGGCCTCCATCAGTAAGTCCAAACACTTTTTATTTTTTCTCTTTGAGATGTGTTCATCTAGAGACAATTATTAAAAACCAAAAAGTAGTTTCCTTTGTGTACTGTCACACCATTATTTGGTCCTGATATAGTACAAATAGTCTATGGAAAACAAACATCCTAGCCCCATTGCATTAGTTTGTAAAGCCTTCAAGGTCAGGAACCGTTGTAATTCTTTCTTTGCAGCCACAGTGCCTAGCTCAGTGCCTGGTACCTACTAGGTACCTAATAAATGCTTGCTTGATCGATTTATGGGAAAGGTCTTTTGTGTTAGCAGAAAATTTATACATAAACAACAATCCCTGCAAATCACACTACCAAAACGGTTAAACTAAACATCCTAATAAAATATTTGTGACTGATCATACATGCTATTTTCCATTTTTGTAATTTATTGATTGCTAACATAAAGGATGTCTGTTTTTACTTGAATAATTTCATGCACTGTCCATGGATTTTGACTTGAAGGGGTTTTTTTTGAGTTTTTATTGTCATATTTATGTACATCATTGGAGACTTTTATGTAGTCTTTGGCTGTTCTCTGGATAACTTCATACAATTATTCCATATTTATCTAAATTCTTTTATAGTTGTCATTCCTCACAGCATATCAATATTTCATTACATTTATATACCAAAATATATTTAGCCATTCTCAAGTCATTGAGCAAAAATTTTGTTTCCAGAGTTTTGTAATTTGAAATAATGTTGCTATGAATATCCTTGCACATGTGGGTTATTTCTTGTTGTCATTAACCTCATTGGAGTATAGCCTTAATTGTAAAATCTGTGGATAAAATGGCATAAAGTTCTCTTGTGTAATTCCAAATTGATTTCCACAGCTGAAACAATTTACAGTTACATCAGCACTGATGTGGTTTCTCTCTCTTCCTATGGTACTAACATAAAACTTTCCCATCTTTGAATAGTTTCAGTGCACATTTCTCTGATTACTTATAATTCTCATCATTTTTTTTTCAGATAACTATTTGTAGTTTGCATTTCTTTAGGAATTGTTCAGATGATTTGACTTAAGGATAACTTAATATTATAGATTTATGCTAATTATGCCTAGGTTTTACATGTCAGATTTTTATCAAATATAATTTACACATTTCCCCCTCAGTCTGAGACATATCAATTTTTTTCTTTAAAATATATTTTTAAATTTATGTAATTAAAATAGTTCTATTTATCATTTGTAAATTTGTTTAGCTAAAAATTATCAAAATTATAGAGTAGCAAAAAATTGCATACTTAAATTGTCCCCATTCCATGACTACTCCACAATAATCTAGAAAACACATCAAAGTCCTGATCAGGAAATCCAAGAAAACAAACAAACAAGCACAATGTTTTATTTTTGCAGTCCAGATAAGCACAGGGAGACAGAGAATTCTGTAGACACTAGGGATAGGGTTTGGACAAGAGCATGCTATATTCTATCCTTTTGGAGCCTTCTGGCAGAGGGACTGAATAAGGGCCTATCAGTGGCTATGTTAGAAGGGTAAGATCTCCTACACCTACACAGAGAAGCCTCAAGTTATGCAGAGATCCAGATCAGTTATTACCATTTGGAAGCCTTCTTGCTCACTACTCAATTCAGTGTCACTGATTCAGTGTAGTCTAAAGAAGGGCTATGATGTTAGGGTGGCAGTGCTGGGCAAGAAGCAGTCATGAGCCCTACACTGTGCATTGAGCAAATAGCAAGTGAAGAAGCAAGCTATAGTTTATTTGGTGTTGACCTCATGAGAGAAGAAATGGTTTAGAGCCATGGCCCAGACCAGCATGAAAATGGCAATGAATAACTAAAGCAAGAAGCCTAGACCAAAAAGGAACCAAAATTTTGTGTAAGCATTCAGAATTTGTATCTTCTAATAATGTACTGGAACTCCAATGTAGGCCAACCCCACAGTGTTTCTCAGGCCTGTAAAGTTTGCAAATTCATGGCCTGAGCAGTCTCTGATTTCCTAGAATAATACAAATGCAATAAATTCACCAAGAAAGTAGCAACAGGAGCCAAGAAGACACAAAACAGGACCAAGAACAGGTAAATTATTTTCTTCATATGTGCATAGACCTTAGCCCTAATCTAAAGTATCAAGTCATGAAGCAAGGTTGGAAGAATGAACAGAAAATACAAATCTCACCATTAAGAGTTATTATGATGGGGGCAGCTAGGTGGCACAGTGGATAGAGCACTGGCCCTGGATTCAGGAGGACCTGAGTTCAAATCCGGCCTCAGACACATAACACTTACTAGCTGTGTGACCCTAGGCAAGTCACTTATTCCCATTGCCTAACCAAAAAAAAAAAAAAGAGTTATTATGATGACAGGGATGCTCAAGACATGAAAATTAGACTGCCATGACTAAGATATTTATGAGCAAAACCTCAAAGGAAAACAACTCTAGGAGCAGCTAGGTGGCGCAGTGAATACAGCTCTGGTCTTGGAGTCAGGAGGATCTGAGTTCAAATCCAACCTCAAACATGTAACACTTCATAGCTGTGTGACCCTGGGCAAGTCACTTAACCCTGATCGCCTCACCAAAAGAAGAAAAAAAAAACTCTGACACAAGTTCAACTAAAATTCATGGAAGAAATGAAACAGAAGCTTTTTACGAAACACTAAAAATTATTTTCTAAAAGAAATATGAAACTTAGAGAAAATAAATGACAGCATTAGAAGAAAATAGAAAAGACATGAAATCTTTGAAAGAAATAATTGCAAGGAGAAGAGACAGCTTGGCAAAAAATGGTGAAATATCTTGCCCAGACAACACAGACTTTGAACATTGGGAATTCAAAATAATGAATCCATAAGGCCTTGAAAAATATTAAAACAAAGTCAAAAAACTGAAAAATAGAAGAAAATAAAGAGATCTCATATAAAAAACAGATGAGCTGGAAAACAGAACAATATTATAAAATCAAAGAATCATTGTAATACCTGGAAACCATGATAAAAAAAATGTAAAAGAAGAGCTCAGATATATTTCAGGAAATCACAAGACTGCCCAGATCTCTTTGAATAAGAGGAAAAAGTGAAAATAGAAAAAGAAAATCTACTACTCACCTCCTAAAAGAAACCTAAAAATAAACACTCTCAGGAACATTATAGCCAAAAGCCAAGTCAAAGAAACAATCTTGAAAATGTCCATAAATAAAGAATTAAAGTACTGAAGGGCAACAGTCAGGATTGCATCAGCCATAACAGCTACCAAAGTGAAACAGCAGACAGCTTGGATTATATTTCAGAAGGCAAAAGATATAGTTCTACAGTCAAGAATCATTCATCCTGTAAAACTGAAAATAGTCCTACAGGGAGGGGGGGGGAAAAGGACTTTTAATGAAATAGAGAAATTCCAAGACTTCCTGACAAAAATAACAGAGCTGCATAGAAACTTTGAAATATAAATATAAAATCTAAGAGAAATAAAAGGGTAAATATGAATGACTAATCATAAGGGATTAAACAGGGGGAAAATTCTTTACATTCTAATATTA